>NC_030814.1:102124695-102440307 GCF_001704415.2 Capra hircus
GGGTAGGGAGGTTGGAGGGGCCGTGAATACATGCTGAGCCAGGGGCCACGCAGCAGCTCTGCCAACCGCCAGGAGGGTTATTAGCCCCCGGCCTCTGAAGACCACCCTGGAGCCCCACACAGAGCCCAGGGGCCCACAGGACGAGGCGAGGGCAGGAAGGACCAGAGGTGCTTCCAGGCACACGGGGTGCGCAGAGCCACGTGACAGGCAGAGGGGAGCCCCTCTGGCTCCGAACACGGACCCTCTGGGCTGGTGAGCGGAGAGAGGCCCACCGTCCCCTGCCGCCCGGCAACGGTGGGCAGGTGGCTGCGAGAGAAGGAAGCGTACTGACCGCTCGGCGGTTTAGGCCGCGGAGGAGCAGGTTTCTTCGGAGGCACAGCGGGAGTGTCCTGTTTACTTTTAAAGGGGTCATCTGAGAATCCTGCCCCTCCAAAGGAGGAGGTGAAAGGCCCAGAAGTTGGGGGCTGCAAGAGAGGACACGAAAAGAGAGGCAGAAACAGTCATTAACACGGAGGCAGGGACGCCCACCGAGCCCGCCACGCTGTGCGGCACGGTCCCCGCTCGGCCGGGGGCTGCTCACCAGCCCCCCGCTTTCCTCCACCCTCGAGAGACAGGGTCCTCTGGCCCACGAGGGGCAGCTGGCAGACACATGGAGCAGGCGGGAACACCCAGCGCCTCGGGGGGTTTATGTCATGCGGCAGGGCATGGGGGTGGGGAGCTGTTCCCTGCCACCCGCCAGGGGAGATCGGGGCTTCCTGCTCACACTTCAGAGACGCCACCCCCTCTCCCCTTGGTCAGTGTCAGCCACTCGGTCAGAGCGGCACCAGACCCGCTCTGTGCCACTGAGCTGCCCCCCCCAGGGACTCAAGCCAGAGCCCACCCCACCCACACTGGCACAGCCACCGCCACCTCCAATGGGCTCTTGTTGCCTCTGGCCTGGACCCTCCACTAGCTTCCTCCAGCCCTAGTCTCACCCGCGCCCCGCTCCCCGCCAACATCCACCATCTCACACCCAAATCAGACCATGTCACACCAGCCACAAAGAGACGCCTGGAGGGACAGGTGGGCAGGAAGGCAGGAGGGAAGGTAAACACGGCAGGCGGCCAGGGAGGCAGGTGGATGGGCAGGCAGCAGCGCAGCCAGGCCCTGAAGCTTAAAGGCAACTCCCAGTACTCCTAAAGGCACACAGGGCCTTCCTCATAGCCCCCAGCCCCCTTACTGTGCAATGCTTTGGCCTCAGCCCTGCAGTGGACCCAACCCTCTCTTGGCAATTCTCTGATGCCTGGAGTCCCGGGTGCCCCATCCCTAGGCCTCCATACACACAGGGTCCCTGACTGGGGGCGCTCAGCCCTTCCCGTCCACCCTGAGCCCCTGTTCCTTCTCAGAGATGGGCTGGAGCTCACTGCCACCCCCAGACCCCTCCGTGCCACCCCTTTCTGGACCAGCTCAGACATCCTAGGGGGAGTTGACAGGACATAGCTTATCACGCCAGGGTCAGGCACCCAGGACCCTACTGTCTTAACTGAGTGGCCTGAAAGGCAAGAGGCACTGATAGGGCACACACCTGGCCGCAGCGGGCAAGGACTCGTCCATACGAGCACCCGCTCCTGGAGCCCCAGCATGGCGCTGGGCATAACAAACCTCCACTAATGGATGGATGAGCGCAGAGGACCAGAGGTGCCCCAAAGGGAGACTGCTTTCTCTATAGGTGGGGGATCGTGTTCCCTCACACAGAAAAGAACTGGGGAAAAGTAGAGAGAGCAGATTCAGAGCTGTTGGACACAGAGGGAAGTAGTGGACACTGGAGTGAAAATGCTATGATCTTCAGAAGAGCAAAGGAGAGGGGATGCACAGGGGTCGGGGGGACTGTGCATGGTGGGCATGGAGCAGGCGTGAGGGGGGCACGTGCAGTGCTCTCCCCAGTGCGGGTCGGGGGGCTGGTCGAGCGCCAGCAGAGCCCACTCTAGGGACTTCCTTAGGCACCTGGTTCCCACGCGTGGATGGAACAGTGGGGAGAAGGGCGGGCATCAGTCACGGGGTTATGGTCATGGGGACACGGATGCAGCCACCCTGTCCCTGGTACCTAGTCCCAGATACTCGTCTCGGGTGGGAGAGAGGCGGCTGGTCCACAGAGATAAGGAGGGGGCCGGGAGAGGGCGGTGGCACCCTCAGCCAAGACCGCTGGGCACCCAGTTCCTCCCCTGGAACCTCAGAGGGCCCTCAGAGGGCCCCCAGGGTAGGAGACGTCCACTCTGGGCTGGTCTCGCCACATCGTCCCACCGGCCTGGGGACAGAGTCCTCCGGCCACCCCTTCCATCTCACAGGCAGGGAAGCTGAGGAACTGCGAGGAGACGTGGCCTGCCGACAACACAGCACCTCAGGGTGGGACCTGGAGGCCCCGCTCCCGGCTCCGCGCCTCTGTTTCCTCTTCTGTGAGGTGACCGTCATGCCTGGCCCGCGCTCGCAGGGCTGGGCGAAAAGTCAAAAGGGAATGCATAAGCGGCTCCACCCGGCGCCCAAACCGCATCAGCAGAGACAGCGGAGCCCAAACCGCATCAGCAGAGACAGCGGCGCCCAAACCGCATCAGCAGAGACAGCGGCGCCCAAACCGCATCAGCAGAGACAGCAGCGCCCAAACCGCATCAGCAGAGACAGCGCAAGCAGCGTCGTGCTGAGGATGCGGACGTGACTCGGGTTCCCCTGGATGCCCGCAAGAATCTGCAAGTGCCCGCTGGCCACCGACACTGTGTTTCTGCTGCTTCCTGTCATCCACAGAGCCCTTCCCAGACTGAGCGAGCCCGAGAGCCAAGGTGCAGCGTGGACCTGCAGCTCAGCTTTAAAGTGAGCGGTTAGGGTCTGCTGTTCGGGAAAGAAGACGGAGCAGCCGCTGAGGAGATGGAGAGCGCGCAGCTGCTTCTGCTTTTGCTGTTCCCAGGACGCGCCCTGGGTTGACAGCTCTCTCCACGCTTGCCACAACCTTAGACGGGCAGGCGAGAACCAAAATCAATTTCTTGGCAAACAGAGGGCGTGACCGGCTCCCTAGGCCCCTGCGTGGACCCGTTCTTGTCCTGGGAGCTGGGTATGCGCCAGCGCTGGGGAAGGGGTGCAGAGGGACACCTGGGAGCCTCTGGGTGCGGACCCCCCGCCCCCACCCCCAGAGCTGCATGGCGCACGGTGAGGCCCTCGTCCACCCGGCCTGTGCACCGCACCCCGGAGCACAAGCTGCACTGAGCCTCCCGGCTGGCTGGGCACACCGTGGGCCAAGCCGACCCTCCGCCCCCTCATCTATCTAAACCCACTGCGTGGCTGGTGGACCCGCTCCAGGGAGAAAGAGTTCGCCCACAGCAGGGAGTTTTATCACTTCTGACACCAAAAAGCCTGCGTCATTTCCGAATCCTGACTTTCATGACTTGAAGTTTTCCAAGAAGCCTCCTCTGGGACCTGACTCGTTCCTACTCAGGCTGTAGCTTCAGGGAAAGTTGCTATTTTTAGAAGGGTTTCAGTAAAGCCGGTAGGGGCTCTCTGGCTGGGCTACAGTGAAGTGTGCTCCAAAAAAAGAAAAAAAAAATAACACCACACACAGACAGCAAAGCTACTATACAAGACACAGCTCTAAAAGGTTTACAGTTCAAAAAATTGACTTAAAACAAATGACGCTCAACTTAAAAAAAAAAAGCCCTAAATAGAAATGCATGCTTGAAAAACAACTGAAAATGGGCTGACAAAGGGCAGTCAAGTATTTCATAGCTGGCTTTTTAAAAAAATCCTAGGGTAGGAGGGGTGAAATAATTAAGTTGGAGTCTTGTTTTTATTCTCAGATGCTCTGAGATCTATTTTGGGGAAAGTGTTCTTAACGCAAGGTAATACTGCCTAGGAAAATCACCTCAGGTACGAGGGGACCTCAACTAAGGGTGCAAGCCTGGAGACACTCCCAGAGGAATCCAGGGAATCAGACTGCGGGTTGATCTCCTCCAGCACTGCCGGGCAGAGAGGGGCACACTCCAGCTTTGGATGAAGTTAAGGAAGGGTGCCAGCCTGCATGGCCTCCCCACCCCACTCAGGTGGAGAAAAGACAGCGATGTTCAAAACACACACACACCCCCCAGGCAGTTAAAAAAAACACCTTCTTGCCGCTTTACTTTCATTTCCTTCGGCATTTTATTTATACACACAATGTTGTTCTTGAAAAACAGAAAGGGAACCAAAAGGGAAAAACAGACCTACGAGGTTAGGGCGCTGAACTGAGCTGGGCAAGCGACATGAGATCAGGAGCTGATGGGATCATGGAAACAAAACAATGGAGAACCGGACAAACTTTCCATGGCCCCAGCCAGCCCTGTCCCGCCCAGTGCCACCAACAGGAAGGGGCGCTGGCTCTGAAGTCACAAGCGCACGTGTGTGTGGCCTGATCCGGGACACGAGATCAAGGAGAGGGAAAGCGGAATAAAAGAGGGGAAACGCACCTGCAGGTTGGAATGGGCGCCAAGAGGGAAGGGCCAGGCTCTGAACTGCCTGGCTGAGGGTCGCCTCTGCAGCTAGCAGAGACACAGACGGGTGCTGCCTGGAGGCGGCGGCCACTCCGCACAGCCTCCAGTGCTCCCTGATACAGAGGGCTTGGCTCACGCCTCGTCCTTGTCCCCTGGTCCCAGCTCGGGGGCACTGCTTGCCCTCGTTCCCCTGCCTCTGGGGGAGAGGGCCCACTCGTGCTGGCTTGAGAACAGGGCATGAGCCCCCTCCCTGGAGACTGCCGCCCCCGTGTGGCAGAGGTTTCTTCATTTCAGGGGATAGTTTCCCGCCCACTAAGCAGGGACAGAAGCCAAGGACACGCAGTTCCACCCGGGGAGTGCATGTAACAGCCACACAGCCACAGGTGGACACGAAGGCACATCTCGGGCTCTGGTCCCTTCTGGCCGATCCCAGACCACCAGTGTCCCAGTTCCCACAGGACTGTGACTCCCTCCAGGCACGGGAAGGAGACAGGATGGAAAGCCTGGCACCCCCAGGCTCCCTCCCACGGCAGCCAATGGGCAAACAGATGCTCTGCCTCCAGCCAGGACTTAGATTTGCTACCTCGACAGTTTACACTCACGCGCTTCTCTGAAAACCTGAACAAAACCTCAAACGTTTCTTGGAAGCCACATGCCACAATCACACATCGCTAACCACAAGCACTCAGCACCCAGACAGCCGTGCGCCCCTCGGGCTGAGTGAAGCAGGCGGGATGCCCCTCTGAGGAGCTGGCATGCGGGGTGCGAGGGGTGGGAGGTACGGGGCTCCAGGCTGTGGGTGCCTGCTCCCACACGCTCCAGGGTTCCTTCTCCAGCCATCCCCCCGCCCACCAACTAAGGGGCAAGATCAGGGACAGGAGCTGCATCTGCACGTGTTCACCAGTGCCCCAGCGGCCACGGAGCCCGGGCCACCTGGACCGAAGCAGGCGGCTGGAAACACCCGAGGAATAAATGGAGAACACGGGGGCTTCAGCAGGCTGTGCTGCACCTGGTTCTGCATCCTCGAGGGGACCCCACCCTCCCGACGAGGCCAAGACACATACACCGAACGCTTCCCTCAACTCCTGTTAACCCGGGCTCGCAGTCGAAACCAAGGGACACTACAGGTTAGGACGGAGAACAGAAGCTGCAAATCAACTCCCCACAGCCAACGTTTTCAACGTCTCAGCAGTTTCTTCTCAAATGTACCTCAGAGTCATGGGCTTCTACTCTTATTGCTCGCTCTGTTTTGGACAGTCTCTACCGACGGACTTCTTGCTATGCTAAAGATTTAGCTCTCCAGCCACACCTCCTTCAAGCCCCTCTCGACAGAGTGATCACACCGCCTGTGGGGCTACATTTACAGTCAGTTCAGGTAATTATGGCCGCGCAGACACCGCCCAGGCCGAACAGAAGTGACTTATGGGCATTCCTGAACAGCTCACGTTTCACCCGCGTATTTATTCACCGACTGAGCCCAGCCCTCACTTTCCACATTCTTCTCGGGTTCTACCCACAGGCAGCTCCAGACACATCTGCGTGTGGGCCCGTGGCCCCCGGTTCTGGCCTCGCAGGCTGCACGCCAGGCCTGGCCCCCTGTGCCCAACACCTTCTTGTGTTGTTTGGCCACTGGGAGACTTTATCACCTGAGGTCTGACGGCTGTGAGACACCAGTGAGGGCAGGAGGGAGGCCCTCGCGCCTGTGCCTGGGCGGGGGGCGGGGGGACTCAAGGCTCTGGTAGCGCCACTTGGAGGAAGGGAAATGCGTCCAGCCACAGCCATGGACACCTTCCAGACCCTGTCTGCACACTCACGACGTCAAGCGAGCATGCGTTTTGCATGTCAGAGCTCGACAGGTGCCAAGGAAATACATACGTGGCATGAAACAACTATGCCTGGCAGCCCAGGACAAGACCACGACCGCAGCACAAGGACACTGGCAGAGGTGCAGAGGCTCCACGCGGGAGCTTTACCTTGGACATCTGGCTGAAGTCGGCAAAGCCCTCCGCACTACTGAAGGACCCGCTTCCGAAGGGGTCTAAGGCTCCGAAGGGACCTGCAAGCAACACCAGGAGAGGCAGTTATCCCACACTCACGGAACACACCTCCCGCGGGCAAGCCCAAGTGCCGTCTCTCAGCTCTCCACAGCGCCAGAGTGGATCCAGGGTGGTCAAGTCTGTGTGCGAGCTGGTGACTCTGGGTGCAGGTCCTCAACCAGGAGTCCCCACCGCCCCGCCCGGCCCACTCTGGCTTGTGGTTGGTGCAGCTCAGCCAGATGGTTCGCGGCCACATGAGCTGGGGGCACTCAGCCCTGTGGCTGGGCTGCCAGCCAGCATCGTTCACACTCACAGAAGGAGTGGCAAGCCCCCCATGGAAGGACAGACAGGGCCTGGTGTCTGTCCTGCTGGACCAGGAAGGGGGAGTGAGAGGGAGGGGACTGCCGCCCACACGGCTCACGTGGGGAGGTCATCTGTGGGTAGAGATTTCTGCTGAGCTTTTTCCTTTGGTGGGTGGTGTGATTTTCCTGGAGTAGCCCACAAGCCCACCTATGAAGTCAAGCTCTGTAACTAACAAGCCAAGATGCTAGGCAAGGCAGCAGTACCAACTGGGGCCTGTTCCCACAGGCAAGGTGGGGTGGGCAGTCCGCAAATGCTCCCCTCCCTTAGAGGCACACCTAAGGGTTTATGCTGTGAAGGGAGGGTCCCTCAAACCCAGTGCCCATAGCACAAGCCTCAACAGAACTTTGGATTTACTTAGGAAAAAAAGCCAAACATACAAACCAAACATTCATAAGGAAGACTGAGTAAAAAGTAACTAATACGTTAGCGTTATTACCGAATTAATCCCTACAGCCAAGCTTCCTTCCCAGCAGATGCCAGCTCCCGCTCAGGAAGATGAGGGCCGTGGCGTGGGCCACACTGCCCCGGGTGAGGATCTGGGTGCTACTTACTAACGACACAAACGCTGAGGACATGCCAGCTTTGGAAACAGGTGGGCCATTCTCCTGCCCAGGGATGAGTGAGAAGTAAAAGCAGCCATTGGTCTCACCTGATCCTTTTGAGGAGACACTGGAGGACGAAAAAGGATCGCTGGATTCAAAGGGGTCGAGCTGAGTGAAAAGGAGAGGAGAGAGTGAAAAGCAGTTCCTGTGCCCGTCACCCATTCACTCAGCCACAAATTCTCCGGACATCTGTCCCAGCCATGGGGAGGACACAGCAATTTAAACCAAATCCTGGCATAGTCCAGCAGACCAACCCCTCCTGCATGTAATACCAACAAATACTCTGGACCGGGATAGAAAAAAAAAAAGCAATCACCTGAAGACCTAGGAAGTGAGTCAAAGCAGCAAGACTTTGGAAGAGAACTGAAATCTGGCAGCAAAAAAACAGTACAAGGCTGAATTTTCCAGGTTTTGTTTTATCTTGGCCCACTGCTCAGCTTGTGGGATCTCAGTTCCCTGACCAGGGACTGAACCCCGGCTGCGGCCGTGAATATACTGAATGCTAACCACCAGACCACCAGGGAACTCCCAGGTTTTCCGCCTTGATAGCTACGGTCTGAGAATATTGAGAGGCTATGGATTCCAAAAGAAAACTCACTGTCTTTCTGCACTGAAGCTCAGAGGCGGGAATCCCAGGACAGCCACAGCCACGAAAAAGGGATGTGGCCCAGCAAAAACACAAAAAGCCCAGTGGAGAACTAAGCTGTCTTCATACCTGCAAATGAGGCAGGCTGTTTTTGTTAAGACTGTTGGAATTTACTAACCATAATTACAACATATAATCCAAAGAACGTTAAGTAACATCCTTATCACGTTTATCAACTGTTCTCTTATCACGATCTATTGTGTTGACTAATTGAACAATGATTCAGGTAGTGTCCCAGAAAGAAACCCGCTTGCACTCCCCCTCTGGAGTCTGGCTGGCGGCGCTGAGTACTGCCAGCAGCCCCGACGTGCCCTGACTTCGTGTCCTCATTTAGAGGCCTCGTCTTCTGCACGTGGCTTCGTCCCCAGGTGGCTGCAAACAACCTGGGGCTGTTTTATTGGGGAGTTATTTGGCCAGGGCCTTTTGAACAGCAGTGTCCTGGTGAAGTGCTAGATATTATTTATTTAAGAATGAACTTTTTTTTTTTTTTTAACAATAATATCCTTTCAGAAATTTCTAACTACTTTGTAACTGCATGACTTAACATGGTGATAAAAGTTATTAAAAGACTATTTTTTCCAAAGCTTAAAAAAAGAGGAGGGGGGATGTGGGGTCTAGAAAGGAAAGGCAGAGAATGGGAGTCCCAAATTCCATGATAAGCTGTGCCCAGGTCTCAGGCTGACCCCTACACTGTGTGTGGGTGGGCAGACTCAGTGCAGCCTACAGCTAAGGCCACAGGAATGAAACCACAGGCCAGACAGAGAGAGACTACAGTGTGAGTCTCACCAGTTAGTTGCCTGCTGAAACAAAACCACCCATACTCTTTGGAAGAATACAACAGAATCAAGTCTCCACAACAGAGCACTCCCAATGCACAGGATATATCTCTAAGTTATTCAAAATACAGAGAACAAGAAAAATGTGGTCCTCAAGGGAAAAAAACAATCCGTGGAGATGATCTCAAGATGACCCAGATACTGGAATTCTCAGATGAGGATGACTTTACAGCAGCAGTGACTGGGCTTAATGAGATAAAGGAAAATACACTTCAGATGAACGACCAGATAGGAGATCTTAGTAGAGAAGTGGAAACTATACAGATGAAACATGGACATTCTAAAACTGTAAACTACCCAGAATAAAAGCTTCAGGAGATTAGCTAGCCAACAAAGGACAAAAGTGGAAGTGAAGTTGAAGATAAATCAAGAGAAATTACATACTCTGATGGAAAAGAAGAAAAACAGGGCCCCAGGGAACTTTGAGGATAATATTAACACCTGTGTAACTGGAATCCCACAAAGAGAGAGACAGAAAATAAAAAAGAAAATTTTTTTTGAAAAAATAATGGCTGAAAACATACCAAATTTGGCGAAAGACCTAATTTATAGATGTAAGAACTTCAGCAAACCCCAAGCGTCATAAATAAAAAGAAAACTATATCCAGACCCTACACAAACTACTGAAAAGCAAAGATAAAGAGAGGTTTTCTAAAACAGCCAGAGAGAGGGACATGTCACATGCAGGGAACAGCTATCTGAAAGGCTGGTGACTTTTCATTAAGAGCAACAGAGACTAGAGGATACTGGACAACATCCTACAAGTGCCAAAGGGAAAAACGATGCTGGATCGGGCACAGATACACTCAAGGATGCCAACACAGCAGCCCTGCGCCACTAGGGCTGAGGTGAGTTCTTCAGGCTAAAGGAAAACGACAACGGAAGGGAAACCAGACCTTGAGAAACGGATGAAGATCTTGAGAAACGGTGACTATATGGTGAAAACAACAACTACTTTTTCTCTTTAAACGTGATCAGTTCCGTTTAGTTCGGTTGCTCAGTCGTGCCCGACTCTTTGCGACCCCATGGACTGCAGCACGGCAGGCTTCTCTGTCCATCACCAGCTCCCAAAGCTTGCTCAAACTCACGTCCATCGAGTCGGTGATGCCATCCAACCATCTCATCGTCTGTCTTCCCCTTCTCCTCCTGCCTTCTCTCTTTCTCAGCATCAGGGTCTTTTCAAATGAGTCAGTTCTTTGTATCAGGTGGCCAGAGTCTTGGAGTTTCGGTTTCAGCATCAGTCCTTCCAATGAATAATCAGGACTGATTTCCTTTAGAACTGACTGGTTTAAAACTGACTGTAAAACTGGTTTAAAACTGATACACTGGATTAAAGCAAAAATTATAATACTGTCATAAGGCATTTAATATATTCAGACACGTACCTTCTTAGGACAACTATAGCAGAGACACTGCTGTTTGGGGTGGGTGGACAAACGGATCGACATGATGGCGAGTTTTTTACACTTTACACTGCGTTGTCTGTTCATGTCCTTCAGCCGCTAACTTGGGTCCAACCTGCTGTGACCCCACAGACTGCAGCACACCAGGCTCCTCTGTCCCTCACTATCTCCCAGAGTTTGCTCAGATTTATGTCCATTGAGTCTGTGATGCTCTCTAACCGTCTCATCCTATACCACCCCCTTCTCCTTTTACCTTCAATCTTTCCCAGCATCAGGGTCTTTTCCAATGAGTCAGCTCTTCGCAACCTGTGTCCAAAGTATTGGAGCTTCAGGTTCAGCAAATGACATAGTATTAATTCCAAGTAGCCTACAAAAAGTTAAGTGTGAAAATGGCAATCCCTAAAGCAACCTCTATAAATAATTTTAAAAAAAACAGTATAGTTAAAAGAGGCCAATAAATACTACAAAATGGAATCCCAGAAAACATGCAAATAACCCAAAAGAAGACAGAGAGGAACAGACGAATAAAACATAGAGAATAAAAGGAAGCAAATAATAAAATAATACACTTGAATCTAATTATACTGATCAGTTCAGTTCAGTCGCTCAGTCGTGTCCGACTCTTTGAGACCCCATGAATCGCAGCACGCCAGGCCTCCCTGTCCATCACCATCTCCCGGAGTTCACTCAGACTCATGTCCATTGAGTCTGATACCATCCAGCCATCTCATCCTCGGTCGTCCCCTTCTCCTCCTGCCTCCAATCCCTCCCAGCATCAGAGTCTTTTCCAATGAGTCAACTCTTCGCACGAGGTGGCCAAAGTACTGGAGTTTCAGCTTTACCATCATTCCTTCCAAAGAAATCCCAGGGCTGATCTTCAGAATGGACTGGTTGGATCTCCTCGCAGTCCAAGGGACTCTCAAGAGTCTTCTCCAACACCACAGTTCAAAAGCATCAATTCTTCGGCACTCAGCTTTCTTCACAGTCCAACTCTCACATCCATACATGACCACAGGAAAAACTATAGCCTTGACTAGATGGACCTTAGTCAGCAAAGTAACATCTCGGCTTTTGAATATGCTATCTAGGCTGGTCATAACTTTCCTTCCAAGGAGTAAGCGTCTTTTAATTTCATGGCTGCAGTCACCATCTTCATTGATTCTGGAGCCCCAAAAAATAAAGTCTGACACTGTTTCCACTGTTTCCCCATCTGTTCCCATGAAGTGATGGGACCGGATGCCATGATCTTCGTTTTCTGAATGTTGAGCCTTAAGCCAACTTTTTCACTCTCCTCTTTCACTTTCATCAAGAGGCTTTTTAGCTCCTCTTCACTTTCTGCCATAAGGGTGGTGTCATCTGCATATCTGAGATTATGGATATTTCTCCCAGCAATTTTGATTCCAGCTTGTGCTTCCTCCAGCCCAGCGTTTCTCATGATGTACTCTGCATATAAGTTAAATAAGCAGGGTGACAATATACAGCCTTGACGTACTCCTTTTCCTATGTGGAACCAGCCTGTTGTTCCGTGTCCAGTTCTAACTGTTGCTTCCTGACCTGCATATAGGTTTCTCGAGAGGCAGGTCAGGTGGTCTGGTATTCCATCTCTTTCAGAATTTTCCCCAGTTTATTGTGATCCACACAGTCAGAGGCTTTGGCATAGTCAATAAAGCAGAAGTAGATGTGTTTCTGGAACTCTCTTCCTTTTTCCGTGATCCAGTGGATGTTTAATGCAATTATACTGATAACTGCATTAAGTGTGAATGGACTACGTACTGCATTTAGAAGGCAGAGATTTCCAGACTGTATAAAAAAGCAAGGCCCAACTGTTGATACATGCTCAACACAAAAGACATTAACTTCAACTCCCAGATAGGTTGAAAGTAAGTGGATAAAAAAAGACAAAGCATGCAAAGAGTAAGCATAAGAAAAACGAGGTGGCTATTTTAAAATGTGATAAGAACAGATTAAGACAAAGATTATCACCAGAGGAAAAATGGAACCCTTTTAAAGAAAAAAGGTCACTGCATCAGGACAATACAGCAAACATCACTATGTAGGCAACTGACAGCTTCAAAACACATGTAGCTAAACTTGACAGAATTAAGGGGGATATGGACAACGCCACAATCATAGGAGAAGATTTCAACACCTCAGCAACTGGCAGAGCTAACAAACACCTTAAGAATGGATGATCAGTCCTCTAATAGAACGTAGTGGAAAAGAATAAGAAATAGAACATATATATATATATATATATGTGTGTGTGTGTAACTGAATCACTGAGGTGTACATTAGAAACTAACACAACATTATAAATCAACTAAACTTTAATTAAAAAAAGGAAAGAGCGGGAATTCCCTGGCCACCCACTGGTTAGACCTTAGCACTTTCACTGATGTGACCCAGGTTCCATCCCTGGCTGGGGCACTAAGATCCCCCAAGCTACACGGGCGTGGCCCCCTTTTAAAAAATGGGGGGAAAAAAACAGACCTTCAGAACAACCACCTTGACCTAGCTGGGATTTACAGAACATTATACCCAACAATGGCAAACAGATACTCTTCTCAACTGTACCCTGTATGTTCACCAACAAAGACCATAAAACGAGTCTCAATAAACCTAAAAGGACTGAAAACATACAAGATATGTTATCTAATAACAATAAATCTAATTAGAAACCAATATTATAAAATACCTGGAGGGGGGCAGTGCTCCGAAATGAAACAACGCCCTTTAAGCAATCCACGGTTCAACAGAGCATTCACAAGGGAAATTGAAAAATATCTCAAAATGAATGACAATGAATATACAACAAATCAAAATGTGTGGAATGCGCCTGAAGCAGTGCCTGAAGAGAACAGCGCGGGTGTGTCATAAAAATGGTTGCATTCAGTTTTGGCTGTGCTGGGACTCCGCTGCTTCGCGGGCTTCCCTCTAGTTGTGGCGAATGGGGAGTATGCCCTCCTTGCAGCGTGCAGGCTTCTCGTCGCGGGGGCTTCTCTTGCTGCGGAGCCGAGCCTCCAGGCGCTCACGCTCAGTAGTTACGGTTCCTGGGCTCTAGGGCACAGGTTCAATAGTTGCGGTGCACAGGCTCAGTTGCCTCGCGGCATGTGGGATCTTTCCAGACCGGGGATCAAACCCGTGTCTCCTGCAGTGGCGAGGTGGATTCTTTACCACTGAGCCACCAGGGAAGCCCAGAAATACACAGCATTAAACACTTACATTAGAAAAAGAAGACCCAAGATCAATGACCTAAGGTTGGATCTTAAGAAGTTAGAAAGAGAAGAGCAAAGGAGGGAGAAGGGAATCATGAGCAGAGATCAGTGAAACAGAAAACAAACAGGAGAGGAAAGCCACACAACCAATAGTTGGCTTGTGGAAAAGATGAATAGAATCGATCAACACAGAGGTGAGAACACAGACCACCAACATCAGGAATGAAAGGGGGCCCTCACAACGGGTCGCAGAGACAGAAATGCTCCAGGTTAATCCTTGCCTTCAAGGAGCTCTGGGGCCAGTGCTACAGACCAGTAGGTCCATGGACAAGTGAAAACCAAGGCGTGGGTAACATGAGGACAGAGATGCAGCCTAGAGCATGCAGGCAAGCTACACATGGCCCTCACTTAGACACAAAATTCTCATGCCATCAAAAAGTTACTTTTCTGCTTTTTAAGTCCTCACTGACACCAATTTATACCAGTCTGTTGGGCCTAATGTACAAAACACAGGGCTTACTACTTGCTGGGGGGTGGGGAGCACACTCAGTGTGGCAGGCTGTGCGTCTGGACTTCCTCCTGCCACGGCGGGGACCCCCTGGGGCAGGCTGATGCCAGTGTCGCCATCTGCACTGGGCACTCAGAGGCAGCAGTGCAGACCTGTGGGCATGTGCGGCGCTGTTGTGTTTGTTGGGGGATGCAGTGGCCAAGCAGAGAACCCAGCCAGTGGGCCTGAAACTAAAGTAAAGGGGCACCGAAAGGGATGGAGGGGTGACAGCTGTTCAGGACACCGAACACCCTGATGTGGCTCACTGGACTGCTGGACGTGACACCTGGCTTCACAGGGCAAGCGTCCACAGGGACCAGCAGAGACGGTCACCGTGCCATCCAGGAAGGAGGCTGGGCCTTCTCGCCAGCTCCCAGGCAACGGCCCGGCCTCTGGTGGCTCTCCCTGGCCAGGCCTAGCAAGCTCAGTCCGAGAGAGGGAGGCCCTGACTTGGTCCATGCGGGTGGGAAGGGCTGCCTTCATACACGGAGAGCCCACAGACAGGCAGCACTGGAAAAGCGGCCCTCCCGAGGCCACTCACCTTTGACGGTAAGGAAGGGTTTTTTGTGAACGGGTCTGAGGTAAACGGGTCGCTCTTTGTCTGCTTCTTAAAGAAGTCATCAGGGGTGGAGCCACGGAATGGGTCGCTTTCTTTGAAAGGATCCCCACCAAATGGATCTGGACAAAGTGTTTTGGAAAGAGAAGAAAAAAAAATGCCCCATGAATAAACGCTATGCTTAGTGAGAGAATACTCACACACACAAAAAAAACCCCGACTGACTGACACCACTTGCGTGAAATTCTAGAAAACGGAAAAACCATAGTGGCAGAAAGCCAGTCAGTGGCTGCCAGAGATCTGGGGGCACAGGGCTGGAGGAGCAGGAGGGGACCTTTAGGGACAGTGCGGATGCCCTCTCATCTGGCTACACACACGCTGAAATGCATCCAGTTCCACACTCAAGATGGGTGAGTTCTGTGGTGTGTTCATTACACCTCTCAATAAAATCAGCAGAAACAAACAATGCGGGTAAGTCCATAGGACAGAAAGCAGACTGGCGGCTGCCAGGGGCTGCGTGGGGGGAGCTGGCAGCCGCAGCCTCCTTCTGGGGTGACGGAGACGTCCTGGAACTACATGGGGGTGGAGTGCGCAGCACAGGCCGGCGGCCTGTGGGCTCTAAGATGCTAAGCTGTGCTGTGCGTATTTCTTAGGCTTGTGTCACACGAATTCCACCTCAAGAGGAGCAAACAAACAGCAGGGGAGAAGGAGACAAACAGGCAGCATGATGCCATCACCACCACGCCCAGTGGGGAGCCCCATCACCCAGAGGGAACAAAACGCTGGCCTTTCTCTATGATGTGTACCAATTTTAAGTATCTTTTTAAAAACTTGTTTATTTTTGGCTGTGCTGGGTCTCTGCTGCCGCTCGGGCTGTTCTCTAGCTGTAGGGAGGGGGCTGCCCTCTGGCTGTGGTGCTGGGCTTCTCTTGTTGCAGAGCACAGGCTCTGGGGCACAGGGGCGCAGAAGCTGTGGTGCACAGGGCTAGCTGCCTCCAGGCGTGTGGCGTCCTCCCGAGGCGGGGACTGAGCCTGTCTCCTGCATCGGCAGGTGGATTCTTTACCACTGAGCCACCGGGGAAGCCCGAGATGCGGGGCTTCCGTGCAAAGGGACACTGTCCTTCCTTGCCACTGCACCCTGAGCATGTGCGGGCGAAGTGACACCGGGCGCGGGTACCACAGGTGGCACAGCGGGCACAGGTGCCCGGGCGTCTGCACAGTCGTCTGGCGTCAGGCTTTCGGGCTCCCGTTCTCATCGCGCCGTGCGGCTGGCAGGAAGGGGCGCCAGACTGAGAAAGGAGGCACGACGCAGCTTCCTTCAGAAGCCCGCCCGGCACAGGAGGCGGCAAGGGGTTGCTCCATTTCCCTCAACCTGAACTAGGAATGGGAATACTCTTCTTTTTAAGTTTTTATTGGAGGAGGGCACAGCAGCCCACTCCGGCATGCTTGTCTGGGAAATTCTACGGACAGAGGAGCCTGGCGGGCCACGGTCCACGGGGCCATGATGAGTCAGACATGACTCAGCGGCTCAGCAGCAACAAATCAGCTGCTCCCCAACGCTGTTGGCCTCTGGTGCGCAGCGACATGAGTCAGATCTACCCACACGTGCATCCCCCGTTTCAGGTCTCCTTCCCATTTCGGTCGTCTCAGAGCACGGAGCAGAGTTCTCTGTGCTGTACGGTGGGTTCTCGCCAGTTATCCAGGAATGGGGACATTCTGAGGACCAGTTCACAGAACGTTTCTTTTAACTAACGAAGGCTTTTTTACCTGTTGAAGCTGTCTGTTGCTCGGCAAAGGGGTCACTCTGGAATGGGTCACCTGGATTAGAGAAGAGAGAACCATTCAGCTCTGTGGTGGAAATGACCTGCCTGGGCAGAGCAAAGTGGGAATGCAAGGGTGGCCAGTGGCTGGGGGAGTTCATCATGGCAAGGATGATGAAGATAAAACGGAAAGAACTCGGGCTACTCAACGTGGGCCCAACGGCGGGGAAATGTAGGACCAGCCTGAATTCACTCTCTTTCTTTGCCCTGCTCAGCTTACCCTTCCCCTCCCCATCACCCCCTTACTGGGGTTCCAAGAACTCGAGCCCCCAGAACTGCCTCCTCCTCAGCCTGCCGGGACACCTGAGCCTCAGCAGCTGCCCGAGTCATCTCTCAGAACTCGGGCGCTTCCACTCCAAGTCTCTAACTGGAAAGGCACTCCCACTGCCCTCTCCCTGCCCTGGCATTTTTCTCAGGAAAATACTGATAGCCTTCTTGGAAATAGTTTTGCTCTGCAAAAAAACAAAAAAAACACCTTAGGAAATCTTGTTTCTAGAATTCTTAGTTGTTCTTGACTCGTGCGTGGCTCTGGGTGAACTTGCGTGGGAAGGCCTTGCAGACTGTGCCTGTGGGGATCTGCTGTTCACTAGGGGCTCCATAATCACCACTACGCCTACTTAGCTTAGTCCCGCAAGGTGGATGCAGTCTCAGGGCCAAGCCAGTTACCCGTGAACGTGGGCGTGTCACAGTGAGCGTGGAGCTCTTCCCTCCCCGACTCAACACCACAGCTCTTCAGTTAACCAGGTGAAGTGAGAAATTCAAGAGGCCCGTGAGGCTTCAAGAATTTCTTTCCTCCCCCATGCCAGAGGGTGCTGCCAGTCACGAGAAAACCCAGAGGGGCACAAAACAAACAGCCTTTCAGTGACAAAGTGGGCGCCCAATGAGGTACCTTTGAAGGGATCGGCTCCTTTAAATGGGTCGGATTTGAAGGGGTCTTCTGCCTGAAAGGGATCCGGATGCAATTCTTGGGTGTTGTTGCTAAATAACAAGGCTTTATTTTTGAAAGGATCGTCCTGTAATTTTGCGAAGAGACAGGACAGGGATTTCATTATTTCAGATTTAAAGCCAAGCACAGAATTCTATACCTAACTGGTGTATTTTCCCCTCTAAGTGATGTGACCCTGAAGAGAGTAATTTTTATTTAAAAAAAAAAAAAAACCCACAAAAGATGGATTTTAGCTAACAATGTCCATTCATTTGTGATAAATGTACAAGATATTAAAACAGGGTAAGCTGGCTGTGGGTTATACAGGAACTCTCTGAGCTATCTTTGCAACTTTTCCTTAAGTCTTCTAAAATGAAAGTCTATTTAAAAATCACTGAGTGGAAGCAGCCCAGGCATCCAGCGATGAATGAATGAATAAGCAAAGTGTGGTATGTCCACACAATGGAGTATCATTCAGCCTTTAGAAGGAAGGAAATTCTGACACAGGCAACATGGATGAACCCTGAAGACATCAGGCTAAGTGAAAGAAGCCAGTCACCAGAAGACAAATACTGTGTGATTCTACTTCCATAAGTCCCTAGAGCCATCAAATTCAGAGACAGAAAGCAGAACAGTAGGTGGTCAGGAGGATGGGGAGTAGAACTTAATGGGTATGAAGAAGTTCTAGAGCTTGGCTGTACAA
This sequence comes from Capra hircus, assembly GCF_001704415.2. Lineage (NCBI taxonomy): Eukaryota > Metazoa > Chordata > Mammalia > Artiodactyla > Bovidae > Capra > Capra hircus. Next base: position 102,142,834 of record NC_030814.1, read on the forward strand.
CATGAAGATACTTAATGCTACTGAACTGTATAATGAAAGATGGCTATGATGGTAAACGTTACGTTATGCGTCTCTTACCATAATCAAAAATATTTTTTAACATATCACTGTGTCAGAAAAAAAGTCCTATTTTTGGAAATGTCAGAAAGAAAATGTAACAAGTCCCTCTAACAACTGAAGCTCGAAGCATCCTCGTTCAAAGATGCACCTCCCTCAAGCACCTCCTCAGAGAGCGTGTGCCTATGTGGGCATTTTTAAAAATGCCTGTTTCCACACCAAGAGGCATGAGGGCTATTTACATCCCGAGAGGAAGTGCGTGCTTATGCAGTTAGAGCTACTAGAGCATACAGAGCACTTTGCATTTTTTCTTTAAAAAGTGCTTATTTGTAGAAGCAAACAGCATATTTAAATCAGCGGGGGGTGGCGGGGGGGACTTGCTTTTGAAGAGCAAGTTTTTATAGTGGAAAAATGTACCTGAAAGGGGTTGGGGACGGACCTCACAATATGTGCAGGAAAACAGTGCACTTGGTTTAGAAATACTGAGATATTCTGGTTCAGAAAGACACACCCTCAGTGAAAACACAAAGGTTTCACTATGACATTAAAAAGCACAACATCCTCCTTGAATCTGGCAAATGTGTCAGCATCCTTGGGGCTGGCAAATTCAGCCATTATTCCAACTGACCGAGACCAGATGATGAGAGAGCCGGGGCTTCCATGAAAATGCAGGGCAGTGACGTCAGAAGTGCCCACGGGAGGGTCCTGACAAGGCTGGGTGACTCCAGGGAGCAGGACATGTCTCAGAGGTACCAGGCCAACAGAAGCCCCAGGCTCCCGAGGAATGGACCAACACCCCTGCCCTCTGACGGATGTGGAACAGTTTTCCTTACCTGAGAAAGATTACCTGGGGCCTCCAACCACAGGGCTCCCCGAGGTGGAGAAGCCAAGCCAGGTCTGGGGCAAGTGAGTGCCGACGTCCCCAAGCGCGGCGCCCGAGTCCACAACACACAGACTCAGTAAGGATGCTGTGGTGCCAACCACCATGAGGTGCCTGTGCCAGCAAGCAGTGGGGGTCTGAAGCAGACCAACAGGCTGGAGGAGTCCTAATCTACGGAAGCCAGGCGGCCAGCAAGGAAAATCAACGCCCTGCAGCCCTGGGGAAAGGAATGCATTTGTTCCAGGAGAGAGCGAGATGGTGAACGACCTGGATAAAGCAGTGAATTAAGTATGACAACCTGGAAAACTAAATAGAATGGAAGCTTCTACTTGGTTTTAATTAGCAGTGACATACCACTGCTAATTGGTACTTTTTTTTTTTTAATGTTTTCAATCGCCACTTGGAAGACTTGACAAGTAACAGTGGACGATGGCAGAGAAGACACTGATTCCTGGGTGCTCCAGCTGCAATCCCCCTAACTGAAAGGCAGATCTGCTCTCTCTCTCAGGAGCAACTGCTTGGCCTGAGGTAGCAGCCACTCCCTCCCCTTCAAAGGATTCACGTGGTTAGGGTAACCGTTTACCACTGAGGGCTTCCATTCCAGGTTCAGAGCAGAACTAGATTTGCCCTGGCACAGAGACTCCGTCAACTCCACCATCTGCTGACCACCTGCTGAGGAGCACAGAGCCATCCGCCCACCTGGGAGATGCAAGTGCGGTGGCCAAGCTTGGCAGAGAGCGAGCACCGTGAACAAGGAGCTCCCTGACCAGTCTTCAGTTCCGCACGTCTCAGGAGACAGACGTGACAACTCCGAAAGGGCATCAGGGCGGCATTCTGCGACATTCCACCCCTTTAGACGGGGGCTGGGCGTGGTGTGCTGGCGCAATCAGCACTCTCAAGAGAAAATAAAAGCTCTGCTTGATAGCCCTTGCCGATTCCCACGGTGCCACTACCCCCATTGCGGCTGACGTCCAGTTACCAAAGGTGAAGCTAAGGTTTACAAAATTCCTATTCAATCATCTGCTCTGAAGAGTCAGTAAACGTGGCTCCAGTAGGCCAGGGGCTGAACGTGACAGACAAGCCCATCCTTTGTGATGAGTTTGTGGTGAAGCTGAATTCTGCTCCTCTCTAGTAGACAGGCTGGCTGAGCACTGACTCCAAGGATAAGAAGCCAGCACCCTTATCAGCAGATGAGACACAAGGAATAAACACAGCTTTCAGAACCCTGCCATCTTGGACAAAGTAAAGTTACGTGGGCCTAACACTAAAGCCAGTGACTTCCATAAAACTGTCCAGACTTAGAACACTCTAGACGCACCTCTTCGGTTACACTGGTTCTCAGGAAACTAAGCCCCTTACTTTCATCCCCTTCGAAGAGAACTAAGAGACCTCCCTCTCCTTGGGAACAGTCTTGAAATGTTCAGGAGTGAACAAAAGCCCTCTTCACAGTATTTATTAAGAAATGGAAACAAACCAAAAAGTGAGTGCTTTAAAGATTGTATTTGTGCAACAAGATATAGTTTTTCTTCCAAACAATGGTTGTGGGTTTCTATGTAACACATGTGATGTCAACGTTTCAAGATGGATTGACCATCATGTAAACATCTGTAATAAGATGAATAAAAATAAAGGCAAAAAAGTCTGGGCGGGGGGGCCGAGGGGGAGGAGAATCCCTATTTTCCAAATGACACTTCCCTGCCAACTTTCTATCCAAGGAAACCCATCTTATCAAAGCCTGCGCGACAGAATTTAAGAGTGAGCTGTCCCATGAACTAAGGCGGAACGGGCAAGCCGAGAGCTGTGAGGGCACCTGGACAGACGGTGCAAGTAGGAGCAAGGCTGTAAAGCTGGACACACGCGCTGAGGCAGACAGACGCTCAAGCAGGAGACTCCGCCTCAGGTGGCGCACGAAAGAGCACCGTTCACAGTCTCTGTTCAGATGGCGAAGCTGCCTAAGTGGGCCCTGGAGCGGACACGGAAATCCGTCTGCCATTTCCAAGTGGAGAGGAATGTGTGAATGGCAGAGGGAGGAGGTGAGGCCAGAGATGGGAGACAGATGAGAACACCAAGAGCGTCTTCTCAGCGCTCTGGAGAGTCAGGCATAAGCTTTCCCGTAAATCCTAGGGACAGAGCACTTGGCCACTGAGAAAAGAGACACGTCGAGAAAGGCCCAGAGTCTCTCATGAAGAGAGACAGAGAGGCTGAACTGTTACGGGGAGGGGAAGGAATCCACAGAGCAAACAAGGCCAGGAGCAGGAGCCTGGAGAGGGAGACGGCAGTGCAGGGCGCGCGGCCAAAGGCTTTGGGGCAGCGCACAAGGCAACTAGAGACCAGCTGTGTCCCCCCGGCTCCCGCAGCAGCAGAGACGCCCTCACCAGCCCGAGTGAGCCGGAAACAGCACACGCCAGGACTCGGGGCCCCAGCAGTGAACTCTGGCCACAACAGGGGACTAAGTAACACTGTCTGGATGCCAGCAGCCCTCCACCAGGACCCCCAGGGTCCTGCGTGCCGACATTTCAAATGTGACCAACATTTCAGGAGACGGGCCAATTCGTGAGTGACACAGCAACACCCCGGGAGGGCTGACTGCCATTCCTTTTGATCTTTATCTCCACCTGTGATTTTTCAAGGTGCTCCTTGTAGAAACATGGACACACACATGCACACTTTTCCATCCTCCCAATGAGGAGAACGTGGGGTTTCACAATGTGTGAGAATTGTCCCATTTTGGGGAAGCCCTCCCAATGGGAGGCACTAGCCCACAGAGATGGAGTTCTTCACAAACTGGTTTCACAAAGGATCCAGGCCCATCCTCGGCTTTGTCCCAGAGGATGCCAGGCTGCAGGGCTGGTGGGGAAGAGGCAGAGCAGCTGCAAAAACGAGCAACACCCTGCACTTGGATAGGCTTAAGGCTGGCGAGGGCTGGATCCAGCAGGAGGGGCCTTCTCTTGAGCCCAACATGGGACCCAACCCCAGGACTGGAAAACACTTATTCAACCTTTACCATGGCTCCAAAACCGCCCCTCTCTGTCAGGGAGACACCCACGCTCAGGTCTGCTAGGTTGCTCAGGCTGACACCAGGGGCCCCGTCGAGCATCTCATCGTACTGCTCCAGACTGCGCTGGGCTTCCTGGTGGCTCTCGTGCAGCTGCGAGAGCTTGCTTCTGGCCTGGACAAATAAGACATGGTTAGCACGGAGGAGGGTTCAGGCGGAATGCATCAGGCAACACATTTCTCTCTCAGGGCATCCCGCCCCAGATGATTCACGCAGATAGCTGAGTTATCTGTCTACAGAGCCAAGTTTACAAGACTTGAGGCTGGTCATAAACCGAGAGAGAGAGAGAGAGACCCCATTCTGGCTGCCCTCACGCAGCCTCTTTGTATCCCCGGTCCCTGAGAGAGGCAAGTGTTCAAATACACATTTGCTGATTCGGAATGAACTGAAACGGGACAAAACCCAGATTCACTGCCTATTCAAAGTGGTGTTCAGCAGTCATTTCGCTTTATGAGATTTTCATTGCCCCGTTTGCTCCTCCTTGCTCCTGGAGAAGGCATGGGAGGCCAGGGAAAGGACGGCAATCTGTGGAGGCAGACGGACCCCGGCTTTATCTTAACTGTCTCCTGCACACTGGTGGCCTCACCGCTGTTTCTTCTTCTCCAAAATGGAACTGATGAGTAAGAGCCCTCTCTCAGTGTCTTGCAGGGTGGCCTTAGTAAGTAGTAGCTATCATGTTTAATATCATCATTATTATCACTAACATACGTTTATGTCTTGGATGCTATTTTATAAAGGCTGGAGGGCTGATGCTGAAGCTCCACTGCTTTGGCTACCTGATGCTAATAAGAACCGACTCACTGGAAGAGACCCTTAGGCTGGGAAAGATCGAAGCCAGGAGGAGAAGGGGGTGACAGAGGATGAAATGGTTGGATGGCATCATCAACTCAACAGACATGAGTTTGAGCAAACTCCGGGAGATGATAAAGGAAAGAAGAACCTGGAGTGCTGCAGTGCATGGGGCCACAAAGAGTCGGACACGACTGAGCAGCTGAGCAACAATAACAAAAAGGCCGAGTGGGAAAAGCCTCTACAGATATTAATTGACAATAAAGCACATTGTTGGGGCTAGTTGCTCAGTCGTGTCCGACTCTGTGACCCCATGGACTGCAGCTCACCAGGCTCCGCTGTTCATGGAATTTTCCAGGCAAGAATACTGGAGTTACGGTAGCCATTGCCTTCTCCAGGGGATCTTCCTAACCCAGTGATCGAACTCAGGTCTCCCATATGGCAGGCAGATTCTTTACCATCTGAGACACCAGGGAAGCCCCAAAAAGCACAATATATGTTACCAAATCCCTGAGGTTTGAGTTTGTAATCAACTTTTGCCTGTAAACTGGCAAAAAGAGCCAAGAAAGGAAGCCACATTCAGTCGAGAAAGGAAGCACGGATGTGCATTCTGATATTGCCAAGGTCAAACATAACCTTCACTGTGTAGGTGGGCCATCTGAGGGCCAGCAAGGAGGCCTTTGGCCGTTCCACACAGGGCAGCGGCTGCAGGCCTTGGGGCCTTCTCCCCAGAGAGAGCCAGGGAGGGGCAGAGCTCCTGAGGGGTGGGGCCTCCTCGCTGCGCCGCCCTTTGAGCTGCACAGGGACAGAAGGCATCCTAGACTCTGTCCTCTTGTTTGTGCAAGGACCCAGGCTGGGGAGACAGGTCCTGAACCTAGGCTCTCTTCAAACCAGTTAACGTCATGTGCTCACCCAGCCCGCACCCACTCCTCCAAAAACGATGCACACTCCAGCAGGGAAGCAGAAGGCTGGTGACGCAAAGCAGACCCCACCAGGCCAAAGTCAACATGACGGGGGAACACATGCTGGGGGTTCTCAGCACTTCACCTTCAGGCTGAACAAAGCCTCCCAAGGAGAGAATCTAACGTGAATGAGGTGGGCAGGAGCCAGGGAGACACCTACTGCAGTGCAGACAGCTGGGACCGCGGCCGCACACACCTCGGTAACTGCCCTGCTTGTGGCACCACCCTGCTTGGCAGGAGACCCCAGAAGCTGCATCCCACCCCAGCCCAGCCCCAGCCCCAGCCCCAGCCCAGCCCCAGCCAGGGGTGGCAGGCCCTGCCCCGCCCGCCCCCTTGAGGCACCTGGCTGATCTCGTCTTGAGTGGATCTCAGGGACTTGATGATGGTTTCCAGCTGAACCTTCCCAGCCTGGATGCTCTGCTCCAGCTGCGTCTCCTCCTGCTGCAGTCGGTTCAGCTCAGACTTGGCCCGGTTCAGGTCGTCTTCCTGGGACTTGAGGTCAGACTCCTGAGACTGGATCTGCGTCTTCAACGAGGAAATCTGAAATGAGATGAAACGCGACGTCGAGGGAGAATTCTGGTTCGTGTTTCTTGAGATGAGCTGACCCAGGGAGGGAGATACAAGCCCGAAAAGTGGACGCCTAGCTTCCTCACAGGGACCCCTCTCCACACGTGGGAGAAGCGTCGGCAACCCGTCTGTCCCTTGAGGCTGAAGTGAAAGTGAAGTTGCTCAGTCGTGTCCGACTCTTTGCGACCCCGTGGACTGTAGCCCACCAGGCTCCTCCGTCCATGGGGTTCTCCAGGCAAGAACACTGGAGTGGGTTGCCATTTCCTTCTCCAGGGGATCTTCCCTGACCCAGGGATCGAATCCAGGGATTGAACTCAGGTCTCCTGCATTGCAGGCAAACGCTTTAACCTCTGAGCCACCAGGGAAGCCCTCCCTTGAGGCTGAACATCCCCTCTTCTCAGAGACCTGCTGAGGTCACAGCCTCCCTGTTTTGTGTCAAGCGGCAAAGACACCTGGGGGAGGTGAGACGGGCATGCTGTGTCCCACGGGCCAGGGTGGGGTGTTCACACATAGGTTCACACTTGTATGTCTGACAAGGCGGGTAAGACGGAGGTCAGGCCACAGATCCTTGGACACTTTCCCAAATGATACGTTCAACAACTCTACTAAACCAGTAGGATGTCTCAGCCTTGATTCAAGGTCATGGTGAGCCCCGGGAAGTTCCTAAAAAGCATCCTCCTCCTACTGGGCCGGGGGCGTGGGGAGACGACGACTCACCATCTGGGTCTCGTCCTGGCACTTCTGCCTGACGTCACTCAGCATGTCTCGGAGCTTGGCCTTCTGCTGGTCCATTTCATCCAGGCGGTCTTGGGCATCCTGTTTTTGAGCCTCCAGCTCTTGCAAACTACTTGTTTCCCGGTCTAAATCATTTTGTAATTCCTAGGGAAGGGTCACATGAATTTACCCGAGACTCATTAAAACGGGGGCACATCCAAGCTAACTGCCACAGCCGAGACCAGAGCCCCCAGGACAGCCTCCAGGGACTTCTCTGGGGGTCCAGTGGCTGGGACGCCACGCTTCCACTACAGGGGGCCAGGGTTCAATCCCTGGCTGGGGAACAGAAGATCCTGCATGCTGTGCGGTACGGCCAAAAAGTAATAAAAATTATTTCAAAAAATAGAAAGATGCCCTACAGAACCACACATACCACAGCAAACAACACATACGTCCCAGCGTGGCGGCCCCAGCTGAATCTCTCACTAAGACCCCCAGAAGTATTTACTGATGTCCTGAGAGAGGCCAGGCACCAGCAGAGGGGTTGGGTTCCTGGCAAGGGGAGCTCTTCAGTGACTGGTGGTCATGAGGCGGGAGGGAGGAGGCGTCATTCAGACATAAATGACCAGGAAGGAATGGACAGCTTGGGTGCTGTCAGTCAGGGTCGCAGGGGCGTGGGGAGACCAGACCGACGCTGCACCGTGGGGGAAGAGCCCATGGGAAACAGACTTCAGTGGACCCAAAGGACGAGCAGGTGGCAGCCAGGAAAAAAGCCAGGAAGGTAAAGAGAAGATGGGGGGCAACAGAGGGCCTGTAAGAGAAGAGGATGCCGTGCTCCACTTGGATCAAAGGAGAGCAGGCTGAGAGCACCAGAGGCCACGTGCCACACCAGAAGCCACTGGCTTCTCCAGCCAGAAGGCCCTGTGGATAGCCGAACACGGGAGCAGGACATGATGGTTCCAACCGCTAACGCTCCTCCAAGCGGGAGGAGCCTGGCTCCAAGACAGCCATTGCAGGTGTCCTCGGACTTGACTGTTAAGACTTCTAGGGGAAGGATCCTGGAGGTGGAAGGGCAAGTGTGAAAACGTGCACTGTCTATGATGGCAAAATCTGAAAGCAATGTACATTTCCAAGCGGAGCTGGCTGGACTTTCAGTACAACGCACCCTGAGGGGCACTTCACCCCGCGGCCGAGTTACAGAGCGAAAAGAGCAAGGCACGCGGCAGAGCACGCACACGCGAGGCACACCAGCACTTGTGCACACATCTCTCCTTAAACACTCACAAGACCTTTGCGCAAGGCCTCGCGGGGGCTGACGGACTGCACCTCCGGGGGAAAGGGGGTGGGGGTGGGGGGGTAGGAGGCGTCGTTGTCTTATTTTCAACCAGGTGAATGTCACATCTACCTGCAAGGTAGAAAACTAAAGGAGACGGAACGGGAAGGGAGAGTGCGGCCTGAAGCTGGCGCGAGGAAGCAGTGGTGGCGGGGAGGGGACTCAAGCTGGGGCCGAGGGCAAGGCGACGGCAGCCTGAGCACAGGGGAGGCTGCAGGACTCGAGGGGAGCGGTGGGCTCGAGGGGAGGCTGCAGGACTCAAGGGGAGCGGTGGGCTCAAGGTGACCGCTGGGGCGTCGGAGAGACAGGAGTGGTGAGACCGATCCCCCGGACTGGCTGGGGCTGCCAGAGGCCGACGTCATTTCAGAACACAACCCAGAGGAGGTGCAGGGTCTCCCTTTCCCTGATTTTTTAATATCTACAGAATGCGTATCCATGTGTTTGGCTGTGTCGGGTCTTAGGTGTGTCATGCGGGATCTTCTGAGGCTGTGCGCGGACTCCTAGCTGTGGCACCTGGCCTCAGTGGCCCCACGGCCTGAGGGATCTCAGTTCCCCGACCAGGGATCGAACCTGCACCGCCTGCACTGGAAGTCAGACTCTTTGCCACTGGCCCACCAGGGAAGTCCCTCCCTCTCCCTGCTTTGAGGACAGAAAGTCATGGCTCGCTCCTCTTTGTCCACCAAAGCACATCTCTGAGTTATTTGTCGGACTGGGTTTTCTGCTCCCCAGTCTCCTTGTCCCTGACCTCTAATTTGAAGAACAGACCTTGAGAGTGACAAGTCTAGAAGGGATAAAATCAAATGTTTTTGAGAGAAGGCTAGTGGCAGAGCAGAAACGTGGGTCTGCCACATCCGAGGGAAGGACAAGCGACGGTGGAGGCGGGGAGACAGAGGACGGAGGGTCAGACCCAGCAGCTTTGTCACGTGGGGAGTCAAGAAACCTGGGCCTCTTTCTGTAACACAGAAGCCGTCATGGAGGAGCCCAGAGGAAGACGGACTGCCAGCTGCTGGTTAGGAAGGATGCTGGGGTCAGAGTGGAGGAGGTATCTGAGCAAAGACAAGACAGAAAAAAAAAAAACCCAGACAACCTACAGACCCAGTTCAATTCCAACTGGAATGCCAGTCGTCTCCTGACAGGCAGACTCCAAGAGTCAAAAGGAAATGCAAGGGATCCAGAACAGACAAAACAGCCTGGAAAAACCCGAAGTTGAGGATGCACGTTTTCTGATTTCAAAACTTACTACAGAGCAACGGTAGTCAAGACAGTGCGATTCTGGCATAGAGAGACAGCAATCAGTGGGACAGAACTGAGAGGTCAAAAATGAACCCACATGTCTATGACCAATTGATTTTTGAAAAGGGTGCCAAAACAATTGAGTGAGGGGAAAAAAGGAATCTTTTCTCTTCAAGAAAAGGATCTAACTGGCCCTCCTTGTGCAAAACAATGAAGTCTGACCCCTACCTCACACGATTCGTAAATATTGACTCAAAATGGATCAAAGGCCTAAATTTAACAGCTAAAACTACAAAACTCTTAAAAGAGAATGTGGGGTAAATCTTCGTGACCTTGGATTTGAGAACGGGTTCCTGGATATGACACCAAAAGTAAGAGTAGCGACTTCCCTGGGGGTCCTGTGGTTAAGACTCCTCACTTCCAATATAGAAGGTACAGGTTCATCCCTGGTTGGGGAACTGAGATCCTACAGGTCGAATGGCACAGCCAAAAAAAAAAAAAATTTTTTTTTAAGAGCAAAAAATGGAATAAATAAGCCAGACTTCATCAAAATTTAAAACTTTCGTGCTTCAAAGGACCAACGTCAAGAAAGCAAAAAGACAACCCAAGAATGGGGACGTGATATTTGCAAATCATATATCTGATAAGAGAATTTATCTGGAAAACATAAAGAACTCTTACAACTCAGCTATAAAAAGGCAGATAACCACCCAATAAAACATGGGCAAAGGGTATGAGTTGGCTTTCTCTAAGAAGATATACAAATGGCAAATGAGCACACGGTAAGATGCTCACCATCATCAGGGGAAGCGTTGTGGGCAATGGGATGCCACTCCAGACCCACTGCCGCTGCTGCTGCTGAGTCGCTTCAGTCGTGTCCGACTCTGTGCCACCCCACAGACGGCAGCCCACCAGGCTTCCCCGTCCCTGGGATTCTCTAGGCAAGAACACTGGAGTGGGTTGCCATCTCCTTCTCCAATGCATGAAAGTGAAAAGAGAAAAGTGAAGTCGCTCAGTCGTGTCTGACTCTCAGCGACCCCGTGGACTGCAGCCCACCAGGCTCCTCCATCCATGGGGTTTTCCAGGCAAGAGCACTGGAGTGGGGTGCCATTTCCTTCTCCAATGCATGGAGGTGAAAAGAGAAAAGTGAAGTCGCTCAGTCGTGTCTGACTCTTAGCGACCCTGTGGACTGCAGCCCACCAGGCTCCCCCGTCCCTGGGATTCTCCAGGCAAGAGCGCTGGAGTGGGTGCCATCGCCTTCTCCACCAGACGGATGCCAGTTTTGCCTCACCCTCGCCAACACTTGATGTTAACAATGCCTTTTTTTAACAGCCTTCCAGACCCACTAGGAAGGCTATTAAAAAAAAACAGGCCTAACATTGAGTCTTGGCGAGGGTGTGGCAAAACTGGCATCCGTCTGCATTACTACTGGTGAGAATGAGAAACGGTGCAGCCACTCTGGAAAACAGTCTGGAATTTCCTCAAAGGGTTACACACAGAGTTACCAAGTGACCAGCAATTTCACTCTTAGATACACATACCCAAGAGACATGAAATCACAGGCCCACACAAAACCCTGCACGTTAATGTCCACAGTGGCACCATTAGCAGCAGCTAAAGAGCAGAGAGCCCAGACAGCGACGAGCTGGCGGGCAGATGGATGGCGTGTGCTGCAGCCACACAGCGGGGCGCATATTCAGCTGCTCGAGGAAAAGTGAGGGGCTTCCCCGGTGGCTCAGTGGCAAAGAACCTGCCTGTAAATGCAGGGGACATGGGTTCAGTCTTTGGTCCAGGAAGGTCCCACATGCAGCAGGGAAACGAAGCCCGTGCACGCAACTAATGAGCCCGCGCCCTGGAGCCTGGGAGCCGCAGCCGCTGAAGCCCGTGTGCCTGGAGCCTGGGAGCCGCAGCCGCTGAGCCCGCGCCCTGGAGCCTGTGAGCCGCAGCCGCTGAAGCCCATGTGCCTGGAGCCTGGGAGCCGCAGCTGCTGAGCCCGCGTGCCTAGAGCCCGCGCTCCGCAGCCGGAGAAGCCGCCGCAAGGAGAGGCCCGTGCGCCCCAACTAGAGGGCGGCTCCCGCTCACCGCAACTGAAGAAGGCCCACACGCAGCGACGGAGACCCAGCATAGGCAAAAACAAATAAATGAAACACAGAATAAAAACCCAATAAAAGATAAGTAAATAAATCTTTAAAAGGAAGAAGAAACGAAGCACTGATACAGGCAACAACAGGAACGACCCTGGCAACCACACTGAGCGAAGAGAGGCCAGACATACAAGGCCCACGGCACATGAGTGGTGCTACTGGTGAATAGGAAACGTCCAGAAGAGGCAGAGCCAGAGGCGGGAGGTACGCTGGCAGATGCCAAGGCCTGGGAAGGCCTGGGGACTGCTGATGGGTATGGAGCTGCTTCTTGGAGGGATGAGACTGTTCTGTAATTGACTGTGGGGACGCCTGTGCAACTTCATGCACATTCTAAAAACCACTGAATTATACACTTTAAATGGATTAATTATAAGGTATGTGAGTTACATCTCAATAAAGCTGTTGTTAGAAACACAAAACAGAACAGTAAACCAGGCAAAGATGCCGCAGGATCTCACTAGGACAACAGGCATGGAACTGGAGAGACCCCTCAGATGGGAGGGGAAGGGGAGGCCTTTGGGGGCCGAAGCTGAAGCTCCCATTGCTTAAAACCAAACATAAACTGGCCCGAGGACCAAGGCCTCCTAGTCAATGCTGGGCCCTACCCTGGAGCCCATGCTGGCAGGCGTGACATACAATCTCCTGGCCAAACCCATCTGGGAAAAGGCGACAGGAACCGGAGCCAAACCTGGGTCTCACAAAAGAGCTTTAATACATACAGTGTTCTGAGGGGACCCTGGTGGTCCAGTGGTTAAGACTCTGCCTTCCAACGCAGGGGCACAGGTTCAATCCCTGGCCGGGGAAGTACATCCCCCATGCTTCACACGGCATGGCCTGAATAAATAAAGTGTTTTGTCACTGTCTAGGGAGCTGCCATCTCGTTAGAGTAGAGCCCCATCCTGGTCTGAGCACAAGTGAGGCTCCCACGCAGCAGGAGCTGGCCTGGCGGGCGCTGGCCCCGCTCCAGCTCCAAGGGGTCATGGGGGTGCACAGGGCCACCAAACACCACATCTCAAAGGCTGCAGGAGTATGCTGTCAGAGCCCAGCAGCGAGGTTCTGGGGGCCCTCATGCAGCCTGCTGTGCAGACCAAAGCACCTCCAGACACCAGACCGACCCACGGCTTTCTCAGAATCGCCGAGGAGCAGGCGTCAGAGACCTGGGGACTGGTTTCCCAGGAGTTCAAGGACATCACAGCACCCAGATCCCCAGGGACAGAAGCCTGTACAGAGTGACAAAGACAAGAGAAGGAGGACCGGCCAGGCATTCCTGTGGCTGGCTGGGCCAGGGCCAAGGGGAGATGGGGGATGAGACCAGCGTCCCTGCACCAAACAAGGTGGAGGGTGAGTGATACGGGAGGGCAGTTCCGGGACACGGGTAGAAATCAGAGGGCTGAGGTGAGAGCAATACACCAGAACGAGCAAACACCCAGAAAAACAGTCCCTTCACCCGTGGCCTCATACATGATGCAGCTTACTTGAGGAAAAAAGCAAAACAAAAAATATGACGACAGAGGCAGGCTGTTCCCTGCCTTTCGATCCAAAACATGCCAGGGGACCATCTAAGGCCCAACCCCCGATGCCAACGTGTACAGAGTGAGAAGCCAGGAAAGAAGTGTCTGGACACTGCAGCGTGTGAATCAGTGAGAACCCACCCTACCCCACCTGCAGACGGAAGCCGTGACAGAGGACACCTCCTGCCTGGTGAGCAGGCATTGTGCGCCGTCTGTCCGCTGGGTGTCTCACGACATCCCCCAGCCCTCGTGGGACAGGGGAGGGGGAGGGCGATAGAGTGCTGCCAGACCCCTGAGCCTCACTGAGTCGGGTGCTGCCGCCCCTGGCCCGGCTCAGGCCGCTGCCCTAGGAGGCGGCCCAGAAAGAGCCACCCACTGCAGGGTGGTAGGAGAGCGCCCGCACATCACGGCCAGATGCTGCTCCTCACTGCCGGCCGGAAGGCGGGAAGACTGAGGCCAGGAGGCTGAGCCAAGCACCTGCAGTCCCCCAGGAGAGCCACGGTGGGGCCACAGTGCTGACTGCTCCGCCTCATTCCTCTCCCCCAGCTCTGAGCGCAGAGCACTCAAAGGCCCTCCATGGAGACCAACAGGCCCAGCTGTACGCATTCTCAGGGTGAGGGGGCGCACAGACAACTCACGTCTCCCCCTGGTGGCAGAGCCATTCTCTATTCATTCAGACCTGAGACATCTTGGGAACCAAGGTGTCTTCGAGTGTGCAGCTCCCAGGCACTGACCACTGTTTCCAGCATAGCCTCACTCTGCCCAGACGGGTGAGCGCCTGCCAGATCCCGGGCTCCAGCCCATTGCCTGGAGGAGCAGAACACTCATTACCAACGTTGCATAAGGTCTAGAGATGTTACATAACTAGCCCAAAAGCATACAGCTGCTAAGAAGAGCCAGATTTGAGCCCTGGCACTCAGACCCCAAACAGCCAACTCAGTGGAAATGACCCTGATGCTTGGAAAGACTGAAGGCAAAAGGAGAAGGTGGCAGAGGATGAGATGATTGGATGGCATCACTGATTCAACGGACATAAACTTGGGCAGACTGCAGAAGACGGTGAGGGACAGGGAGGCTGGGCGTGCTGCAGTCCATGGGGTTGCAAAGAGTCGGACACAACTGAACGACTGAAAAACAACTCAGACCCCCAGTGTCTGCCGTCACCACCTTCCACAAGGAGACTCTTCAAGCAGGGCCATCCTGAGAACAGGTTAGAGAGCATTGCCTGATCCTCAGAACTTCAGGCTAAGTGGGAGAAAGCAGACATCAAGGATGGGAAGTAGTATGATTCCCTTTCTGCGAAATGTCCACAACAGGCAAATCCATAGAGACAGAAAAGAGCTTATCAAGGGCTAGAGGAGGAGACGGGGAGTCACTGCTAACGGTGATGGGATCTCCTTTCGGGGGTATGGGAATGTTCTGGAGCTAGACAGAGGTGATGGTTAAGCAATATAAAGAATATGCTAAAAATGACTGAATTATATACTTCAGAAGAACGGATGCTACATTACATGAATATCTCATTTTTCTTAAAAAAAATCCACTATCTACAGTTATAAGAAACTCAAAATAAATCACCTGTAAATCCCCAAAAGCTTGAGTTTCCAATGAGTGCCACGCTGCCCCCTCTGCCCTGCCCCACTACCCCTGCTGGGAGTCCCTGAACCACATCTGACACAAGGTCCATCCTACCAAAGCCAGCCGCGTGCTTACCTGTACTTCATTGGTTTTCTGTCTGATTGCCTCTTCCTTTTCTCGAATGTCTTGTTCCAGTGAGTATTTCTCTCTGTGTGTTTGAACAGTCCGTGAAAGCACAGAAAGAGGGCATGAGGAACGAGCTGACCGTCTCCCCCACACTTCTCCCCAACAACCATCTGCCTTTAGTCACCCTCTCCCCTCCAAGTGTGGGTGGAACCTGCAGATGCCACAAGGCTTGGCCCCCAACATGATCACGTGAGCCTTTGAAAGTAGAGGGTGTTAGAGTGACGCCCAGGGTGAGAAGGGCTGGACGTGCTTCTGCTGACTTTAAAGATGGAGGGGTCACAGGAGAGGGGCACAGGGCTGCCCCTCAGAGCAGAATGAGCCCCACCGACATACAGCAGGAAAGGAGGCCCCAGACTTCCAGCTCTGAGGAACTTGGACAGCACCCTGAACTCGGCCCTGTGAAGCCCTGAGCAGGGGCCCAGCTGAGCCCTCCTGGATTCCCGAGCTGCAGAGCTGCGCACGAATGAATCTGTGCTGTTTTAAGCCACTCCATAAACAGCAAGAGAAAATGAACACGCTCTCTAAGTCCTTGGTGCGCCTGCCCATGAATGGTGAGCTCCTGCTCCTCGGGAGACCAGGCGCCGAGGACACGTGGAAAGGGGCCCGGCTTTCAGGAGCTCACCGGGGACAGGTGAACACACGAACGCACACAACCTAAGCACCGTGGAGGGAAATCCAACAGGATAAGGAAAGGGGGTGGAGTGTCCCACAACGGACGACCAGGAAGGACTGAGGACACAGCCTGCAAGGGGAAAGCGCGACGGCAAAACATTGCTGTCAAGGGGCACAGGGAGGCAGAGCTCAGCGGGGGGGCCACGGTCGAGCCCAGAGTGACGCAAAGTGGGCCAGGGACTCCAGAGGGCTGGTCCTAAGGAGTGGGTGAGGGTCTCTGAGCCCGGCTACCGCTCACAGGAGGCTGTGGTGGGCCACTGCGCACACCGGGTGCCTGCTGGGGCCTTGTCTGCCACCTCAGCTGCAGACGGCTCCCCACCCCCGGCAGCAACCAGCCTGGCTCTTCTCCTGAGAGACAAAGGCTTGTGTGCCCCTCCAAAGTTCATACAGTGAAACCCTTACCCCCTGTGATGGTGTTAGGAGGTGGGCCCGTTGGGAGGTGATTGGGTCATGAGGACAGGGCTCCCAGGAAGGGGATTAGCGCCCTTACAAGAGAGCCCAGAGACCTTCCGCGCCCCTCCAGCATGTGACAACACCCCAAGAAGACGCTGTCTGTGGGTCAGGAGACACACCATACTGGACACCGGATCTGTCTACACCTCCACCTGGACCCCCAGTCTCCATGATGAGGAGACTATGCGTCTGCTGCTTAAGCCCCTTCCGGCTGGGGCGGCTTTTACAGCAGCCTGAAAGGACCAAGTGCCTGAAGGGGCTGCCTCCGGGTCGGAAACCTCACGCGGCCAGCACACCCTGCCTCCCCTGCCAGGAACCCAGCACCCGCTCAACAACAAGGCCTCCTCTGGGTCAGACACCCAACAACCGTGAGAGCTTGCATGCTCGTTCCCATAAGTCTAAGGACCACCTAACAATACAACGTCCCCTTCAGATCCATTAGACTGGGTCCCATCTCCGGGGAGAGGGACCGTTTCACCACACCCCCAGGCAACAGGCCTGAAGGTCACTCTCGAGGTCACGCAGGCCAGCTTCCTGCAAACACCTGCTCTACACACGCTCGCCTCCCACCTTCACCGGGAAATGCTCCAGGCTGCCCGAGGCTGCGCAGCTGTGCAGAGGCAGTCCCCGCCTGACTCAGACACCCGGACTCCAACCCTCGCGTTAGCGGGCCCCCTCCCTCCTCTACCTGCGCGCCTGATTAACAGCCTCACCCTGGCGCTAAGAAACTAGCCCTCCATCCTCACAGACCCTCCCGGCCTTGCCAGGCCGCCTGCACTGATCTCTGGTTTGGAACTATGGCCCCGGGGAGCCGGGGGCAGAGCAGGAGCCATGTTCTGGGCTGAGCACAAAGGAGAGAATCTGGCTCCAGGAGGCAGCCGAGGCTGAGCTGAGCAGCCAGCCGGGTATCCACCCGACTGGTCTTTCACGGGGTCTCAGCTGCCTTTGCCTCTCAGAGCTCTGCACCACTCAGGGTGCAAGCCACGCCCGAGGGGCACCCAGCTGTGAGCAGGGCCACACTTGCTCTGGCAAGGTGACACGGTTTCCACTTTCGGCCCAGAAACACTCGCTTTCTGGTGGATGGCAGGTGCCCTTGGTCCTTAGCTGGCTACGCCCCATGCCCCCACCCCCAGAATTAGCTGGTAAGAGGATGCTGCTGTACAGAGGGCCACAGGGCACGCTGCAAGGAGAGGTCTTCCTTCAGCCAGACGCCGAGAGGACAGACACAGCCACCAAAGCCCTTGTGTGCGGGTGGCGCTGGGAGTGAAGGTGGAAGCCTGGACATGAGGCCTCTCACAGCGTCCAGTGGCTCCTCCTAAGTCACAGTCTCTCCTCCTGAGACTAGCTGCTTTACATGTCTGGATGTTACGCCTTCCTGCGGAGGGGATGGGGTGCCCTCCGTGCTGGAGACCCCACACCCCACGCTGGCTCCCACTGAGGAGCTCAGGACTTGAACTCATTAAGTCATTTCAGGAACCTGGGAGAATCTGTGTTCCTTTGCTCCTGCTGAACAAACTCATGATGGCCAAGTGGAGAGGTCGTCCACAAGCCTCTGCTGCTTCCAGCAGCAACCCGGGAAAGCAGGCTGCAGTCGGAGGGGAGGGGGCGTTTTAGCCTACCTCTGTAACTGGGTGATCTCCTGACTGATGTCGTCCAGCTCCTTCACACCGGTAAACTCCCCCGAGCCAAGAGTGCTTGAACTGTCCTGGAACCAAATTCAGGCACAGATGACAATCCAGCAAGTCGGCCTCGTAAGACAGCAGGGGCGGCAGGTCTTGGAATGAGGTGTGAAATCATTCGTCTCCAGCCCCCAGCCTGGAAACCATCTGGGCGGTCCAGACACACCCCGCGGGGCCCCTGGCGAAGGCTGGCGAGACCGCCAGCACCCGCCTGCTCGGTGGCCTGCCAGCGCCACCTGGTGGCGGGCTGAGGGGAGCGCCGCGAACACTAGGGGAGCGACTGGGAGTGAACGGACCTGCAGCTACTCACCGGGATGGGAGTGCCTCTCTCTGAGGGCGGCACCATGTCCGGCGAGAGGACTTGAGGGGGGTCGATGCCTTTACTGACCTTCTGCTGAATGAAATACATAGCTAACGCGAACTGGTCTTTGCTTAACTTCCCCGTTTGCCTCGTGTCGGCCAGGGCCCTGGGAGAAACATGGCAATGCTGATTACACATCCCAAGCACCAGCATCGGTTCTGAGTACAAGGAGCCCACACTTCTGAAACATGGACCGTGACGGTAACTGAAAAGAACAGACCACAGCCGCGCTTCCTTTCCTACTGAAGAGCAGTCCCCCACCACAGCAGCCCCCAACCCAAGCGTCAAGGCAGAAGGGAGCTCCTCTCCCGGCTGGGGAACTGCCTCGGGCCCAAACAGGAGCCAACAGGGCTGGGCGAGATCCCACCAAGTGTCTCTATTAAAGGCTGGTTTTAAGGCATCTTTGTTCTTGCTCCCATTCAAGGGCAGGACAGGAGAGCTTGAAGTGCAACTACTTCCCCCGGCTCTCCTGGCGAGAGCCCGTCCCGCAGCGCGCCCAGCCCACAGCGGCTCTCAATCTGCGGTCTCGTCTCTCCGGCCCGCCCCGCTTCCCCGGCACTGAAGGCACAGGGGCTCCGGCCCACACGTTGGGGCCGCTCTGTGTGTACTAGGGCGGCATCGCTCTGCTTGTTCTGACAGGCTCCCTGGGTACTTGCAGAGGACAGGCCCACATCCTCATGCGGTCCCTGCATCCTTCCTGGCATGTTACCTCCGCTTTGATCGCATCCCCCTCCCATGCCCCCAGCCACCTGCAGACAACCCCAGACTGTCTTTCAGCATGCCGGTGGTCAGTCTAGAGCTCGCTCTTCCTGTCCTTGGACTTCACTCTCTGTATGCCATCCCCTCCACGGGCCTTCCTTTAACCCGAGTATATCTGTGATTTTGTTGCGTCATTTATGGGTCAGCCCTTACAGGTCGAGATCCATGTTATAAATTACCTTCCTTTACATGACGATCGGGCCATAATTTGAATCCCGTTCACAGGCACTTCAGCATCCGAGGGTGCAGGCCACCCGAGTCATCACCAGGAACTGGGCCTCCCCCAGTGACGGACCGGGAGGCATGTGCTCCCTGAGGAGGGACAGCCTGTTTTCTCGGCTGGGGCCTCGCCTCACAATACAGCCATCTCTCAATTATTGTGAAGGACAGTTATTTCCCCAGTCATTCCCAGTGAATGTCACAGCTCTGCTGGGAGGGCCTCATCCCTCCAGCTGCATGGAAATTCTCTTACAGCTCCCAGGTTAAGCCCTCTAAGGGAGGACTCACCCCTCTGAGAAGAAAGCTAGGAAGTGACTGACACTGCTGGCCATCCCAGGGCTGTGAAAGACTGTCCTGCCGGCCCAGGAGGAAACAGGCAGTGGAGATGGCTCCGTGACCAACCGGTCCTGAGGTGCAGACTGGAGCCTCCCTCTCCCCACCCCCGTATCACTGGCCTTCATGGGGCAGGGCCTCTCAGGGATGTGGCCACAGCCCCGAGGCCCAGGGTGGCCCTGCTGGAGCCTTCGGCATCCTCACTGCGCACTGCACCCACAAGGGGTCGGGATCGAGCGCCTGCAGCCCCAGTGGCTGTGCTGAAAGCTGCAGGACCACTAGCAAGAACTGGCCCCGGCCATTCAGATCGCCCCTGAGCTCCCCAGAGTGACAAAACAGGAAGCCTTCCTGCTGGCGGAGACTGCATGGACACGCATGGAATACAGGGAACAGGCCCGCACACTCAGCCCTGACAGCCGCCCGCTCCGGCCTTGCCTACACGCAGCCCAAATCTCACCGGGAGGGTCAGTGAGGCCCCCAGTGCTGAGGAGCAGAGGTCCGTCTGTCCGCCCTTACCATATGTGTGCCAGAAGGTTCTGGGTGAGGCCCGAGTGCATGAAGATCTCCTTCACCTCCTGGCCGCTCACATAGCCATCCAAGTCCAGGTCAGTCTTCAGGAAGATCTCGTCAAATCGCATCTTGTCCGCCACCGGCACCACCCAGCTTACTGTTGGCTGAAGGGGGTTTTCAGAAGTTAGTCCTCAAGCTTCAGGGCTTCCCTAAGTGGCTTGGTGGCAAAGAATCCGCCTGCCAATGCAGGAGACGTGGGCTCAATCCCTGGTTCGGGAAGACCCCAGGTGACACGGAGCAGCTAAGCCTGAGCGCCACAGCTACTGAGCCTGTGCTCCAGGAATCGCAACTACTGAAGCCCGCGCGCCTAGAGCCTGCGCTCCGCGACCAGAGAGAAGTCTGCGTACTACAACCCTGCTCTCCACAACGAGAGCAAAGCAACGAAGACCAGCACAGCCAAAAATAAGGAAATAAGCTTCTATTTTTAAAAAGTCCTCAGGCTTTTTATCACCTACAGATATTACACTATTAAAGTCTTCTCACGCTCATCTCAGCAGAAGACCCTCCGTGAGGCGGACGGGCAGACAGGATCTCTGGTCTGTAGACGGGAAAACTGAGGCTCAGAAAGGTGAATGCTGACTCGGTCAGTCTCACCCAGTGGCCCGTCTGTGCCTCTTGCAACCCCATCACAGCGCCCTCAACCTTTGTCCCAAGAGAAAGGTGAAGGTCTAGCAGATCTATCTGCCAACAGCCCGCCCACCCCGCTGCCTGGGACACAGGGAAAGCCGGTAACCCCTGCCAGGGGGAGGCTTCAAGCGCACCAGAGAGGACCCTCCTAACGACTCGTTCTGGAAGGCCTGTCTCCCGAGAACCGGCCTGGGGGCCGGGCCAGGCTCCCCGGCCCCCCATCTTCCACCTGTGGGTGCTCTCTGCTGCCACAGGGCCAGCCTCACAGCCCGCAGCTGCAGACCCCACACTCCATCCTCCTTTGAGCCTGAGCCCACTCCCTGAGACACAGCAGACCCCCCTGGGAGGCGTCAGCACACACAAGGCACTGCCACGCAGTGAGTGGGGCTGACGTGCAAACTGCACCCATGGGACCGGTGGGCACGCAGAGTCCGCAGTGTTGGTGCGGGAGCCCAGGCCTCAGAGGAGCACGACCATCACCCAGGGGGAACCCAGCACCCCGAAGGGCCCTGCTGCGGCGGACGCAGCTGAGAGCCCAGCAAGGTGTTCTGACTTCGGCGGTCGGTCACCCAGCGCACGTGTGATCTCTCCTCACACCACCTGCTCAAGTCCTACACAAGAAGGGGAGATGCCAGGGTCCACCAGGGCCAGGGCAGGGCTTCCCTGGTGCCTCAATTGAAGAGTTCACCTACCAATGCAGGAGGCATGGGGTCGGGGCCCCGTAACTGGCCCTCTGGGGCCCAGGTAGGGCTTTGCTCACCTAGGGATGAGGAAAGTAGCAGGGATCGGGGAGGGGGGAGGCATGGAGTTTGTGGGTCCACAGAGAGGCCTGCTCTCATATCTGTGATTCCACAAGCTGCCCCTATTCCTGGGGAAGGAGACACACACACCCCCACCTCTGACCCCCAACCATGGCCAGCAGTACTCCGTGTAGCCGGTGGGGTTAGCAGCAGGCTCCTGGGATCTGGGGCGAGCCACCAGACCACCAGGGGGCGGGCTGCCCCCATCAGCAACCTCAGCCTCGCTTGCTCCCTTGTCAGTGAAACACATCACACATGGCCTAACCCATGGTACTTAAGGACTCTTGGCAAGAATTCTGCAGACTCAAGGTCTTGGGTTTGAGACTTCCCTGGTTGTACAGTGACTAGGAATCCACCCGCCAATGCAGGGGCCGCAGGTTCGATCCCTGATCCGGGAAGATCCCACACGCTGTGGAGCAACTGGAGCTGGTGCACCTAGAGCCCACAGTCCCCAACAAGAGAAGCCTCCACACGAAAAGGCCTGAGCACCGCAATGAAGAGCAGCGACCCGCTTACTGCAACTACAGGAGGCCCGCGTGCACCAACACTGAGCCCAACCAGAAATAACTATAGACAGTTTTTAAAAAGGTGTCGGGTCTTGGAAAATAGCAGCTCATGCAAGTCTAAGCCACTGGGCCCAGCCCCACCTCTCTGAGTCCAGTTCACCATCTCCTGGCTCACCCTGTCCCAGCCTTCTTCCTGTTTCAAGGACACAGGGAACATCCCCACTTCAAAGCCTGGCCAGGCGCTCGTCCTCGGGTAGCCTCTTATCGTTCAGGTGTCAGCTCAGATGTCACCGCAGCGGGGCCTTCCCACGGGCACCACCTGCAGGAGGGCAACCCTTCCTCACCCGGACACTTCCAGGCCAGGCCAAGCTCTGCTTTCTCAGGACTGCTGGAGCTTCCTCAGTTTACCGATGTAAACTAAGCTTATCATCTTAAGCTTAGTTTATCGTCTGTCTCCCCAGAGGGCAGCCCCAGAAAGTACTGGGCACAGCTGGTAGGCTGGGAAAGGTGCCTGGGCGGGGCCAGCTGTGACTGCCCTTCACCGAGAGCCACACACAACTCACCAGCCTGAGCCCATGCCTCCCTCTCCAACGGGCTCCTAGGACTAAGCCTCCTCCTCCTTATCTGATATCTTTTTTTTTTCCCAACTCCAAGCTATGTAAGCTCCTTGAGCCTCACAAGTCGAAAACCGAGCTTTAAAGGTGTGTCACGGTCACCGGAACTCCCCTGGTGGTCCACTGGCCAGGAATCCCCCCGCCAGTGCAGGGAACATGGATTCCATCCCTGGTCCAGGACGACCCCACATGCCTGGAGCAACTAAGCCCGTGCACCGCAACTGCTGAAGCCCACATGCCCTAGCGCCTGTGCTCCACAGGAGGGGTCAGCACAGCGAGAAACCCGCTCACCTCAACAGAGCAGGGCCACCTGCCGCAACCAGAGTAAGCTCATGTGCGGCAATGACGGCCCAGTGCAGCCAAAACTAAAGAATATTGGGCTTTCTCTCAAATGTCACTATCAAGAGACCTCACTGTCTTCTTATGCATTTCTCATTTCCACTTTCATCATTCTGCAAACACGCACGTGGTGCTGGCTGGCCTTGTCACAGCTCATCGCCTCTGAAACCACAAGTGAGGCAGAGATGTATCTCCTGTTCTTGCATGATTGAGACAACGTCAATGGTGCCTTTTCATAAAGAGCCCCTCATGATGCTGCCAGAGGGAGAAGCATCTCTTTTGACAAATAAGGAGCTGTCCTGTGGCGAGGTGGAGCCCCCTCCTGTTTTCCTAACATGAGACGGATGCCTCCCTCCATCATCTGATTACGCACCATGTGTTTACTGAGCATCAGAGCACCAGAGATTCTCCTCGATGCTGACATTATAATCAGGAACTGACTCTGCTCTCACAAAGCTAACAGCAGAGGGCTGGGGGTGAGTGGGGGACCTGAACAGACGATACATAATTAACTGCAGAACAGGCCAGGTGTGCAAGAGAGAAGAATGCAGGTAGAGGGTCAGCAGCGGTCACACCAGGCTTCCAGACAAGTCACCTGCGAGCAGAGGCCTTGCGATGCCGGGTGCCTCAGGGTGCAATCTGGGGGCGCACCCTCCCAGCCAAGGGTCTGCCCGAGGTAGCAGGGGCGGGGGGGTGAGCAGAGCGCCCCGAGGAGGGAGCACGCTCAGTATGTCTGGGGAAAGGTGGTGTTTATGTATAAGGGAAGGAGAAAGTTAATTCTGAAGCCCTGTTGCTATGGTCTGAATGTCTGCGACCCCCTCAGTTCATACACCACAAGTCCTCAGCCCCAGTGTGATGGTGTTACAAGTGGCGGGGGGCCCTCCGGGAGGTGACTGGCTCATGAGAACAGGGCCCTCACGAACAGGATTAGCGTGCCCTTGTAACAGGGGCCTCAGAGAGCTGCCGCATCCCTTCAGCTGTGCAAGGGCACAGCGAGAGGACAGCCATCTGTGGACCTGGAAGCGGCCCCACCAGCTCCGAGTCTGGGGGTGCCAAGATCTCGCACTTTTGTTTCCAGAAGTGAGAGACAAATCTGCTGTTTGGAAGCCACCCAGTCTATGGCACTGTCACAGCAGCCAGATGGCCTAAGACATGTGCTATAAAGATGTGACTTAATCCCAGACTTTACCCTTCTTGGGTCACAAATGACTCACTCCGGAGCAAACTCCTACTGGGACTCTACACAGCAGTGCCAACAGCCGCTGCGAGGCGTGGCCAGCACGCAGAGGGCACTGTACCTGTGCCTGCTTGATGCTGTGCTTGGGAGACAAGCTTCCGGTGCTGTTGAGGCTGCTGACGCTGCCGTGGGAAGGCGTGGAGCGCAGGCTGTCTTTCGGTGGGGGGCTGGCGGGCAGGACAGGCACGGCCCCCGGGAACATTGTTTTCTTCCTCTTGGAGGGCGGGATGAGGGACGGGGGCAGGACGGAGGGCACGGGCTCCTTCTCGAGGGCTCGGTACACCAAGTGCATGGCCTGCGAGGACAAAAGAAGGCATCTGGGGGGCGAGGCCCAGCGCCAGGGCAGGCGGAGGGCAGCTCTTCACTGGCTCAGGCATGCCACGAAGACGGCTCTTTCTGAGGCTGCTTCAAACGGAACGAGTGAAAATAAACCTTTTCTGATGAGCTATGCCACCAATGCGTGATTTTCCAAGACGTTCATTCAATCACACAACACTGAAATGAGTACAAAAAGAGGGACTTTCCTGGTGGTCCGGTGGTTAAAAACGCCATGATCCCATTGCTGGGGGCCTGGGTTCGATGGGACCTAAGGCCCGTGGTCTTAGGCCCATGGGACCTAGGAGCCCCCAACTACGCCGAGATCTAGCGCTGCTGCTAAAGGAGAAGAGGGCAGGAGTGCAGGGACCTGGTCAGAGAACTAAGTCCTGCACGCCACAACTAAGACCTGGGGCAGTCAGATCTATTTGAAAGAAAAGAAATATAAAAATAAAGCATGAGGGGCTTGGGTACTAGCGCTTAATGGGGACAGGGCTTTAGCTCTGCCAGGTCAAAAAGCTCTGACGACGGACGGCAGTGACGGGTGCACAGCCACAGGAGTGTATCAAACCCCCAAACCAAAAAACAGCTACAATGATAAATTCTGTTACGTGTATTTTACCATGAATTAAAAAATAATAATGGACAGCCAGTGAAAAGACCAGGATGACAGAGAAACATGGGAAATGCTCGGAGAAGTTGATGTGTGCTGGGGGAAAAAAACACAACTGGGCAGTGTGGGGTGTAAGGGAGTATGAGTGGAATCACATGAGAAATTCATAATTTTCTTCAAAAATGTTTAAATTTAATCTAGAAGTTTAAATTTTCAAAGGCTTTATACCATAGTATAGTAAGATAGCAATAAGCTTTCATTCATTTGTATATTGTAAAAATTCATCTTAAATACATTTAAAATTCCTAGAACAGAAGATGGATATTGTTGTATTTCATTGTTTATTACTTAGGAATTCCCAGATTATTCAGTAATTTTTTTTTTTTTTTTTTTTTGCTGAAGTTAATCATGTGTGTGCTTTTTAGTTGCTCAATTTGTCCAACTCTTTGCAACCCCATGGACTGTAGCCCACCAGGCTCCTCTGTCCATGGGGCTTCTCCAGGCAAGAATACTGGAGTGGGTTGCCATGCCCTCCTCTAGGGGACCTTCCCAACCCAGGGATCAAACTCAGGTCTCCCTTATAGGCAGATCTTTACCGTCTGAGCCACCAGGGAAGCCCTGAACTTAATTACTATTTATTAAAGCATTATCCTTAACAATAAGGGGCTACTTTATTCTATTTTCGTTTGACATTTAATGTAATGAGATGAGTGAATAAATGTCATAAAACGGAGAGAAAGATCAAAGATGCGAATGAAGAGGGGGGAAGGGAGAAAGAAGAAGAGGGGACAGAATGACATGGGCCCAGGGTGGGGAGATGGGGGCCCGGCAAAGTCAGCCCAGCAGGCAGCTGGGAGAAGTGGGTGGGGAGCTGCAGGGGTGTGGAGGAAGGGCAGCTGCGCAGGAAGACAGCCCGTGGGACCTGAGCCCCAACTACAGAGATCTAGCGCTGCTGCTGAAGGAGAAGAGGGCGGGAGTGCAGGGACCGGGCACGGACAGAAGCCGACACGGAAGCGTCGGGACGCTGGGTGGTCGTGTCTGCACAGACACCTGCTTCCCGGCTCTGTCTGCTGAAAGGGCCAGAGGAAGCAGTGGCATCCCAGGGACCACTGAGCACTCCAGAGCCCAGACCGTGGTCTCCAACACCCTTCTCCACTGTAAGGAACTGGGGGTCCCGGAGCAATGGCTGATAATGGAGCTGAGAGAAGGGGTACACAGCAAGAGCCGGGGACATCACATCAGGCCAAAAGTAAGCAAATGCTCAAAGACTGATACAATGTGACCAAACGACAAAGGAGCTGGGCTGCAAGGAGCTCCCACTGGGCGAAATAAATCATGCGAGTAAAGGACTCTAAACCACGGAACAGAGAACAGCAGACACGTCCCTAAGTCCACTGTG
Source organism: Capra hircus (assembly GCF_001704415.2). NCBI lineage: Eukaryota > Metazoa > Chordata > Mammalia > Artiodactyla > Bovidae > Capra > Capra hircus. Next base: position 102,169,339 of record NC_030814.1, read on the forward strand.
ATGTGAACAAATCCCTTACAGTAGAGGGCAAGCTAGAAAATGTATAAGGAACAACAGAGCCAGGAAATCCTCAAAAGGCAACTATCAGAAACCTGACTGATCCAGGTGAGACTCCTGGGAGGATGCAACAGCTAGCAGGGGAGAGGTGCGCGGGAGCAGGGTGTTCCGCCTCCACGCGTCGTCTCTCACGGAAGACCAAGCACAAAGGAAAACAGTAACTGCAGAGAGAATCCCGAAGCCTCCACCTGACCCCGATCACGGCAGAAGACGTGTGATAAGACATCACACGTCCTAGCGACGTCCTGCGCCCTGGGGAGAACAAGCATCACCCCAGTGGGGACCTGCCCCACAGAAGCACATGCCCCAGATCATCACGAGGAAACAGCAGACAACCCCTCACCAAGGGACGCTCTACAAACCCTGGGGAGAACAAGCATCACCCCAGTGGGGACCTGCCCCACAGAAGCACATGCCCTGGATCATCACGAGGAAACAGCAGACAACCCCTCACCAAGGGACACTCTACCAACTGCTGGCCTTAAAAATGCCCACACAACCACGAGACAGGAAGACAGATGCAGGAGCTGACCTAGATTACAAGAAACAGGACTACAGACACGGGAGGCTGGAGTCTCCTTCACTATAAAGGACATTTTGGGGAACAACTGGCAAAATGTGAGTGATATCCTTAAATTAGCAGGTTAAGAAAATAATACACATAATATATATGTGTGTATATATACAAAACATATCTGATATAACCTACAGTAACAGATAGTACAATAAATTACACAATGTCAGTGCCAATTTCCTGATCTTGAATTAGACGGTGGTAACTTAAGAGAATCCTCTGGCTTGGGGATAGACACACTGAAGTATTTCAGGATGAAAAGGCCCATGTCTGAGACTCTAAAATGGTTCAAAGGAAAATTTAATGTGTGTGTATATGCCTGTATACCTTCGTATGCACACGAGAGGAGAGAGGGGGACAAGGAGTGCAAGAGAGGGAAGGAGAGAGACAGTCATTGTAGTAAAATGGCAACACTGGGAATCTGAGTGAAGATTCAAAAGAATTCTGTCAAATTTAACCCAAATTATGTCAAAATAAACATCCTTAAAAAAATTAAACAAGAGGGATTTCTTGGCAGCCCAGCAGTTAAAGACTATGATTTTCCAACGCAGAGGACACAGGTTCCATCCCTGGTGGGGAAACAAAGATCCCACATGCCGTAAGGCATGGCCAAATAAATAAAGAAACAAACAAGAAAAAAGAAAATCCAGGATGGGAGGGAGGGAGTATATGTGCACATACAGCTGCTTCACTTCATTGTACAGCAGAGACTAGCACAATGTTGCAAAGCAGCTATAGTCCAATAAAAGAAGAAAGAAAAAAGTCCAGAAATCCCCACACGAGTGGCACGTTTCCATCCTCAGGAGCGGGGGAAAAGGGTCTCAGCAGGGACCTACCACCGCAAACTCATCTCTGTCCAAGTGTCCGTCCTTGTCGATGTCGCTGAGGTCCCAGACCTGCAAGGGAAGAGACGCAAGGCTTAGTGGGGGACAGTACCTGGGCTTCCCGCAGGCAGGAAGGGCCTGTGTGGTGGCAGACACGCCCGCCAGAACTCACATTCTGACTGCACACCCAGGTTAAGACAAGGAAACCAAAGTGCATTTAAAAGCCAGTCTTCAGGTTCTCTGAAAAGCCATCATCCGATGAAGTGTTGTCAATTCCAGATCTTTTCCACCACACTGACGGTCATTTTCGCTAACAGATGACCATGGTTACAATCATGTCTAATCTGGTGTTCCGTCTTTGGTTTTAGTACAGTTGTTGCTCTGAACACAAGCCCGGCCCCTGCATGTGCATGCACACTCGCACACACCCTCCCTCCCACCCATCCCCATCCCGGCTGGGGAGGGCCATGGGCATGCACTTGAGTAGGACTATGGGATCTTGCCTCCTCTCCCCTATCAGTGGATGGTGACAAAGAGGCCACAAATTATGCCAGGTCAACCTAGCATCCAGAAAGACAAGGCAGGCACGGATCAAATGCCGTGTGCTAGGGTTTCCAAAGTACAATCAAGGCATGAGCTTCCTGACCCAGGTGAGCCATTCAGGACCAGTAGTGGGGGTGGCCTGACTCAGACACCAGTGCCCAGAGCCAGGCAAAGGGCCAGGGTCCATCCACGATGCTATGGATGCTGGTACCTGGCCCCCAGTCAACCACTAGCTGCTTCAGCCCAGGGCTGCTTGTCATGTGCGGGCCCTCCTCTTCTCCTGCTGCTGCGTCCTTGGCCTGGGCCACTCCATCACTCCATAGAGGCCAGAGCCTCAGCTGGCCTCCCTGCCTCCAGTCCCGTCCCCAGGGTAACCTCAGGACCTGCCCTCGAATGCACTCTCACCCTACTGACAGCATTCAGACCCTGCCGCTCCGCCTGGCACTGGGAGCCCTGTGCCCTTAGCTGGGCTCCACACCCCAGCTCATCCTCCCGGGACTCCACCTGGACCTCTAGGACCCTCAGACTGTCCACAGTCCCCTCAAGCACATGGATGCCCTTTTAAGTGTCTGGCACTGGGCTGAGTGCTTTACGTCCATGGTCTCAGCTAAGAAAGTAGCAGCTCAGAAAGAGCAGCACTCCCCAAAATACAGCACATACAGGTGTTCCTGGCCCCACGGTCCTACCCCACCCTGGCACCACTGATGTTTGGGGCCAGATCACCTCTGTGGAGGCCACCCTGTGCACGGGAGGATACTGAGCAGCATCCTGGCCTCTGCCCACCTGCTATCAATAGCACCCAACCCAGGTGGGACAACCAAGAATGTCTCCAGACACCGCTCGCCATCCCCCGTGGGTGGAACTGCCTGGTGAGAACGCCAGCCCTCCTCGGCATGCTGGGTGGCCTCTGCGGGTGCCATCGCACACCCGGCCTTCTCAACCCATCATCAGGCCCTATTCCATCCCTCTGAAGGCTACAACCCAGGGGCACCTCCTCTAGGCAGTCTTCCCTGCCTGCCCTGAACCCCCCCCCCGCTCAGACGGGTCAGGTACCGCCCCTTCTACTACTGTCCCCACTAAGCACAACTGTGGTTATCAAGAAGGCAATGGTGGGGTCGGGGAGCACCAGGGAAAAGCGAGGGCTCTGGGACCACCAGGACCTCATTCCCTTCTCCATGAAACCCTGAGCAACCGACTGCCCATTCTCAAGGCTCCCATCTCCTCATACGGAAAATGGAGGACTTCCCTGGCGGGCCTGTGGTTAAGACTCTGTGCTCCCAGTGAAGGGGGCACTGGTTCAAGACCCACTCAGGGAAGATCCACGTGCTGTATCTCAAAAAAAAAAAAAAGAAAGAAAACGAAAGTGACACCATCCATAACACCATCCATAACAAAGTAGTAGCAAGTTACTCAGTGACTTCATTCCTACAAAGCCCTAGAACAGCGTCTGGCACATACTAAGCCCTCAATAAATAAATACTAGGATCTTAACTATTACTTACTTATTTGACCTCCAGGAGTGTGAGGTGAGGTGAGGTGAAGTCGCTCAGTCGTGTCCGACTCTTTGCGACCCCATAGATTGTAGCCTACCAGGCTCCTCCGTCCATGGGATTTTCCAGGCAAGAGTACTGGAGTGGGTGGCCATTTCCTTCTCCAGAGCATCTTCCCAACCCAGGGATCAAACCCGGGTCTCCCACATTGTAGGCAGACACTTTACCGTCTGAGCCACCAGGGAAGCCTAGTAATAATTCTATCCCCCTCTTCCCGGTGCTTAGCACAAGGCTGGTGCAAAGCAGACTCCAAAAAAAGGTTCCAAATGACTAAATGGATACCCAGTGTGTGCGTGCAGGGGTGCACAGATGAATGAGCGTGCAGAGATGCATGGACGGATGCCTGAGTGCCCCGATGTGCACATGCATAGATGGATGGGTGCGTGGACGTGCAGGCACGCACGCACGGATGTGTAGGTGTGTGGGGCTGGAGGCGTGCATAACACGGGGAAACGGGTGCACACGTGGGTTGGTGTTTGGAAGGCGGGAGAGAACGACAGAAGAGCCGAGAAGTGACCCCTGTGGAGAAAACCTGGTGTCAGCGGAGAAGGTCTGCAGCCCCGCCCTCCCAAGCTGTGGCTCCCCTCCTAATAAGGCACACCCCACTCTGTCCATCTCCTTGCCCTGTGCACGACCTGGCTTTACAACACCATCGCAGCCAATGGTCAGGTACTTTGAAGAACTGCCAAATAAAGGCACACCCTGTGCAGGAGCAGATCACCCCATCCTGCCAGACAAAGATCACTGGTGATCACCGTGGGTCCCCCTCACAGGTCTCCATCTACACCATACCACGACCAAGAAGACAAAGGGATCTGTGAGATCCCCTGATTCTTAGTGGCCTCATTTCCAAACAAAGTCTTATCTGGGTGCTATGAAAAGGGGCCAGAATCTGCAAATGTGCGACTCAAACAGGGTCGTTACTAGGTGAATCCACGTGGGCAGGAATCTGCCCCTTTCCGCACGGTTCTCCCAAATGTCACGAGCCTGACCCACAGCTGTGGCCTAGGGCAGCAGGGACCTTGCTCTGTCCTCCTGCGCTAGGTTTGCACCTGCCACATCAGCAGTTCCATCCAGAGGACAACATCCATCCCCCTCGATCCAGAGCGGCACAGAGACAGCCACCGCAGAACTGGGCTATGTGCACAGGGCAGATGTGAGGGGCCATACCGAGTCTCAGAAGGAAAACAGTCAGGTTTAGAGAGCTGCGTCTAAAAGAACTTGCAGGGACTTCCCTGGCGATCCGGTGGCTAAGACTCCGTGCTTCCGCTGCAAGGGCACAGGCTTGATCCCTGGTTGGGGGATGAAGATCCCGCATGCTATGCAGTGCGGCCAAAAAATACAATTTTAAATACTTGTGTTTAATAGGAACAAAACTGAGGCTTTAAAATAAAGCGGGGTGGGGGGGGGGAGCGGGGTGGAGAATGCATAAAATTTTATCTAAACTTCCAGCAGAACTGAAAGTACCTTTACCTTAGGTTCACAGGGAGGAAAAAAAAAAAGAAAGGAAATACAGACATACATGACCATACTCCTGCCCTAGAGTTCTGGGTTCAAGTCCAGCTTGGCCTGTCCTCAGCCCTGGGCAGCGAGAGCACCTTTGAGGTTGCCACCCCATGCGTGCTGGGGAGCCTCTGTGAGCTGCACCCTGTGAGGCCCCAAACCAGCCCACATGCAGTGACTACTCCATCCACGGCAGCTCCTGTGAAAACTGATGGTGCACGGCTGTGTCATAGGCCTTGCGGTGTCGGGGGAGGTGGTGGGGTGGCATACCAACCAGATTCAACAGTAGTGCCCTGGGTGAGAGAACCACTTACCCTGCCCAGGACATCAAGAGGCAGCTTTGAGTTCATGAGGACTGGCTTGACTTTGTCTCCAGACAGCAAACCATTGACAGGTAAGAGGCTTTCAAAAATTCCATCAAATTTTGCCTTTTCTTCTACCTAGTTGGAAAGAAACAGCCTGAGTGAGGGGAAAAGTATGAGTGTCCAGAATGAGCCCTGACCTTGAAGCTGACTGACAGTGGGCAAGGATCCAGCACTGGGCTCACCCAAGAGCATAGGACAGTCTCCCTGCACTTCCAAAGTAAAGTCTAGGCAGAAGGACACAGGCCTCGAGTGACTATGGATACGGTGGCCAAGGTCAGCAGGGGAGAGAGGAGCCCGGCAGACTATATTGGTCATGGAGTCACAACAGTCAGACATGACTTAGTGACTAAACAACCACAGAAGCAACCCAAGGCAATCCAGGGACTCAACCCTATCAAAATATCAATGGCATTTCTCACAGAATGAGAACAAGTAATTTTAAAATTTGTATGGAAATGCAAAAGACTTCAAATAGCCAAAAGAGTCTCGAGAAAAAAGGCAGAGCTGGAAATATCAAGCTCCCTAAACTCAGACTATACTACATAGCTACAGTCATCAAAACAGTATCCTACTGGTTCAAAAACAGACCCAAAGATCAAAGGAACACAACAGGGAGCCCAGAAATAAAGCCATACACTTATGCTCAGTTAATCTAAGACCAATGAGGCAGAAACATACACTGGAGAAACGACAGTGCATTCAGTAAGTGGCGCTGGGGAAACTGGGCAGCTACATGGGAAAGAATGAACCAGAACGCTGTCTTGCACCACATACAAAAATATGCTCAAAGTGGATTAAAGACCTAAGTGTAAGACCAGAAAACCCCTAAAAGAAAACATAGGCACAACACTCTTTGATATAAATCGTGGCGATATTTCTTAGGATCTGTCTCCTAAAGCAAACAAAAGCAAAAAGAAAGAAATGGAACCCAATTAAAAGCTTCTGCACAGCACAGAAAACCATCAGCAAAACAAGAAGGCAGAGAGACAAGAGAGAGGAGGAGCAGATGGGAGCAGAGCACCTCTCTCCACAGACGCATCAGGAGCGCATCTTCACATGCGGAAGGTCTTGCAGAGAACAGCTGAGTACGGGCAGGAGGCCCTGACTGCCGGAAAGGAGCACACAGACTCAAGACCCAGCACCTCCCAACTGCCAGGAGCACCCAGCGCAGGGTGCTTCACCCAAATAAGGACCAAGGCAAGAACACAAACCCAGTCATCAGCAGACAGGCTTCCCCCAGACGCCCCAAAACACACTCACATAGCCCTGTCACCCCCTCCCACCAGAACACACGCACAAGCCCCTGCCGACGCGAAGCCTACACAGGCCACTGGACCAGCCTCACCGCCGAGGGCAGAGACCAGACCTGAGAGGAACTATGACCCTCTAACCGCAGGAGAGGAGACCTCAAACACAGCAAGCTAGACAAAACGAAAAGGTGAGAAATACTGTGCAAATGAAGGGATGAGGTAAAAACTCACATGACCAAATAAGAGGAAATAGGTAAACTACCTGAAAAAGAATTCAGAGTAACGTTAGCAAAGATGAACCAAAATCTCAAAAACAGAATGGGGAAAACGCAAGAATCATTTAACACACTTAACAAGGACCTAGAAGAAATAAAGAAAAAACAAACAGTGATGAACAACACAATTACTGAAATTAAAGATACTCTAGAAGGAATCAATAGCAGAATAACTGAGGCAGAAGAATGGATAAGTGAGGTGGAATGGTGAAAATTCCACCTCAGAATAGTGGAAATAACTGCTAAAGAGCAGAATAAAGAAAAAAAACAATGAGAAAAACTGAGGACAGTCTCAGAGACCTCTGAAGCAATATCAAATGCACCAATATTCAAATTATAGAGGTCCTAGAAGAAGAGAAAAAGAAAGTGTCAAGAGAAAAATTTTGGAAAGATTATAGTTTAAAACTTCCCCAACATAGGAAAGGAATAAGAAAGTCCATCAAATCCAAGAAACACAGAGAGTCCCATACAAGATAAACCCAAGGAGAAACACACTGAGACCTTTATTAATCAAACTAACAAACTAGACACAAAAGAAATATGAAAAGCAGTAGGTAATATACTTGCTGCTTTGGGAAACCCCACATGATTAACAGCTGATCTTTAAGGAGAAACTCTGCAGGCCAGAAGGGCGTGGCAGGATATACTTTAGGTAAATGAAAGGGGAAAATCTACAACCAAGATTACTCTACCCAGCAAGGATCTCATTCAAAACTGACAGACAGATCAAAAGCTTTAATGGCAAGCAGAAGGAGAGGAATTCAGTAGCACCAAATAAGCTTTACAACAAAGCTAAAGGGACTTCTATAAGCAGGAAACACGAGAGAAGGAGAAGTCCTACAAAAACAAACCCAAAACAATATAATGCTAAGAGGAACACACATATCAGTAATTACTTAAAATGTAAACTGATTAAACACTCCAACCAAAGACACCAACTGGCTGAATGGATACAAAAACAAGACCCATATATATGCTGTCTACAAGAGACCCGCTTCAGACCTAGAGACACAGATAGCCTGAAAATGAGAGGATGGGGAAAGACATTCCATGCAAATGGAAATCAAAACAAAGCCAGAGCAGTAATTCTCATTATCAGACAAAACAGACCTTAAAATAAACAATATTACAAGAGATAAGGACACTACATAATGATCATGGGATCGATCCAGAAAGAAGACCTAACAATTGTAAATATTGATGCAACCAACATAGGAGTGTGCTCAGCCGCGTCAGTCGTGTCCAGCTGTTTGTGACCCTGTGGACTGTAGCCCACCAGGGTCCTCAGTCCACGGAATTCTCTAGGCAAGAATACTGGAGTGGCTTGCCATTTTCTTCTCCAGGGGATCCTTCTGATCCAGGGATCAAACCTACGCCTCCTGCATTGCAGGCGGATTCTCTACCACTGAGCCACCAGGGAAGCCAAATACATAAGGCAAACACTAACAGACCTAAAAAGGGAAAGCAACAGTAACACCATAACGGTGGGTGACTTTAACACCCCCACCTACACCAATGGACAGATTATCCACAGAGAAAATGAATAAGAAAACACAAGCCTTAAATGACACATTAGGCCAGACAGACCTAATTGATATCTTCAGGATATTTATCCAAACGCAGAAGAATACACTTTCTTCTCAAATGCCCCATGGAACATTCTCCAAGATAGATCACATCTTGGGTCACAAATCAAGCCTTGGTAAATTTAAGAAAACTGAAGTTGTATCAAGCATCTTTTCTGACTAGAACACTATGAGCCGAGATATCAATTAGGGAAATCTAGGGGGAAAAAAATGTAAAAAACACAAACACGTGGAGATTAAACAATATGCTTCTAAATAACCAACAGGTTACTGAAGAAGTCAAGGAGGAAATTTTAAAAAGACCTAAAAAAAAAAGTGGCAAAGAAAACACGATGACCCAAAACCTATGGGGAGCAGCAAAAGCAGCCCTACAGGGAAGCCTAGGGCAATACAACTCCACCTCGAGAAACAAGAACATCAAACAGACAACGTTACCTCACACCGAAAGCAACGGGAAAAGAACAGAAGAGCCCAAAGCTACCAGAAGGAAATAAATCATAAGGATCAGAGCAGGAATAAACGAAAAAGAAATGGAGGAAACAATAGCAAAGATCAGCAAAACTAAAAGCTGGTTCTCTGAGAAGATGAACAAAATTGACAAATCATTATCCAGAATCACCAAGGAAAAAGGGGAAGACTAAAATCAATACAGTTAGAGATGAAAGGTAGCCTATGAGTGGAGTAAGAGATTTGGAAACGGTTTACCTGATAAGGGGTTAATATCTAAAAACATACAGAGAACTCATTCAACTCAGTACCAAAAACCAAACAACCTGATTAAACAATGGGCAGAGGATCTGAACAGACATGTTTCCAAACAAGTATTACAGATGGCCGGCAGACACAGGAAAAGATGCTCAATGTCATCATCAGGGAAATGCAAATCAAAGCCACAATGGGGTATCACCTCACACCTGTCAGAATGGCTACTGACAGAAAGACAACAAACAACAGATGTTCGTGTGAGTGTGGGAACAGCCTTGTGCACGGCTGGCAGGATCATAAAATGGCCCAGCCTCGATCGGAAACAGTATGGAAGTTCCTCAACAAATCAGAACAATCACACAATCCAGCAATTCCACTTCTGGGTATTTCTCCAAAGAAAATGAAAGCCCTAACTGGAAAAGGCATGATCCCTATGTCCGCTACAGCACTGTTTACAATAGCCAAGACACGGAAGCAACCCAAGCGTCCATCGATAGAAGACTGAAAAGAAAATGTGGTGGGGGCTTCCCCGGGGGCTCAGTGGTGAGCAGTCTGCTTGTCAACGCAGAAGACACGGGTCCGATCTCTGATCCAGAAGACCCCACACACTGCACACGTGCCTGCACAGCTACTGTGCCTGTACTCTTGAGCCCAGGAGCCGCAGCTACCAAGTCCACATGCGGCCGCGACTGAGGCCCGTGTGCCCCAGAGCTCGTACCCCCAACACAAAGCCACCACGGTGAGAGGCCTGCACCCCGCAACTAGAGGGTGAGCCTCCACTCAGCGCAGCGAGAGCAAAGCCCGTGCAGCAGTGAAGACCCAGCACAGGCAGCAATTGAGAAAATCTTTTTTTTTAAAGATGTGGTGTGTATACACACACACACACACACACACACACACACACATATACACAATGGAATTATTACTCATTCAAAAAAAAAGAAATCCTGCCATTCATGACAACATGGATGGATCTAGAGGGCTTCGTGCCAGATGAAAGCAGACAGAAAAAAAGAAATACCACATGACCTCACTTACATGTGGAGTCTAAGAAACAAAACAGAATGAAAATCCTCTTAGACACAAAGAAGAAACGGGTGGTTCCCAGAGGGGCAGGGGTGGAAGGCTGGGCAAACAGCGGAAAGGAATTAAAGCGTGCACACGTCAAGGCACGAAACACATGAGCCAGGGGACGCAACACACAGCACAGGAATACGGCGACACTGCAGTGAGTTTACATGCAGACAGAGGCTTCCGGGGCTCATCATGGCGACCAGCTCACCAACACATGCAAGTGCCAGATCGCTGTCAACACCGACCCGACACTGAGACTGAAACTAACGATGCTGCACATCAGCTGTATTTCAGCTTTAAAACCAGCTAAGACCGTGAACCGGGGCTTCCCAGGTAGCTCAGTGGTGAAGGGGCCACCTGCCGCTGCAGGAGGCACAGGAGAAGCGGCTCCATCCCTGGGTCGGGAAGATCCCCCGGAGGAGGAAGGGGGCCCACTCCCGTCTTCCTGACAGGGTAACCCCATGGACCGAGGAGCCTGGCGGGCCACAGTCCATGGGGTCACACAGTCGGACACGACTCAGCACGCCTGCATGCAAGTCAGTGAATGTGGGATGTGTATTTTACCGCAATTCAAAAGAAAGAAACTGCAATCAACATAAGCAGACACTGTGCGCGGAGTCGCCGTCAGCGCTGAGAAGCCCACCTCCCTCCCTGAGTCTGCCGGGAGCGCGGAACTCTCCGGGGATCTGCCAGACTTGCCGGCTCTGGCTTCAGGAAGCCCAGGGACCTCCATGACAGAAAAGATCGCTGACACTGGCCACTGATCTCGGAAGGGACTCGAAGCTGTCTGCCCCATTACAGCACCACTCCTTCCCCGACTCCCCTCTTCAGGGCCTCACAGGCTCCTCGGCCGCCAGCTCCTCTCTTGAGGACTCAACACAGCCCCTGCTGGAAAGGGGCCGAAATGGACCGTCTTTCACAACGAAGCAGAAGCTCTTCAAAGTAGATGCCCCGCAAGTGGACTACACAGAAAGAAGTCCTTCGGAACTATGATCTCGGTGGGCCAAGTGCCTGACTTATCACAGAGCCAACTCCTTGCCCCTGGGTCAGCTGAGGCCTCCCCGCCCTGTCCCTGCACAGACCTCTCCCCAGGTTCCCTCCTTGAACCCTTCCAACCCTTTAAAGGACAAAACCACCTGGGGCTGGGAGGCGTCTTTTTTTTAATTTACTTTTAATTGGAGGATAATTGCTTTACAATGTGGTACTGGTTTCTGCCATAAGTATACATATATCCCCTCCCTCTTAAGCCTCCGCCTGCCCCACCCGCTCCTAACCCTCTAGGCCATCAGGGCGCACCCGCTGAGCTTGTTATACACCTGTTTCTCTTTCACACACCAGTGCACACAGTCAGTGCCACTCTCCCAGTTAATCCCACCCTCTCTTCCCTTCGCTCTGTCCACAAGCCCGTTCTCCACGTCTGCGTCTCTATCCCTGCCCTGCAGATAGGTTCATCAGTACCATTTTTCTAGATTCCATACATATGCATTAGTACATGGCATCTGTTTTCCTTTCTGACTTACTTCACTCTGTACGACAAGGTTCTGGGTTCATCCACCTCACTTCAGCTGAAGAGAGGTGTCTATTCGATGGCAGAGCTGCTATTAACGCTGGTATTTAAGCCAAATAAAACTGAGGCAACGCAACAACAGGAACCTGGGAGGAGTCTCACTGGGAGACCATCTGAGTCACACACAGAGTGCCTTCAGGAGTAATTCTGCACTTATTCAGAGACACGTCACTCTTTCTTTTCTTTCTAGAAGCAGTAACACAGCTCTGTGGCCTTACCATCCTGTCTTTAAAGGAACACTGTAAGTGGTGAGAGAAGTTTTTCAAAAAGCAATGACAGCAACAGAGAGGAAAGAACTACGAGCATAAACTGGCTGGAAGTAAGGGAGAGAGCTGTGAGGACATCCGCACGTCTTCACGCTCCGGAGTTCTCACGATTTCTCCTTCTATCCTGATTAACCCACCCAGGCAGCAAAATCACAGAACATGACCTAGAAACACAAGGTCTCCACTGTGAAAATTTCAGAATGCAACACCTGCCTGCCTTAGTAGGCAACAACACCCAATTACAGGAAAAGGTGATGGTTTTTTGCAAAAGACTCTAATTTGGAAAAGTATTTCCAAATTCTGTGGCACAGTCACTCTGAAACAAAGTGGATGATACAACCATCCTATGAAATGTGCTGAACGCCATAAATGACTAAAACAAGCGCATGTGAAAAGCAGCTGAGGGGGGCGCCTGGCCCGGGCACTTACCCTCACAGCCCAGTGGGCCTCTGCAGAAGGCGGCGTGACCATCAGCGGGCTGCTGCTGTCGTGCTGAGGAGAAAAAGAAAGAGTCCACTGTAGCTGGCACCGAATTCTACTACAGGAGCACGTGTTCATTGTAAGGATATCCATGTCACAGTGCTTTCAAAAGGGAGAAAGATCTCAGAAAGGTAAACACAGAATTACCACATCACTCAGCAATTCTCCTCCTAGGTACAGACCCAAAAGAACTGAAAACAGGTGCGCAAACAATTCCCGGTACGTGAATTACTATGTCCACCGACAGACGAACGGACCAACACCACGAGGCAGACCCCAGAATGCGGTCTTGCTCGGTCGTGGAAAGGCATGGGGTACCGACACAGGCTGCAGAGTGGGTGAACCCTGAGAACGCCATGCTGAGTGAGAGAAGCAAGACGCACGCGTCTACACAGTGCAGAGACAGACAGCAGAGCAGCGCTGCCAAGGGCTGGGGGCAGGGTGGGGGCGCAGAATGGAGAAAGATTGCTTCATGGGCGCACGGTTTCCTGTGGGGGACTACGGCAACGTTCTGGGGCAGACAGAGGAGATGGGCACACAGTGCTGTGGATGCACTACGCAGCACCCAGTGGTCCATTTCTAAAACCAGTTTCAGATTATGTGGATCTTCCCGCAATTAAAAAAAGTTAGAAAGAGAAAACATGGAGAGAGACGCGAACAGATAAATTAGACAAGCGTGGAGGTTCCCAACACTTACAAATTTAGGCGGTGGCGTGTTCAGATTCAGATTGCTCAAGGCGACTTCATGGCCACTCTGTGCACAGGCCACCAGTCTCAGTGCAACATAGAAACCCTGCAAATCCAAGAGAGGGGGACGCGTAAACCCCACCCCGCTGGCAGCGGTGCTGGAGGCACTGTCTGCAGTCAGGGGGTTTGGGGGACGAGGGGTTTCACTTCGCTTCAGCAGGGGAGCCCACACATGCTCAGGTCTCTTACAGACTCAAGCAGAACCGGTCTCACCCTGGGGGCACTTTTTAAATGAATGTGCTAAAACAGACTTAGCCCATTGCTTTCTGAATGCTATAAAATTTCAATAGGTACATTTTCAGAAACAATGAGCCCTCAACATATAGGAAATGTTAGCATGTACAGTTTTAAGTCTAAACGGTGGTTCAAATATGCACTGGCTTTTTAGAAATGGTTTGGAATAGACACAGGTGTTTGGGACTTGACAGTCATGATTCGGTGGATCCCCCTGGCCTCGTTGAACAGAGTATCCCCCACTCATCCCCCATTCCCCAGTGGCCAGATGCGGACTTCATCTCCCACACAGGGACAAAGGACCTGAACCAGGGGCCTTGCCTCCTTCTCACCCTCCTCCGAAGTGAAGACTAGCCATGCCACAGGCTTAGGGGACTTGTGCAGGATCACCTAGTTTTTCTAAATTGATCAACAGGCCTAAGAACATGGATTCTTTTTAAAGCTATAAACACAATTATGGTTTTAAAATCTTCTTCATAGAAATGTGAGCACCAGAGCGGCCTTTCTCAGGCTGATGTCTACAGAATGCCCGTGTAGCACGTAGAGAAATGGGGACATCAGTAAAGTTAGAAGGCGTGCATTCAGCAAAGATACCAGGGTTCTCGGGGCTTCCTTGGTGGTCCAGTGGTTAAGACGCCACACTCCCGATGCAGGGGGCAGGGGTCTGATCACTGGTCAGGGAACTAAGATCCCACATGCCACGTGCTGCAGCCAAAAACTTTTTAAAAAGAGAAATAAAACAGGGTTCATTTCCACAAAGGTCCTCTGAACCCTTAACACACAAACGTGCGCTATGAATCTCAAGCAAGGGAAGAGAAGCGTATGGCGCTTACTCCACAGGTCGGATCATGGACAGTGATCCACAGCCCTTGGAACAGAGTTTGGGGAAAGACTGAACTAAAACACGACCAGTTAAAAATCGTAAGTACTAGCTTCCCAGGTGGCGCAGTGGTGAAGAATCCAACTGCCAATACACAGAAAGCCTAAAGTACTATAACGTTCCACTTACGAAATATTCTCAAAATGACGGGATTACATGACAGAAGGGACCAGTGGTTGCCAGGGTTCAGGGCGTGACGCCCAGTGGGCAGCTTGAGGGGGACTCTTCGGGGGCGGCAAGAATGTTCTAATCCTGACAGCGGCGGTGGTTCCTTGAATCCATGCAAGTGATACAATTACACAGAATTCTATACACCAGAGACCAAAACCACACCAAAGCGCCTATGAACGTGATCAGCTCTGCGTTAGGCCTCTGGTCTAGCGACACGCGGACCTGAGCACCATGCTTCGGGGAGAGCAGGGCAAGGACGCACAGGAGCAATCTCCACTATTTTCTGCAACCTCCCTGAGAGTCTGAAGTTACAGAACATTTGGAAAACACCTGAATCACTTGTAACCACACAAATTATTAAAAAGATTATGCTAACCAGGAAACACGGCTCCAAGAGTTCAAGAGGCCTTTATTTTGAAATGAAACCTTGCTGCTTTAACAGTCTGATGGACCCACTTAAGTCTGGTGACACCTGTCAGTGGCAACAACAAGGGAGGAAGTGCAGAGGTGACCTGGCCTGGGAGCTCTGGCCCCGCCCCTCCACTTACTCGGTGTGCACGTGTATGTACCTGTTTGTCCAAGTACCCTTTACCTTCTGGGTCGGCCAAGTCCCATATCTGTGGAAACACAAAAGGGCTCATGAGTGTGACCACCGATCATTTCCTCAGCAAACAGGAGCCATCGGTGCCACTCACCGATACATGTGAGCCTTATAATTAGGTCCCAGCAGCCAGACTCAGACGAGGTGAACAGCCTGGACCCCTCCCTCTCCCCAGTGAGGCACAAAGCAGGCAGCAGCACAGAGAACTCCCAGGGGTACCAGGCTCCAAGGCCAACATAAGTCCATAGCTAAGACCCCAAGAGCGCTCAGGCCCCTTGTCTGCTACCCAAGCAAAGGCGGGCAGCAACCATTAAAGAATCTGCATCCACCCATTATAGCCCCGAGAGGTTCGCAGGGGCCAGCCCGCTTCCCAAGAGGGGTACAGACCCCAAGAAGAGGGGTCTGCACAGGCCAGTGTTCACCTGCCAGGGGAGCTCTGAGGGTGGTCGCAGAAAAGAAACTGCTATCGTTCATCACCTACCTTCCCAAGGATAATGTCTGAGAGCCCAGACTTCTTTAGGAAAAGTGCGGCTTCACTCGCGCCAACTCGCCCTGTGTATGCCGGATCTACCTGGAATTGGGGAGCAACGCTTGAGGTAAGGCTTTGGCAGCCGAGCAGGAGGTGAAGCAACACCCGTGCCACTGGCTGCTAGCTGACAGCTGGGAAACAGAAAGGGAGGGAAGGCCTCTCTGGGTTGCAGTTCACAGCTGGTGGGGTTCCAAGTCACTCCCTCTCCAAACTCAATCCAGAAAGACACTAGTGAAAACTTACCTGCTTGTAGTAAGACTCATATAATGGATTTCCAGCGGGAATCTGTAAAAAAACAAACCACAGACATTGGTCAAATGCGGACACAAAGCCTCTCTTTAAAAAAAGTGTCATCCCCTCAATCTGTCATCACCAAAATACACAAATATTAAAATCAAAATGGAGGCACTTTAAATGTCCTCTCTACACAGACTCCCTGGAGGAGGAAATGGCAACCCACTCCAGTCTTCTTGCCTGGGAAATCTCATGGACAGAGGAGCCTGTCGGGCTCCAGTCCATGGGGTTGCAAGGAGTCAGACATGACTGAGTGACTTCACAACAAAAAACACAGACTGGAGTTTATTCTCAGACAGACATCTGACACTTCCTCAGTTTAGAACAAGGAAACGCTAATGCTCTCAAATAAGTCCTGACTCCAACACAAACCAGGCGGTCATTCAGGAAGGAGTTGGTTTCCATTCACTGACCGATGGGATTTCAGCGCATCCGGGAGCTCATGGGGAACAGACACCATTATCCTCTGAGACTGTTCTCTGGCTCCAGAACCGGAACAGGAGCCTTCGCAAGTCACCATGAATCACCAGTCACACCAGCTTCAGACTGGTTTCCCTGCTCCAAGGCTTATTCCCACCCCTCTGGTCTTCCTCCAGCTACCCACCAGAAGGACTGGGCAAAAAGGCGCTGACCAGCCCCAGGCACCAGGAAAGACGTGGCCAGTGACAGCTCCCACTATGACAGGCAGGAAGTTCAAAGTCCTCAGCTTGGCACGGAAGACACTCCAAGTTCCGGCCATCAGATTTCCTAAGATGCTGCTGTTCAGAGAAGATAACCACCTGATCTACAGTCAAGAGGCTAACTGAGACACGCCTGGATTCAGCTTGCTACTAAGTCACTTCAGCCATGTCTGGATTCAGCTTAACTTCCTCACTCGCTTAGTCATGTCCGACTCTTTGCAACCCCGTGGACTGTAGCCCACCAGGCTCCTCTGTCCATGGGATTCTCCAGGCAGGAATACTGGAGTGGGTTGCCATTTCCTTCTCCAGGGGATCTTCCTGACCCAGGGATCGAACCCAGGTCTCCCATATTGCAGGCAGACACTTTAACCAAGGGTTAAAGGATTTACCCAGGGTCTGAGCCAAGTGGAGGCCAAACCCTCATACATCCAGCAGTGTCTGTGGTCTCTTTCCAACCTCAGCAAGTCACCCCCAGTGGCGAGGAGAGGATCTGCAGGAGTGTGCCAGCAGGGGCAGGATCTCAGCACCTCTAAGGTGCTGGCTGTAAAGGCCCTTAGACGTGTTGGTCTTTTACTGCCTGAAAGGAAAAAAGCAAGACACCGCAAACGTGCTGTTGACTTAGGGAGCCGAGAAAAGCGAAAAAGACAACAGTATGCTTAATCGTATGGAAGAACAGGTGTATACACAGCTAAAGAGAAAGCCAGGAAAAATGAGTCCTGGATGTCAGGTGGGATAACAGTGTTCATTTTAAAAGTCTTCAAACACTGTTGTGCAATTTTTCATAATGAATAAAACGAGGGAGGTGGGTTCCTTTCAGCTACAATCACTGACTTGAACCAGCCCAACACTTGCATACTACTGTGTTGTAAAAAGTCACTTCAGTTTAAAAATAATCCCCAGATTACGGTCAGCTTCTCCGGGGGATGGCAACACCTGCAAACACAGGAAGAAGTGAAAGCACACGAACAGCAGCGATAGAGAATGGAAATAGAAGAAAGGGAGTACAGAGACCCGAAAGGGAGGCGGAGGAGAGTCAGAACACAAGAAAGAGGGGAAGTCCTGAAAAGGCAGAAAAAGAGAGGCAGAGAAATATGAAAAAGCAAGAAACGGGACTTCCCTGGCGGTCCCGTGGCTAAGACTCCACTTTCCCAATGCAGAAGCCCGCGGTTCAGCCCCTGGTCAGGGCACCACTCCCCGCACGTCGTAACTAAGACTTCCCTCAAGCTGCACCTAAGACCCGCTGCAGCCAAAATGAATAAATAAATATTTTTTAAATATACTGCTATGTGATAAAGATATCTTTTAAAAAAAAAAGCAAGAAAGGAGGGTAAAGACCGATGCTTGAGAAAGAAAAGACAACGACACCATGGGAAGAAACGAAGGGCTAAGTGGGGACTTCCCTGACAGGCCGGTGGTTAGGACTCGGTGCTTCCATTGCCATGGGCCCAGGGTCAAGCTCTGGTCAGGGAATTAAGATTCGGCAAGCAGTGCGGCACGGCCGAAAAAAAAGCTAAGTGTACAGCAGCTACAGCAACTCCCTGGCTGGCAGCTTCCTCCCGCCCTGGGCCCTTGCAGATACCATTCTGGGGGAGGCTTAGCTTCTAATGACTTAGACAGGAGTGGCCACCATCACACCGTTTGATCGCCAGAATTTAAAATTCCACATGAAATCACAGAATTCAACAGCAAAAAACCAAACAACCCACTATGACCTGAAGTCTTCATATGCCTGTGAAGAAATAGGCAGAGGATCTGAAGAGACATTCTTCCAAAGAAAGCACTGCAGATGACCAACAGGCACGTGGAAAGACACTCAACATCACTGGTCACTGAGTGAGTGAGTGAAGTCGCTCAGTCGTGTCCGACTCTTTGCGACCCCACAGACTATAGCCTACCAGGCTCCTCCGATAGGGAAAGGCAAATCAAGAAGTACAGTATCCCACCTCACACTGGTCAGAAAGGCTAGCATCAAAAAGACTGAAAAATAACAAGCACTGGTGAGGATGTGGAGAAAAGGGAACCCTTCAGCACTGCTGGTGGGGTGTAAGTGGCTACGGCTGCTAGGAAAGACAGTACGGAGAGTCCTCAGAAAATTAAAACCAGAAATACCATTCGATCCAGCAATTTCACTTCTGGGTGCTTATCCAAAGGAAATGAAAACACTAACTCAAAGAAGTACAAACAAACACGTCCATGTTCACCGGGGCATTGTTTACAACAGCCAAGACCGGGGAGCAACCTAAATATTTACTCACTGATGGATGAATGGATAAAGAAGGCATGGTGTGTGCACACATTCAGAGGAATACTGCTCAGTCCTTAAAGACGGAGACCTTGCCAACTGGATGAACCCTGAGGGCATCACGCTAAGTGAAATAAGTTAGTTATCTCACTTGTATGTGGATCTAAAAAACAAAACGCCAAACCCACAGATAGAGAGAACAGAAGGATGGTTGCCAGGGGTGGGAATAGGGGGTGGGCAAAATGGGTAAAGGTGGTCAAAAGGTACAAACTTCTTGCCAGTTAATAATATTGTATCGTATACTGGAAGTTACTAAGAGGACATCTTAAAAGGTCTCATCACAAGAAAAGAAATTTTATAACTATGTGTGGTGACGGATGGTAAGTACTGTGATCGTTTCACAACATGAATAACAAATAAATAAATAACGAATAACAAATCATCACACTGTACACGTGAGACTACCATAATGTTATATAGGTCAACTGCAATCTCAATTTAAACTAATTAACTAATTAAAGGCCTACATGCTCTCAAACACATCACCCCGGAGGAATAAGACCAAGAGAGGAGGCAGAGTCGGGCCGGCTGTCTGTCACCTCTCAGCAAAGGTGGTGGTGCTGGGTCCTGACAGTACATCATGTGCTCGTGACTCGTGGGAGCGGAACGCAAGACCGCAGGGCCCCCCCTCCCCCGACCTGGACAAAGGTCCACTTGCTGCCAGCAAGCGGAGCGGCGTGGCTCTGAAACGAATTTCCAGTGGTTATTTCTTTTAAGATCTCGTGGCAGGCAGGAGAGAGGTTTCTAAGCTACTGTGATTCCAGTGAAAAACAGAGTTATGGTACTTGGAGCACTGAGGGTTAATAACTGTCTCAAACTTCCCAAATGCTTCTAAATCAGATCCACGATCAGGAGAAACAAGACCCCAAACAGTCCAGAAAAGGCCCTGAAGCCCCAGGCCCCAAAGCCTGGACTGTCAGTGCTAAGGACTCCTCTCACAGGCAATCTGCACTCAGAGGTTAATCCCAAATGACCCACATCTAATGGGAAACCAGAGTATGCCTCACTCATTCCTCACTAAACACAGGGATCCGTCTGGGTAACCGGGGACAATGACAGCAGTTAAGAGGTTCTGATTTAATTACACACACGTCAGCCACTACATAAGCAGAAGGGGGCGGGAAAGGGGAACCATCGGCAGCTCTAACTGGCACTTCCTCTTACTACACAACTTCCCTCCAGGGACAGTGGAGTCATGCCTGCCAGCTGCCCAATACAGGACTGCAACAAAACTGAAGACAAAGGCTGCGAAGGCCTCGAGCCCCTGGATGACAGGCAGATGCCTTGGACACAAACAGCTCACTGGTGCGGGCAGCCACGCTGCTAGGACAGAGCCCCCTAAGTGCTGAGAGTGGGCACCAGAGCTGCCCACCTCTGCCCAACCCCAAAGTGAGGCCAGGGCAAAGGCAGAAAGGGAACAGGCCAGGGGACAAGGCCGTCAGTGTTCAGAGGCTGCGGACAGCTCAGAGATGGCTTCAAGAACGGAAGTCAGACAGAGCCTGTGCAGGAGGGCATTCTCCTCCACCAGCCCAGGGTGCTAAGAAGCCATCTTTGACTCCGAATTATTCACCGACATTCAGTATAACTTTCACTTTGGGGACTTTCCTGTTGGTCCAGTGGCGAAGACTCTGCGCTCCCACTGCAGGGGTCCCATGTTCAAACCCTGGTCAGGGAACTAGATCCCACATGCCACAACTAAGACTTGGCACACCCAAATAAATAAATAACCTGTGAATCTGATCTTTCAGCTGGTCTCCTAAAATACTAAGAAAAGTTCCCAGGGCCTCTTCACTCTATCCTCCAGCCCAGAAGCGAAAGTCGCTCAGTCGTGTCTGACTGTTTGCAACCATGACTATACAGGCTATGGAATTCTCCAGGCCAGAATACTGGAGTGGGTAGCCTTTCCCTTCTCCAGGGGGTCTTCCCAACCCAGGGACCGAACCCAGGTCTCCCGCATTGCAGGTGGATTCTTTACCAGCTGAGCCACAGGGGAAGCCCAAGAGGCAACGTGCAAACGGGGAGCGAGGCAGGGGAACACAGCCGGGAACAAGTCCACATCCTTCTGCTGGGAGGCCTTTAAAATTCCACAGTTCATGCAAGTGTGTGTAATTTTAACACCCGGGGAAAAGCAGCTTGAGATGAGGAACACGCCAGTACTACTTTGGAGGGGAAGCCCTGAGGACTGGGCTTCCTAATCCTCTCAGGACTGAGTCCATCAGCTCTGATTCCTGCTTTCATACAGGGCAGGAGCTCTTCCGCAAAACAAAATCACGATCGCTCGCCTGGCTTGCTTCAAAACATTTGTAACATAAACCCATTTTCATGTTTAAACTTTTAGAAAAAAGTATTTATAATTCCTTGAGCTGATAAATAGTGGCTCACATTTACTGAACGCTCAGTTATCTATCCTGTGTCTCAATTAATTGCTTCCAACAACGCTGCAGGGCAGATACTACTGTTTGCCCCCATATATGGGTGAAGGGACCGGAGTTATCTTGCACGGGGTCATACAGCCCAGGAGTGATGGAGCCAGAGGAGACCAGGCCGTGGGACACAAACCCACTCTGCACTCTGCAAAAACAGCCAGGGCATGACAGAGCTGGACACAGAGCCACTGCACAGCCTCCTGAGCAGGCTCGCCTGAGAAGATGCAAACACGTGACTGTGTCGTGGCAGACTGCAGTCAACGGACGTGGTCAAAGTGCAACACTTGACTTAAGCACAAGAACCAGGGCAGCCTGCCATTTCCTCAGGAAAACTGAGACTCCGTAATGGCCGTAGTTTTCAAAGCTATTGCCAAGTTTTGCAGGAAGTTAGGCACATACCACCAGAAGACATCCCTGTGTGAGTTCCTACTTGGAAAACCAGATGCTGAGACCAAAACAGGGCTAGAGAAGTGCTCACTTGATAATCCCTGCATTTCACCTTCCTCATAAGTTCCCCCAGCGGTGTACACAACCATCACCCTGGCTATGTGCACAACCATCACCCCACCCCAGCTGTGTGCACAGCCATCACCCCAGCAGTGTGCACAACCATCACCCCGGCAGTGTGCACAACCATCACCCCGGCGGTGTGCACAACCATCACCCCGGCGGTGTCCACAACCATCACCCTGGCGGTGTGCACAACCATCACCCCACCCCGGCGGTGTGCACAACCATCACCCCACCCCGGCGGTGTGCACAACCATCCCCCCGGCGGTGTGCACAATCATCACCCCGGCTGTGTGCACAACCATCACCCCGGCTGTGTGCACAACCATCACCCCGGCTGTGTGCACAACCATCACCTCGGCTGTGTGTACAGCCCTCCAGGCAGGCCAGACCACACTCTGCGGGTAAGGAAACCAAGATACAACTCAGTAGCTGTCACAGAGCATCAGCAAACACTGCGGCATCCGGAACCTCCCTGAAACTGACAGCTCCCTCCAACTGCTGGATCCGAGGCTCCTAAGCCAGGGCTAAGGTGAACAGTGCAGGAAGAACTGAGACAGGAGAAAGAGCCTTCGTAAATCCTGAGGAAAGAGATGCCCCAATTTTAAAAGGCTAGCCAAGGAGAAGAAAAAGACGATTCTGAAAGAAGGGATGCAGCAGAGCTAGGGGAGATGTTCAGTTTAGATACTGCAAAACGAAGGAAATGCCAGTGTTTGCTATCAGGCTGGCAAAGGCGCAAATGGGACCTGAGCCCTGCCAGTGGGAAAATTAGGTGGGTGGAGGGGTCTTCTGGAGGCCAATGCAACATGTGGTACACGTGCATGTCCCTGACACGCAGGTCTAACGTGATTCCGCCGAGTCTTCGTTGATACAGATACGATTACTCTACAATTTATACAGAAAGCCAAAGGAACTAAGATAGCTAGAACAATGTTGCAAAGGAATAGAGTGGGAGGACTCTGTCCACCTGATCCCAAGGCTTGCTATCAAGTTCCAGTAATCCAGACAATGTGGCACTGATGGTGGAAAAGACACACAAAACCGTGGGCACGACAGCGAGCCAGACACAGGTCCGTGTAGGTGTGCCCAACCGTGGGCACGAAAGCGAGCCAGACACAGGCCCGCGTAGGTGTGCCCAACCGTGGGCACGATAGCCAGCCAGACACAGGCCCGCGTAGGTGTGCCCAACCGTGGGCACGATAGCCAGCCAGACACAGGCCCGCGTAGGTGTGCCCAACCAACTTCTGACAAAGGCGCTGGAGCCAGCCAGGAGGAAAGAGGCCCGTGTCCACAAACAGTGCTGGAGCAACTGGCCATCCTCCAGAGGGAGAAAATGAACCTGGAGACATTCAGTCTCACACTTTCTACAAAATTAATTCCAAAGGGATCACGAACTTAAATGTAAAGCCAGAAAACTTTCAGGAAAAACACAAAGGAGAAAATATTCAGGATTGGGGGCTGGGGAGAGAGTTCAGACTTGCCACCGAAAGCCTGATTCAAAAGGAAAAAAAAAAAAAGGAAATCGATAAACTGGACCTCAACAAAATTTAAAATGTTTGATCTATGAAAGACTCTGATAAGTGGATGCAAAGACAAGCCGCAGACTAGGAGGAAATACTGCTGACACTTGAACACTGACTGGAGGTTAGGGCACCCACCCGCTGCACAGTCGAAAATCCAAGGGCAGTTTATAGTTGGCCCTCTATACACGGCTCCTCTGTTCCACATCTGTGGAGTCAACCAAACTCGGATCAAGTAGTACTTAATTGTAGTACACATTTACTTTAAAAAAAAGTTTTAAAAATAAAGAAACAGAGGCCACTCCTTCAGGGTTGGCCTGCTCAAGAAAGAAAAAGAAACAAGTCACATAGAAGCGGACCTGCACAGTTCAAACCTGTGTTGCTCAAGGGCAACTGTGTTTGCAAATCACACATCCAACAAAGGACTGGTACCTGGAATACACAGAGTAAAAGTGAAAGCGTAAGTCGCTCAGCCGTGTCCGACTCTCTGGGACCCCATGGACTGTAGCCTGCCAGGCTCCTCTGTCCGTGGAACTCTGCTGGTAAGAATACTGGAGTGGGAAGCCATGCCCTTCTCCAGGGGATCTTCCCGACCCAGGGATCAACATGGGTGTCCCACACTGCAGGCAGATTCTTTACCATCTGGGCCACCACAGAAGCCAGGAAGGAATACAACTCTCAAAACTCAACAACACAGAAAGGAAAGAATTCGATGAGAACATGAGCAAAAGACATGAAGGGACATCTCACTAAACAGGATGTACAGATGGCAAGTAAGGACGTGACAAGATGGCCAGTGTACCTTCAGCTGCGAAGTGCAGATTAAAAGCCACAGGGACAATATACTGTAATAACCTACACTGGAAAAGAATCTGAGACGTTCTACTCATAACTGAATCACTTCTCTGTGCATCTGAAACTAACCCAATATTGCAAATCAACCATACTTCAATTAAAAAAAAAAAAATTCTCTTGAGAAACCACAGTATGAGGCCACCACATAGCTATCAGAACAGCTGAAACAGCAAGCAGTGACACTGGGAAGCATGCAGAGAATCTAGGTCACTTATACACGGCTGCTGGGAATGGAAAAAGGTACAATCACTCTGGAAAACAGCCGGGCATGCAGTTTCTTAAAACACAAAACAAAACTAACTAAACATGCAACTGTAACTATCCTGGGCATTCAGAGAAAGGAAGATTTAAATTCACAGAATATCCTGTATTCAATGCTGAGTGCAGCTTTATTACTAATAGTCTTGCAAACCTGAAAGCACGCCAGACCTCCTTCAGTGGGTTTTCACTCTAACGGACCATGGTCCCACGCACCATGGAATACTACCTGGCAATGAAAAGGCATCAGCTCCGGAGAGACACAACAACCCAGCAAAATCTCCAGAGCACGACTGCAGTGGCGGTGGTTTAGTTGCTAAGTCGTGTTCGACTCTTTACGACCCCAGGGACTGCAGCCCACCAGGCTCCTCTGTCCATTCCCAGGCAAGAATACTGGAGTGGGTGGCCATCTCCTTCTCCAGGGGATCTTCCTGACCCAGGGATCAAACCCACGGCTCCGGCATTGGCAGGTGGATTCTCTACCACTGAGCCCCCAGGGAGCCCCGGGAGCTATGCTGAGTGGAAAAGGCCAGTCTCCAGAGCTCCACACTGTATGAGTCCACTGCACACAATCAAAGTGCCAGAATTACAGAGACGAGCAGCTCAGTGGTTGCCAAGGGTTAAGGAAGGAACGGGGTAGGAGGGAAGAGGGTGTGGCTGTAAAAGGGCCACCAGAGAGATCCCTGTGGGGATGGAGCTGCTCTGCATCCAACTGCAGAGCACGCAACTTTCTGGTCAGACGGTGTCCTACGCGTGCGCGCGCAGTCGCTCAGCCGTGTCCGACTCTGCGCAACCCCACAGACTGTAGCCCGCTAGGCTCCTCTGTCCGTGGGGATTCTCCAGGCAAGAACACTGGAGTGGACTGCCACCAAACTTAAAAAGTTTTAAAAAGAGACTCAGGAGATTTCACAACCAAATGCAAAGTGATATTTTTAGATAATTAGGGAAATCTGAATTATGGACTGGGTATCAGATAATACTAAGCAATTCTTACTAATTGTTTTATGTTGTGGTAGGGCACAGCGGTGATGTAAAAGAAAACAGTCTCAACTACTAGAGGCGCATACTGAAATATGATTTTTTTAAGTATTTATTTATTTTGCTGCTCTGAGGCCTTCAAAGCCACATGCAAACTTCTTCGTTGCGGTATGTGCGATTTAGTTCCCTGACCTGAGGCCAAACCCAGGCGCCCTGAACTGGGAGTGTAGAGTCTTAGCCACTGGACCATCAGGGAAGTCTCGAAATAGGATTTCTAAGGTGAACACAAACTTGGATAAAGATATTTGCAAAATGTTGGCCTCTGCTGTGAACTGGTGGTGAGTACATGGGAGTTCATTAAATTCTTCCCTCTGCTTTTAGTGTGTTTAAATTTTTCATATAACTGAAGACCAACATTTGATGTTTCTGCTCTGGGAAGGATTTTCATGGTACAAGCTACTTCAGGTTCAAGCATGATAAATGAAGAACAGCTTCACCACTGGCAGGATCGTGCTTTTGCCAAATAATAAAATCCAGAATTTCTTTAACACACAACGCCAGGGATTCAGGGATGATCAGATATGCAGGAAGGCAGAAGGGCAAGAAGGTTGGATCCGAGTGCCCTTCTTGTGGGCGGGGACTGCAGCTGACAGTGGAGGACCGAAGGCAGCCAGCAACTGGTTAAGCCGATAAACGAATCACTGTGTCTCCCTGGGACAGAATGCCATCAGCAGTAAAAGCAGTCCAGGCAGAACCTCTATGAAGCCTGCTGAAGTGAAAGGGCCAGAGCAGAAGCCCGGTGATGACCCGGCTGGTGAGCACACAGCAGCCAGGTGCACAGGGATCTAAACCTGGCGGGACGGACACACACGTGTGCAATGGTCCTTCCCGTGAACGGGGGGCCTCCCTTGGCTTTCGGAGTTCTCCAGGTAACACACCCTACTTTTAGGACAGAAAAGGGAAAAGGAGGCGTGGCAGATGAGGGGTCTGAAGGAAGACACACGCCTCTCCCTGGAGACCCAAACGGCGCTGCGAGGAAGGGCCATGAAAGGGCACACCCGGCACAGAAGGCAGGGCCTCCCTGCGACCCATGCAGACCTCAGGGGGGTTACGCTCATAGTCCCCGCCTGCAAGGAGACTCCCCAGGTGGCACAGAGGTAAAGACTCCGCCTCAGCGCAGGAGAGGCAGGACTCCACCTCAACGCAGGAGAGGCAGGAAGTTCAGGTTCGGTCCCTGGGTGAGGAGGAGCCCCTGGAGAAGGAAATGCCAACCCACTCCAGTATTCCTGCCTGGACAATCCCATGAGGAGAAGAGCCTGGCGGGCTGCGGTCCACGGGGCTGCGGAAAGCTGGACGAGAATGAGCAACTGAGCACATGCACGCAGGGGAGCCACGGAGCAAGGGCGTCCAGCACGAGCAGACGCACCGCTCACATCAGGGCGGACAGGGCGGGCAGGAGGAGGTCAGGGCGGGGAGCCACTTGGGGGACACAGAGTCAAGGTGTGACAGCTTCCACGCTCCCGGGAGACCAGAGCTCTCCGCCCCATCTACCAGAAACGGAAGGGAGAAATGAATGAAGTCACTGGAGGCCGCCTTCTGGCTCCAACACGCTGATCCACATGGGATGCAGGACCTACGCGGAGCCCCGACGTTCCCCAAGAAAGCCTCTGCCCACACCTCTCAGCCAGGTCTTCCCATCACCAGGGGAAGCGGAACCGCACAGAGGTCAAGAGCGCCGCCACACACGTAGACTCAAGGCCTATCCCACCACCGGGACGCTGTGCCACTCTGCGTGAGAGGGTAACAGGCAGGAAGGCCAGGGGTCTCCAATCGGAGGAAAGAGGCTGCAAGTGTCAGACGTTTTTCTCTCTCTTAAGCGGCAGGAGGAAACAAACTAGCAATATTTTTTTCCTTCTCTATACAAATTTAAAAGGGGGTTTCTCTTAAAATACTGTGTTGCCATAATGACACCTGGTTTCACCTGAAGTTAACTATCCTCAAACCTTGAGATAACCAATGCCTTTTTCTTATGAAAATGCTTGTCTTAAGCTATGCTAATATGCTAGGCATTTACCCCAAACTCTGTCTTCAAGTCGGTTCTGCCTAATGGCTCAGAACCTGCTTGACAAATCAGTCTGTTATACTCAGATATTGCTCCCCTAATCTATGTAAACGAAACTATTTGTATGGTGATCTGCCCTTCTACAAGATTCAAGCTGATCATTTTGTGGCCCGGGATGAACCATTTGGTGCCAAGATTATCCCAAACTGCATCTTATGGGTGAGGGGCCTGGTGCCATTCTGAGTTTGAAGCCATTCCTTTCTTTCATTAACAGACAGCTAGTGACTATATAACATCCAGCTGAAGACTAGCAGGGGGTACTCTTTCTGCCCTCTTCTGATGCCTATGTCAGAGGCTTTCTCTATCTCCTCTATACTTTAATAAAACTTTATTACACAAAAGCTCTGAGCGATCAAGCTTCGTCTCTGGCCCCGGATTGAAATCTCCTCCGGGGGCCAAGAACCCCGGCGTCTTCGTGTCGTTCAGCAACAACCTTTCATGGGGAGGCTGAGCAGCCTTTCTGCGCCTTGATTTCTTCATTTGGGAAAAAAGAGGACACAGACGCCCGCCGCTGCCACGCGGTGAGTACTCGACAAACACTGGCCTGTCAAATCCTATCCTCTCACACATCACCCTCCTTCCACCGGCTCCTTTATGCCCAGAGATGCCCACCCCTTCACGACTGCATCTCAAACCACCAAGCTCCTCCAGTCCCTCAAGACAGTGGCGCGCCCTGGGATTTGCCAGTTTTCTGCTCTTGAACTTACGAATTCATTCATTCACTTACTGAACGCGTACAGAGTGGGCTTCCCTGGTGGCTCAGTGGTAAAGAGTCCACCTGCCAGTGCAAGGGACACGGGTTCATATCTTGAGCTCTGAGGCTCAAGCAAGGGGAGAGGCAGGCGAAGTGAGCCCAGGACTCCAGCACCGGAGCCTCGGATGTGACAACGGGAGGCGCGTCCCGGGCCTGCAGAGTCAGAGGGGGAGGACAGGGACGGGCAGGGCCAGCCCTTCAGCACGTCCCCCAGCAGGGACTCGGGGTCACTCAGCGCCATTTCAGTGAGACGACAGGTCTGCCCACCCCTCGTTGGGAGGTCAGAACATCATCTCATCCTCCTGAAGGCACGCTGAGCAGATGCGCCCGTGAGGAGGAGAACCGAGTATACACTCAGCTGCTGGGAGCGGGCGACAGCAGGGAGTGGTGGGAGCTGGGGAGACACTGCCCGTCCTCCAGGACGCTGCCCACTAATACAGCCATCCGTGGTGTAGCAACTCACGGAACAGGGGCTGCTCACCCTGAACATGTCTCTCTGGAGGTCTTGACGGGGCATCGAGGTGGCAATCCCTTCTCCACTCCACAGTACCTATGGACTGCCGGCCTGGTTCTGGGCACTGGCCTTGGCTGAGCTGCAACAGTGAATAAGGGGTTCCCCTCAGCCTCCTGGAGCTCCTGCTCTGGAGGAGGCGTCAGACATGACAATGAAAACAGCCGGGCACAAGTGCTGCGAGGAAAAGGCGGGATGGGGAGCGACGCAGGGGCCACAGACACAGGCCGCAGGGAGAGGAGCCGGCAGCCACCGTGGCCGAGTCTGCCTGAGGGGACCCCAGACGCTGAGCACACGCGCGGAAGCGGGCCCCGACTGAGCCAGAAGGAGGCGCCACTGGCAGGAAAACTCCCAGGGGGTGGGGTCCCGGGGAGAATGCCAGGCACAGAGGGAGGGGTACGGGGCTGAGTGCGGCCACACGGCCACACGGTGGCGCAGGTGGGCGGGACAGGAAAGGGACCTTGCCCAGGCCACCTGGAGGGAGCAGGGAGCAGCTTCCAGCCGCAAACTCCTGCTTAAGATCAACGCAGCCCTGGCCTCCCTGCATCCCTGTGCGTGTGTTAGCCGCTCAGTCGGGTCTGACTCTGTGTGGCCCCATGGACTGCAGCTCGCCAGGCTCCTCTGTCCATGGGATTCTCCAGGTAAGAATCCTAGAGCGGGTTGCCATGCCCTTCTCCAGGGGATCTTCCGCACCCAGGGATCGAACCTGGGTCTCCTGCACTGCAGGCAGATTCTTTAGCCTCTGAGCTACCAAGGAAGCTCATAGCCCTCCTAGACACGGCTCCTCCAGGCGTCTCAGAGAACAGCCCCTCCCCCATCACGTCCATTCTCGCTTCCCTTCCTCCATCTGGGGGACCAAGCCCTGCAGAGTGCACAGGGGTGATACCTTAGCAGTCAGTGCCCCCTACACACAGCAGGGCACTGGCTGCCCTCCTTGAAGGTGCCCACTTCTCACAGTGGTTCCAACGACCCCCAGGCGTGCCCTGTTGTTCTCAGTCATGTCCGACTCCGTGTGACTCCACATACTGCGGCCAGCCGGGTCCTCTGTCCATGGGGTTCTCCAGGCAAGAGTACTGGAGCGGGTTGCCGTTTCCTTCTCCAGGGGATCTTCCCCACCCAGGGATCAAACCCGAGTCCCCTACGTCTCCTGCATTACGGGGGGCTCTTCACCACTGAGCCACCAGGCGAGGCCCAAGCATGCCCCGCTGCTGCTGCCGCTGCTGCTGAGCCGCCTCAGTCGTGTCCGACTCTGCGCGACCCCACAGACGGCAGCCCGCCAGGCTCCCCCGTCCCTGGGACTCTCCAGGCAAGAACGCTGGAGTGGGCTGCCATTTCCTTCTCCAATGCATGAGAGTGAAAAGTGAAAGTGAGGTCGCTCAGTCGTGTCTGACTCTTAGCAATCCCATGGACTGCAGCCCACCAGGCTCCTCCGTCCATGGGAGTTTCCAGGCAAGAGGACTGGAGTGGGGCGCCACTGCCTTCTCCAACACATGCTCTGAGCCTTCCCCAAATCCCTTTCTACATCGGCCACCCTGAGGTCCCAACATCCCTGCCATCTTCTGACCCCTGGCGCAACAGGACACCAGGACTGGGTCAGCAGCTCTCCCTGCCGCCTCCCTGCTCCCCTCTGCAGGTGGCACCGTCAGGCCTCCCGGCGCCCACTGCTCTGTAGAGCCCAGGGCTCTCGGAGTTCCCAGCACCGAGCCAGGCTCCCCCGTTCCACAGTGAGTGAAAAGACAGTCCCTGCCACCACAGGGAAGAGCATGAGGTCTGGTCAGAGAAAACCACAGAGGCAGAAGAGCAACGGCGCGGGCAGGGAGAGCGCAGGAAGGAGGCCTCGTCCTGGAGGAGGGAAGGGTCAGGCAGGCAGAGCAGCGGGGGCGGCCTTCCAACCCAAGCCGGGCCCCGCACACACCTCGGCCTCTCGGCTGGCACCCGCGCTCGCCCGCTCCCCTCCCCACCCCACTTGGCACAGGGTCACAGCTCCGCTCAGAAAGACCCTCGGTGGTTGCTGAAGGAGTATGGCGTTCCACTTGGTAGTGCCCGCTACATGCTCCACCGCCACCTTCTGGCCCTGATGGCCCAACTTCCCCCCAAACTCACCTGTGCACACACAAACACACACTCTCACTGGCTCGCAGACACTCACAGCCGTCAAACCCTGCCGGCCCTCCCTCCCGGCCTGGCGGATGCTCCCCTCTGCACGCTGTGCTCCTCTCACCCTGTCTGAGCGCGGATCACCCCTAGTGGGGCGTGTGGCTGTGAGCGTCTGCCTGCTGAAAGCCAATTACCTGCCAACCCCCACACCAAATCTCCAGCTGTAGGTAGTCGTCGGAATTCCCCACTGAGATGAGTCCCTCTCTCCCACGCTTCCGTTTTACAAAAGAGACACTTCTTCAAGCCTAATTTACGTTAAGACTACTGTATTGCCTGGGCCCCCTTCCCTATATTTCGCTTCTTGGGGGATGGAGTTTCACACTCACATGTTGTGAGCTCCACCCACAACACTGGGTCAGAAAAAGGTTGTTCGTGGGATGGGTGAGAATGAGATGGCGCCTTGGAAGGGAGGGGGTGAGATGGGTGGGAGGGGGTGAGCCCTCGGGCAGACAAGGCTTCCACCTGGAGGTGGCGAAGTGAAGACGAGCCTGAAGCCTCTCGGGGCCTCGGTCTCCCTATCTAAGGATGTCTGCTCCCATATCAAACGAGAAAACGCAGATAAAGCACGCTCTGCAAAGGGAAGCACTTATGAGATCTATTATTATGGTGGCTTTTATTACTGTCACTGAGACAGAAGACCAGGCTTTATCTACAAAGAACTGCTGGGAGAGAAGTCGGACAAAGCTGTTAGGACACGTGCTGCGACATCAAACCACGTCGCAGCTGGCCACGCCAAACGGTCTTTTCAGCAAACAGTGAACTATTTCACCAAGTGCTGGCCACACGATGGGGCATATCGCCCTCATTTTCTCTCTCAGCTCGTTGGCTGAGCCGCTCTCAATGCCAGGACAGAACAGTCTTTCAGTTCTCTTAGTTTCTGTGGTTTGTTTTTATTTAACATGTAATTTCACATACTGCAGGCTAAAGAAAGAAAGAAAGTTGCTCAGTCGTGTCTGACTCTTTGCGACCCCCTGGACTGTAGTCCGCCAGGCTCCT
This sequence comes from Capra hircus, assembly GCF_001704415.2. Taxonomy (NCBI): domain Eukaryota; kingdom Metazoa; phylum Chordata; class Mammalia; order Artiodactyla; family Bovidae; genus Capra; species Capra hircus. The sequence continues at coordinate 102,201,483 of NC_030814.1, forward strand.
CTGTCCATGGGATTCTCCAGGCAAGGATACTGGAGTGGGTTGCCATGCCCTCCTCCCGGGGATCTTCCCAACCCAGGGAATGAACCCAGGTCTCCTGCATTGCAGGCAGATTCTTTACCATTTGAGCCACCAGGGAAGCCCACAGTAGGCTAAGTATATACCGATAAAAACACACTTACAGGATTGTGAATGAAAGAATATTTTCTACTGGCAAGAAGGCAGCAGAAAAAAATCAAAAAGTAGAAAGCCAATATTAGAAACTTGGTCTGGAAGAAGCTGCTGATTCCATGGCCTCATGTGTGAGCACCAGAGTGACCCACAAGCTTGCCTGACTCACTCATCATCATGGGTGTAGGCTCAGGCCCTGGGGAAATGGGGAGCATTCCCTGGTGGTCCAATGGCTAAGACTCCACACTCCCAGTGCTGGGGGCCTGGGTTTGATTCCTGGTCAGGGAACTAGATCCCATGTGCTGCACCTAAAGATCCCGCAACTAAGACTCAGCACAGCCAAATAAATATTTTTTCATGTTCAAAATGGACATAGGAGTGTGCTGAGGGCACAGAGGCCATTCTAACCCTTATCAAAGAAAACACCCAATGGAAGAAACATTTGCAATCACACACACCAGAGTCGATCAGGTTCTGGGACCTCCAACATGGCCATCTCTCGGGTGTGGGGTGATTAAGAGGCTGGTCCCAGCCCAAAACTTCAGAGTCCTAATGGTTACACTGTCTCCAAAAGACGGCCTCTTTGTCAAGCTGTGTTCTTGTTCAGTTTCTCCTCTTTAAATACAGCCTGAAAGAACACAGTTTTCTGTTTCCACCAGAAATGTAAACTGAAAAGCCCACCCTCGGACTTCCCTGGTGGTGCAGTGGCTAAGACTGCGCACCCCAGGCAGAGGGCCAGGGTTCCATCCCTGAACTAGACCCCGCCTGCCGCAACTGGGAGTTCACACGCCACAACTAAAGACGCCGCGTGCCGTAACTAAGACCCGGCTCAGCCAGATAAATCAATGAATATTAAAAGTAAAAAATCCATAAGCATAAGGATGACGGCAATGACACCTCCCTGACAAGGAATCAGTGGTGAATGGGCACAAAGGGGGTGTCCAACCATACTCCCTTACTTCCACACAAGACTGTGCCCCAAATCTCTCCCCAACACTGCTCTGGGGGACGCCGGGTGACCAGAGTCCAGGAACCGGGGCTCTGACTGGACGGAAGGGGTGGCAGAAGGGAGAGGCAGGTCCCTTTTCCTCCTCTCCTCACTTCCAGCCCAGTGGAGGCCATTCACTCCACCTCTGCGGGCTGCCACCTGACCTCCAGGAGACCTCTGATCATCTGGGAGCCCGGCCCCAGCGCAGCTGTCTGAAGGGCGGGCGCTTGGCTTTATTCTTCTTAGGCCTGAGCCAGCACACGTAAGTGCTCAGTAAACATCATGGGGTATCCCCAGGGCACGGGCTGCGCCTCTGTGTGGGGTCTGCCCTGGCCTGGAAGACTGCTGCAAAGGTGATGACGGTCTGGTCTCAGTGGAGCCTGACGCCAACCCCACCCCCCGCCGGCTCCCAGGAAGGCCTGTCTGGTCCTGCGCCTGCCCACAGCACACCTGCTTCCCACCCCCCCTCGGAGGACCCCGTCCGAGGAGCCAATCCACACACTCCTTTGACGCCCAGCCCTTCCGCCCTTCCGGCACCCTCCGGCCAGGCTGCTCCGGGTCGCTGCAGGTCTCACTACAGCGAGTCTCCGAGCTAGCACCAACTCTGGCCATCCCCTGCAGAAGCAGTCAGGCGAGCTACGCGGGTCGCTTCACTCCTCAAGAACTGCTAGAGAGCCTGTCTCTCATAAAGTGGACTTGCCCAACCAGTCACCCTTTAGCTCAACAGATGATTACCAGCACCTAAGGTTGATGTTCAGTCACTAAGTTGTATCCGATTCATGCAACCCCACAGACTGGAGCGCGCCAGGCGCCCCTGTCCATGGGATTTCCCAGGCAAGAATACCAGAGTGGGTTGCCATTGCCTTCTCCAGGTCATCTTCCTGACCCAGGAGTCAAACCCATGTCTCCTGTATTGCAGGCAAATTCTTTACCACTGAATCAGCAGGGAAGCACACCCAAGGATAAATTAAAACCGGCACAGTCCCTGCCTTAGCAGACACAGTCCACACAGTGGGGGACAAACACCATCAATCGAAGACTCCCACCAGCACAAAATTACAACCTGGTACGTAGAAAAGCACACGGTCTCCCCCAAGGCGGCGACAGAAAAGCTGGGCCAGTCTGTCAGGACAGCGACGTGCTAGCTGAGATCTGAAGAGCAGCCGGGATTAACCAGAGATGAAGAGGGACAAGGACACTCCAGACGGACCATAAAGAGCACGTGCAAAGGCCCTGAGGCCAGGGAGGATGTGCAAGCTACCGAAAGCAGGGCTTAGGGGCTATGGGGCAGAGCGACAAGTCTGGGAGGTCCAGGCTACTGGGGTGTCAAGGGCAGGGCAGGGCAGGGCAGGGCAGGGCAGCGGCCCGATCCAGTCCACAGACAGTGGAGGCCAGGCACCACCGTCCCCTGCTTTCAGCCAGTGTGCACAAAAGGAGAACCGACTCTGTGCCAGCCAGGCCAGAACCCAGCCAGTAAATCGTTTCTACGATCAACGCTGCAGGAATCCTGCCCAGCAGGCAGGGCGGGTGGCGATCCAAGGAGAAGGCTGTCTGCGGTCATCTGTAACCTCTACTTCCCCCCATTAGCAAGTGGCAGTAAGAACTGGGATGGCCGTGCCGGGCCTGCGTGCAGGAGAAGCCGTGGGGCCTGTGAGCCAGCACATCTCCCTTCCTCCCCTGCGTCTGCGTCAGCCCCTCTCTGGGCAAGCGGACACCCGTCAGGCCCTTTTGTCTCAGGCTGATTTGTAGGCCAGGCACAGATTCCTGTGTCCCATTTTACCAAGCCACCTTCTTCCTTCCAACCCTAAGTCACTCTAGTTAAAAGCAGGACATGTACCCCAAAGTCCCAGCCACGACAGCCCTTTGAGCTGGAGCTCCAGTTTCCCGGCTTCCCCTCATCCTGTCCTGCCTCTGTCAGAAAGGCCGTGCCAATCTCCCCTCCCAGGATACCCCCTCCCCTGTCCACGCAGCTGTCTCCAACACACCCAAGCAAGTCAGCCGCCCCTCCTCCAGCTTGGACCTGAGCCGCCCTGGCCCGAGCAGAGTCCGAGCTCCCTCTGGGCTGGGCGAGGCCCGCTCATTCCTCCGTCAGCCTCTGGAAGCGCTGAGGAGCCACGCCAGCAGGGAAACTTGCTGACCCCTCATGAAGATAACGAGGAGGCTTCTCCACCCCCCCCCATCCCCCTTCCACGGAGACAGGATTAAAACAATAAAACTAAAACGTAGGGCTTCCTTGGAGGCTCAGTGATAAAGCATCTCCTGCCAAGGCAGGAGACACAGGTTCGATTCCTGATCGGGGAAGATTCCACATGCTATGGAGCAAGTAAGCCCCGGAGCCGCAACTACTGAATCCACATACCACAACTACTGAAGTCCACAGCGTAAAGCCCGTGCTGTGCAACAAGCCTAGCCTCCACGTTCTGCGACTAGAGAAAAGCCCGGGCAGCAAGGAAATCCCAGCACAGCCAAAACCAAATCTGTAAAAACACAACCAAGTGGTTCTCTCCCCACTAGACTCTGCAGAGTCCACTGCTGAAGCAGCATGAGTACGGCTTAAAGCAGATGCGACTCACACGGCTGTAACGCCTGGCAGCTTCACAAACAAGCAAACTCCCAGATGGGAAGCCACAGAGCAGCGCAGAGACCGGGGAGGGGGTCAGAAGAGCGCGTTGGCGTGCGCTTGCTGGCTGCGACCTTGGGCAAGTGACATAAGGTCTCTGGGCTTCAGCTGACTGCTTCATAAAGGCAAGGAGGAGACCGACCAGGGTGACTGGGAGAATGAGCTGAGCCAACTAAATGCCTGTCCTGCCCAGTCCTTGGGTGCCTGCACGGACTCGAGGCCCTCCCAGACCTCCACATCAGACCGCCCTCCTCAGCTTTATACTTTTCAGAGCGCAGACGGCATCACTCCACTGCGCACATGTCTGTGCATTTCTGCATGTCTGTGGTTCCCAAGTGGCTCAGTGGTAAAGAATCCGCCTGCCAGTCCAAGACAGGCAGGCTGGATCCCTGGGTCGGGAAGATGCCCCTGGAAAAGGAGACGGAGACCTGCTCCGGTACTCTTGCCTGGGAAATCCCATGGACAGAGGAGCCACGGTCCATGGGGTCACAAAGAGTCAGATGCAACTTAGCAACTACAGAACAACAGGCCCCTCCTTAGACCCTCAGCTCCCTGAGGCAGGGGGGTCTTCAGGTTCACAGGTATAACCTGCTGCCCGGAAAGCACCTGCCCAGAGAAGATGCCCAGTAAAAACACTTGAACGAACAGCACGATGAAGGCCCCTTGCACACTCGTCTGCCACTGAGGGATCCTGACGCTCCACCCCCACGAAGCCGACAGAACAAGTTCAGGGTGTTACTCCCAATCTGCAGATGGGAAACTGAGGCACAGGAAGCGCTGCACAACTAAGGTCACTGGAAGAATACCTAGGGGCCCGAACATGGGAAACAGGCACCCTGACGGGGCTTCAAAGGAGAACGGGGCCCTGCAACCAGCGTCCCAAGGAAGAATATCAAGCAGCTTTCTGAGGGAGTGCTGGCTCTTCAGGTCAGGTCAAGGTGGAGGAGACCCAAAACGACTCCTTGGAGTGGGGATCACGAGGTGCCTCTTACCTGGGTCGTGACTGGGTCTGCCGGCACAGCCTGAGGCACCAGAGAGTGGACACTCTATCCAGTGCGCGCGTGTTAGGCCGCCTCAGTCACATCTGACTGTTTGCAACACTGCGGGCCACAGCTCACCAGGCTCCCTCGTCCATGGGATTCTCCAGGCAAGAATACTGGAGTGGGCTGCCCTGCCCTTCTCCAGGGGGTCTTCCCGACCCAGGGATTGAACCCAAGACTCTTATGCACTGGCAGGCGGGTTCTTTACCACTAGTGCCACCTGGGAAGTGCACTCTATCCAGTTCAGTTCAGTCCAGTTCAGTTCAGTTGCTCAGTCATGTCCGACTCTTTGCGACCCCATGGACTGCAGCACGCCGGGCTTCCCTGTACATCATCAACTCCCGGAGTTTACTCAAACTCATGTCCACTGAGTCGGTGATGCCATCCAACCATCTCATCTTCTGTCATCCCCTTCTCCTCCTGCCTTCAATCTTTCCCAGCATCAAGGTCTTTTCCAATGAGTCAGCTCTTCGCATCAGGAGGCCCAAGTATTGGGGTTTCAGCTTCAGCATCAGTCCTTTCAATGAATATTCAGGATTGACTTCCTTTAGGATGGACTGGTTGGATCTCCTTGCAGTCCAAAGGACTCTCAAGAGTCTTCTCCAACAGCACAGTTCAAAAGCATCAAGTCTTCAGGACTCAGCTTTCTTTCTAGTCCAACTCTCACATCCACACACGACTACTGGAAAAACCCTCTATTCAGTACATCTGATCAAAGATGCTCACTCACTTCCCCAATCAGCTGATTGGGATTAAGAACTAGGCATGGGAAAAGTTGTTTTAAAGCTTAAAGCTGGGGCAGAAGAGACAAAACTTACATGCTCTTTGCGTGACTGGGAGCCACATAGTCAACAAAAACCAGGTTGATGCAGGTCACTAAGAGAGACAGCCGGGATCTCTGGATCTTACAGGATGAGCCAGATTTACTCTAAAACCCGACTCTCCACCCCCATCCACCCCCAAGTTATACCGCATTAGCATTTGAGTGAGATATAGAAACTAGAGATGACTTTGGAGGGAAAAACAAGGGAGGAAAGGACAAACAAGTGTCCCAAGCCCTCAGCCGTCATTCCAGACACATCTGCTGGATGATGCTGTGGGTGGGTTCCCAGTGGGCCACCTGGAAGAGCAGAAACTGCAGGGCTCTGCAGGGAGACAGAAGTGGGTGCAACTCCATCTCTGCACTCACCAGCAATGGGACTTCAGCAAGTGAGTAATACTTCATCTCTCTGAGTCTCCGTTTCCTGTTTGTAAAATGGGAATAAAAGCTTCTCGGACAGTGGCACACTTTAAAAAGAAGTGAGGCGCGACTAAGCTGTGTGCCACAACTACCAAGCCTGTGCTCTGGAGCCTGCAAGCCGCAGCCACTGAGCCCAGGCGTCTAGAGCCTGTGCTCCACAGCAAGAGAAGCCGCCGCAACGAGTAGCCTGTGGACCACAGCGAGAGGGGCCCCGCCAGCCACAGCTAAAGCAAGCTGCGCGCAGCAACGAACGCCCGGCACAGCGCAAAATGAGCAAAATAAAAATAAATATTTTTTAAAAAGAAACTTACGACGAAGGGGAAAGGAAGGAAGAAGGAACTCCATGAGCACTGGGCAGACTCATTGCCACTGAGCCCAACGCTCTCCTTCCGTTACCACTGCTCCTTGGGTCTGGGGGCCACGTAAGGTACAGGGGGGACAACTCCCGGTGGAGCTGAGGGGAGACCCCACCAAAGAGGCCTCTGGGACAGACAGCGTTCGTCGGGAGGTCACAGCATGAGGTTCTGGCCATGGGGTCTGGGGTGGGAGAGGCGGGAACACACAGAAAGAAAGGATGCAAGCAGGAGAGAAGAGAAGACGGTAAAGGCTGAGGGCGGGCTACAGAACTGTCAAGTGCCGCAGGGCTCGGGGAGGACCAGCCCCAAAGACAGGTCACACGGGTTAAGGTCAGCAAGGCGGCTGGCAAACTACAAGAGCACCTGGGACAGAGGCGGCAAGGAACACGGGTGCACTTCCAGGGGGCCACAAGAGGAGAGGCAAAGGGGGCCTGGGAGAAAGAAAAATCAACGAGATGCTGATGGAGGGGGAAAAAAATCACTGTTAGAGGGAGAACTATCCACTCCTCAGATTGACAAGATTTATATTCAGGGTCAGCAGCGACTATATGGGGAGAAGACATCACAGATGCGGCTGAGTAGGGAGCAGAGCCGGAATAAGGCTGATAAGAAAAACCCAGACAGGCCTGGAGGCAAAGGAAAAACACCCCACATTCCACAAACTCACTGGCCACCAGCTTCACTCATCTTCAACTGGCCATTCACATTCCAAGGGTGCCCTACACCTCAACCCAGCCAGCTCAGGGCCTCCTGATCCAGAGGGGGCTCCCCTACTGCCCCCAAACAGAAACTATCTTGGAATTAGATCCATGCTTCCCCAGTAATAATCATGAACTTTGGGGAGGCCCTCAGCTAGACTGGAAGCGCCTGGTAGGTGTGGGTCGACAGGAATCCGTGGTGCAGCGCTTCACTTAACAAGTGTGAATGGTTGACAGGATTATCCAAGGAAGAAAGTCTGGCCATGTCATCATTCAACAAACGTACTGAGAAAGGAACAGGAAAAACCACACCAGGCAATGGAGGCCCTGAACTTGTCAGAGACCAGGAGACCCACGCTGTGGAGCTCCCTACCCTCAAGGCCCAGATCCCTGGCCAGACGGAGAGAAGAAAGGCTGTCCATGAAGGGTTCTGGGTGGTGTAACTCCTCGGTCCTTGCTTCCCGGGTTTACCTGCCACCCCCTGGGTGCTGAGCACAGAGGCAGGGGCACTGAGCAAGAGGCCTGCGCCTGGTCGAATGGGGACAATGCAGAGAGACCCTCAGACCTCTGTGGACCACGACTGGTGCCAATGGGTGGTGTCAGGGAGGCACGCTGCTGCGCGACGGGGGCTTAGGACAGGTAGGCAGCGAAGGCCTCTCAGAAGAACAACACGTGAGCTGCCACCTGAAGGGAGCCAGGCTTTGGCAGCATCAAGGGAAGTAACAGGGACGGACGCTTCAGAAAGGAGGAACAGCCTGCAGGACACCGGAAGGACAGACAGAGCTTAGGCTATGGGAGGAGGAGAAAAGCCGCAAGAAGGGCTGCGGTGTGGGTGCCAGACTGGGGAAGAGGCAGGAGAGGCTGACAGGCCTACCTGACCACCAGGGATGCCTGCGGGGTGGCGGGGAGGTGGTGGTGTTGGTGGGGGGAGGGGATTAGGACTTTAGTCTAAAGGATTCTAAGCAGGTGAATCACATGACCGGATTCAGGTTTTCACACAGGACCTCACAGCAGCCTTTCTCTAAAAACCACTGCCTTTCTCTAAAGCTAATCCTTCATCGGTACAGAATCCCCTCTCTTTGTTGTGTGGATAAGCACAAGTTAGAAATTATTTAATAAACTCTAAAGCACTCAATTAACATTAGCTACTGTCATCAAAGTGCAAATTAAGGCAAGTGTCATTTGGATCAGAAGCTTTAAAAATCAGAGGCGTTTCATCATTAAATGAGCCTCTGTGTGTTTCACTCCCCCCCCAATACCCTAAAATGTAGCGACTGGCTAGTAATAATAATATGCAACATCTGCAGGGCACTTAATAGCTTACAGAGCACTTTTACATCTGTTATTTAATAACCACGGGTCTCCAGGGCTTTGAATTTAGTGACAGTGTTACAAATTGGCTAGTTCTGGCAATATCTAGCAAGTAGGCACCATCTCTCTCCATGGATCAGGTGACCAGTCATGACAACCTGCCTAAGAGCTCTTCCGGGGTTGGGCATTCTCACTGCCGTCATCACTACTTCCAAATGTCCCAATCTGCCAGAGAAGTAAATAATGGTCCTAATTACAGGATCACTGAGTGATGCTGATGTGACAAGCACTGCTATAAGCACTTGACATGCTTAATTTTCACCTGATCCCAATACTTTTTTAACATTCCCATTTTCCAAATACGGTTACTGAGGCATGGAGAAGATAAGGGCGTCATCCAAGGACACCCAGAGGAGTAAGACCCAGAGCCAAGATCTGAACACGTGATAATGTGACCCTGTATCCTCAACTCTGAATCCCAGCGCTGTGCTAGATCATTCTGGCAAACTGCACATAATTCGGTGCTTGGTACGACACAGAAATTCAGCAAATAAGGGCAGCTGTTATTAGCAGGACATGGGTAGTTTCTAGGTCCCACGAGAGTGTCACCTCCAGGAGAGCAGCGACCTTGTTAGTCTGGGTGACTGCTGCGCTCCCAGCACCTGGCCCTACGCACATTTGAAGGGTGGATAAATGAATGAACGTGCCTCCCAGAAGGCAGGGCTGCTGCGCACGGCTCTTATTTCAGGTCTGTGTCGCGCCACTGACACTGCCCCTCGGTAAGAGCATCAGGCTGATCTGAGGCACAACAAGGAGTCCGGAGACTTGAGACCCCCACCTCCCTTTCACAGCGCAGGGGTGGCGGAAGGGGCTCCCAAGGGAAGAGACGAGTCCGGGCTCGCAATGCCGGTGGGTCCCGGCTCCGGCGGGGCTCTGCCCTGCACCGCGGCGGAGATGCTGGCCGCCGCGGCGCTGAGACCCGACAGGAGACAAAGACCCGCGGGGCCGCCGCACCCGCAAAAATGCTGGTGCCCCTCGCCCACCTCCCCGGGAGGCAGCCGAATGCTGCCATGCCTCACCCGGCCTGGAAGCTGCGGAGAATCCCGGGCGCCGGACGGAGCGGACAAGCGATGCGGCCCTGCCTGCGGGGTCGCCGTCCGCAGAGGGTCGCTTCGGTGCGGGAGGCCGCGGGCCGGACCGGCCTGTCACCTTCAGGACCGCCCGCCCACTCGCCCGCTCTCCGCCGGGAGCCCTCAGCGCGAGCCGCCGCCACCCAGCTGAGCCTCCCCGCGCCTAGGCCTCCCCGCAGCGCCCGCCTCGCGCCCCGCACGGCAACGCCGCACCCTCGCCCGTCTGGCCCGTACCTGCTGGGAAAGGGGGATGAGCGGGGCCGCCATCTTCCCGCGGACTCGGGCTCCGAGCGCCGGCGGGGAATGGGGCGGGGCCGCGCGCGCGCACTGGTGCGAGGGGCGGTGCGCGCGCAGCCGAGCCCAGGGGAGGGCGGGGCCAAAGCGGGGCGGGGCGTGTTCCGCGGAGCTGAAGGGGCGGGGTCGAGGGCGGGGCCGCGCCCTCCTAGCCCCAGCCGAAAGGGGCTGGGCCTGGAAGGTACGCGGACCAGGGACCTTTGAGGAATTCGTCCTACGTTCCTTCACCACCTCTTCCAGGATTTCTCTGCTCTTATGCCAAGGTCATGGCATCCGGTCCTATCACTTCATGGGAAATAGATGGGGAAACAGTGGAAACAGTGTCAGACTTTATTTTGGGGGGCTCCAAAATCACTGCAGATGGTGACTGCAGCCATGAAATTAAAAGACACTTACTCCTTAGAAGAAAAGTTATGACCAACCTAAATAGTATATTCAAAAGCAGAGACATTACTTTGCCGACTAAGGTCCGTCTAGTCAAAGCTATGGTTTTTCCTGCGGTCATGTATGGATGTGAGAGTTGGACTGTGAAGAAGGCTGAGCGCCAAAGAATTGATGCGTTTGAACTGTGGTGTTGGAGAAGACTCTTGAGGGTCCCTTGGACTGCAAGGAGAGCCAACCAGTCCATTCTGAAGGAGATCAGCCCTGGGATTTCTTTGGAAGGAATGATGCTGAAGCTGAAGCTCCAGTACTTTGGCCACCTCATGCGAAGAGTTGACTCACTGGAAAAGTCTCTGATGCTGGGAGAGATTAGGGGCAGGAGGAGAAGGGGACGACCGAGGATGAGATGGCTGGATGGCATCACTGACTCGATGGACGTGAGTCTGAGTGAACTCCGGGAGATGGTGATGGATAGGGAGGCCTGGCGTGCTGCGATTCATGGGGTCACAAAGAGTCGGACACGACTGAGGGACTGAACTGAACTGATGCCAAGGTTGATGGCAACCCACTCCAGTACTCTTGCCTGGAAAATCCCATGGACGGAGGAGCCTGGAGGGCTGCAGTCCATGGGGTCGCTGAGGGTTGGACATGACTGAGCGACTTCACTTTCACTTTTCACTTTCATGCATTGGAGAAGGAAATGGCAACCCACTCCAGTGTTCTTTCTTGGAGAATCCCAGGGACTGGGGACCCTGGTGGGCTGCCGTCTATGGGGTCTCACAGAGTCAGACACGAGTGAAGTGACTTAGCAGTATGCCAAGATCCCTTAGCCCTCCAGGTTCCTGCCAATTCTGGGCCCTCTGCAAGGGATGCTGTTGCCATTCCGTGCGCCTGGCAAAAAGGATCCTCATGCTTCCCAACAAGGCGCCCTGTCCCAGGATAGGGTGTGTGTCTCAGCGTGTGTGTATACACACCACCCTTCCCAACAACTGTTCCTAGGATAGGGGTCTGTATGTGTGTGTGTACACCACCCTTCCCAACAAGGCGCCCTGTCCCAGGATAGGGGTGTGTGTGTGTGGTGTGTGTGTGTGTGTGTGTGTGATATGGGTGTCAGCTAAACTGGGTTGCAATATTTTCACCTCTCTGCACCGCAGCAGCACCCACAACGCCTGGGATTATTTCCCAACTGGCGCCTTCTGGATGTGTGGCCTTGGCAAGTAGCCTCTGTGCACCCCCAATCCCCTCTTCTGAAAGGAGGAAGTGGTAGTATGTATTTGCTATCATTCTACCTCCGCACTGCACCCTGCACAGAGCAGGCGTTTGATGTTTGCCGGAGGACCATTACTGGAGAGGCATTTATTTCTTTAGACATGTGTTGCCTTCTTTTTGCTATGGACACCTGCTCATCTGTGGCTCAGATGGTAAAGAATCTGCTTCAACACAGGATAACAGAGTTCGATCCCTGGGTCCGGAAGATCCCCTGGAGGAGGGTATGGCAACCCAACTCCAGTATTCTTGCCTGGAGAATCCCATGGACAGAGGAGCCTGGTGGGCTACAGTCCATGGGGTCACAAAGAATCAAACACAGCTGAGCGACTAACACTGTCTTTCCACTCATCATTAGCTGATTTCCACTAAAAGAATGACGAAGGAAGGTTCCACTAGGAACTGACCACAGTGACACAAGGCTTCTTCAGCACAGATTCCCCTTCCGTGGTCTCTCTTGTGACAGCGACACTTCTCAGCAGTTGAGCTGGAAGGTCGAGCAATCCTGAGGTAGTGAGGGCACAGCTTCCGGTCCACCTCCTCCACTCTGAAGTCTCACAAGCTTCCTGCTTAAAGGTCTTCAGCAACTTGATGTACCTCATGCCACTCAAATGAGCGCAACATGCTCTGTGAGTCATTCAACAAACTATTCACAGTCAGGTGTTCACTGAGCACAGGTGCTCCCTTGGTGAGCTGGGCACACACACGCTCTCCACAAATAGGTCTCACCCTGGAGCTACCCAGAAGGTCTGCTAAACAGCCTGGGTCTCTGATTCTGATTTATAGCTCTTGATGGGACCTGAGTCCGTTGGGCTGCAAGGAGATCAAACCAGTCCATCCTAAAGGAAATCAACCCTGATTAGTCACTGCAAGGACTGATGCAGATGCTCCAATACTTTGGCCACATGATGCAAAGAGCAGACTCATTGGAAAAGACCCTGATGCTAGGAAAGACTGAAGGCAAAAAAGGAGAAGGGGGTGGCAGAGGATGGCATCACTGAGTCAGTGGACATGAATTTGAGCAAATTCCAGGAGACAGTAGAGGACAGGGAAGCCTGGGGTGCTGCAGTCCATGGGGTCAAAAAGAACTGGACACGACTTAGCAACTGAACAACGACAAACAAATCCCCAGGAGGTGCTGGAGCTGCTGGTCTCAGGCCACTCCCCTGCCCCCGCCATTGTGAGAACCACAAGTCTAGAGGGGAGAAAAAATCCAAAAAGGAAAAAAAATCATGTGAGGAAATAGGTAACTATACACAGTGAGAAGTGCTACATCGTAGTCCAAGGGTGGGTGCACTCAGTGATGGCGGGGGCTGGGAGCCACCACAAGCAAAAAGGAGCTGAAGAGCAAAGAAGCATATTGAGACCGAGATGCTGGAGCTCAGAGGACAAGACAGAGGGCCTTGAAAGTGAGAGTGGAAGTCGCTTGGTTGTGTCCGACTCTTTGCAACCCAGGCCAAAATTCTGGAGTGGGTAGCCTTTCCCTTCTCCAGGGGATCTTCCCAACCCAGGGATCAAACCCAGGTCTCCTGCATCGCAGGCAGATTCTTTATCAGCTGAGCCCACGAGGGCCTTGAGAGAAGGCCAGATCACGTATCGTCTGATTGGACAACACTGTGCGCAGAGCAGTGAAACAGGACTGTATTTGATTCAGCCTCGTTGTGAGACCACCTTGCTCTCCGAGCTCCAAGTTCTCAGTCTCACAGGCCCCTTCACTCCCTGGGCACAGAGAAAGGGAAAGCCACCAGGCAGTTTGGCACATGATCAGCTTTGTGTTCTAGAACAGTGCCTCTGGATAAGGCGGGCAAAGTGGATGGAGAAGGGATGGGTAGAAGCAAGCGGAACAGCTGCAAAGATGCCCCCAGTGGTCCAGGCGGGGGTGACAGAGGCTTTTAGCTGCCTTGGATCCTTAATCAGTCCATGTTCCATAAGGAAGAGAGAAGCTGGCAATATCTGTATTTCAAACAGAAGGCAATTTGATACAGGAGATTGAGTACAAAATTGTTGGAAAAGCAGAGGGGAAGGCAAGGTTACCGAAGATTAGTAACAGGAGGAAACTGCTAGTCTCTTTAGGGTTAAAAGTCAAAAGGAAAAGGGTGTTATGCCAAAACCCATCACCACTGGGCGCTGAGCAGGAACCCCGGAAGCTGGTCCTCACTAGCCGCCGCTGTTTCTGCCATTATTGCTTTCTGTTTTGGCCATGCCACACTGTGGGATATCAGTTCCCACATCAGGGATCAAACCCACGCCCCCTGCAAGGGAAGCTCAGAATCTTAACCATGGGACCACCAGGGAAGCCCCTCTGCTGTTGTTGCTAAAGTCCTCGTTATTGTCTCCACTGACTAAGGGGCGGGCAGGAGCCTGGGAAAAAAATGGCTTCTCCTCTCTGCCTGTCTTCTGACATCCTTCTCACAGAACATGATGGGACACTAGTGGGCAAGGGTGTCTGGGAAACGTGTGCAGGCTTCCAGCCTCACTGTCAAGCGTCTACAGGGGCAACAGCCTCACAGAGACTCTCTGGCCTGGTCTTGACTGGAATCAGAGGCTCCATGATAAGAGTCCCACCAAGTCACTCTCTCTACTGCGGCCATCCTGGGCAGTGATCAACCATCCTGGGGTCTTTCTCACTAGAGTCTAGAGCTGCACCATCCAACACAGTGGCCTCTCCACATATGGCGATGTGCGTGCGTGCTCATCGCCATGGGCTATAGCAGTCCAGGCTCCTCTGTCCTCCACTATCTCCTGGAGTTTGCTCAAATTCACGTTCAGTGAGTTAGTGATGCTCTCTAACCATCCCGTCCTCTGCCTCCCCCTTCTCCTTTTGCCTTTAATCTTATCAGGGTCTTTTCCAATGAGTAGGCTCTTTGCATCAGATAGCCAAAGTATTGGAGCTTCAGCGTCAGTCCTTCCAATGATTGTTCAGGGTTGATTTCTTTTAAGATTGACTGGTTTGATCTCTTTGCAGTCCAAGGGACTCTCAAGAGTCTTCTCCAGCACTACAGTTCAAAAGCATCAGTTCTTTGGCACTCAGCCTTCCTTATGGTCCAAATCTCACATCCGTACATGACTCCTGGAAAAACCATAGTTCTGATTATACAGACCTTTGTCGGCAAAGTGATATTTCTGCTTTTCAATGTGCTGTTGAGGTTTGTCTCGTGGCTTCTCTGCTGGCTCAGACAGTAAGGAATCTGCCTGCAATGCAGGAGACCCAGGTTTGATCCCTGAGTCAGGAAGATGCCCTGGAGAAGGGAATGGCTACTCACTGCAATATTCTTGCCGGGAGAATTCCATGGAGTGAGGAGCCTGGCAGGCTAGCCCATGGGGTCGCAAGAGTCGGACACAACTCAGTGACTAACACTTTCAATTTCACTTCACTAGGTTTGTCATGGCGTTTGTTAACCATAATGATGTCATTTTAACTTGATTACCTCTACAAAGACTTTATATTTTTTAAAAATTTTTATTTATGTATTTTTGGCCACAAAGTATATGGGACCTTGATTCCCCAACCAGGGATTGAACCATGCCCCCTGCATTGGAAGCTCAGAGTCTTAACCACTGGACCACCAGGGAAGTCCCAAGACGTTATTTCTCATTTTTAAATGTATAGAAATACTGAATCAATATGTTATGGAATATGAATTAACATAGTGTTGTAGGACAATTATACTTCAAAAATAAGCTCAGAGAAAAAGAGATCACATTTGTGGTTACCAGAGGCAGGGGACTGGGGGAAGGAATTGGATGAAGACAGTCAAAAGGTACAAGCTTCCAGTTATAAGAAAAATAAGTACTAGGAATATAATGTACCAGAGGATAAATATAATTAACACTGCTGTATGTTGTATATAAAAGGTGTTGGGAGTAAATCTTATGTTCTCAGCACAAAGAAAACATATATTCTTTCCTATTTCTTTAATTTTATATCTATATGAGATGACAGACATTCAGTGAGTTTATTGTGGTCATCCTTTCATGATGTCTGTAAATCAAATCACTATGCTATACACCTTAAATTTACACAGTTCAGTTCAGTTCAGTTGCTCAGTCGTGTCCGACTCTTTGCGACCCATGAATCGCAGCACGCCAGGCCTCCCTGCCCATCACCATCTCCAGGAGTCTACCCAAACTCATGTCCATCGAGTCGGTGGTGCCATCCAGCTATCTCATCCTCTGTCATCCCCTTCTCTTCCTGCCCCCAATCCCTGCCAGCATCAGAGTCTTTACCAATGAGTCAACTCTTCGCATGAGGTGGCCAAAGTATTGGAGTTTCAGCTTCAGCATCAGTCCTTCCAAAGAATACCTAGGACTGATTTCCTTTAGGATGGACTGGTTGGATCTCCTTGCAGTCCAAGGGACTCGCAAATCTTCTCCAACACCACAGTTCAAAAGCATCAATTCTTCTGCGCTTAGCTTTCTTCACAGTCCAACTCTCACATCCATACATGACCACTGGAAAAACTATAGCCTTGACTAGATGGACTTTTGTTGGCAAAGTAATGTCTCTGCTTTTGAATATGCTGTCTAGGTTGGTCATAACTTTCCTTCCAAGGAGTAAGTGTCTTTTAATTTCATGGCTGCAGTCACCATCTGCAGTGATTTCGGAGCCCCTCAAAATAAAGTCTGACACTGTTTTCGCTGTTTCCCCATCTATTCCCAATGAAGTGCTGTATGTCAATTCTATATCAATGAAACTGGAATAAAAATTAATTAATTACAATTAACTGAGATTAAAAATTCACTCCTCCTAAGAAGGTAAAAAACCAAGTGCTAACCCTAATGCACAGTACGGACTCTGGGTGATAATGATGTATCCATGTAGGTTCATCAGTTGTCAGAAACGAACCACGGTGGTGTGGGATGTCACTGGTAGGGCAGGGTATACAAGTGTGGGGACAGACAGTATATGGAAACTCTCTCAGTTCTGCTCAGTTTTGCTGTGGATTTAAAACTTCTCTAGAAAATGAAGTTTGTTAATTTAAAAAATTATTTTATTTTTATTTTTTTGGTTGCACCTTGAGGCATCCAACCTCGAGGTGGGATCTTAGTTCCCTGAACAGGGATTGAACTCATGCCCCCTGCAGTGGAAGCATGTTTTCTTAAACCACTGAACCACCAGTGAAGAACCAACGAAGTTTATTAATTTAAAAAAAAATTCATTTCTCAGTCCCACCAGGCACATTTTAAGGGCTCACATGTGGCCACGAAGATGAAGAAAGTTCTCCAGGATTGTGCTGTTGCAGAAGATGAGTCCTGCCGGGTCTGAGCTGGTCTGACCCATCTTTGTTCAGCTGTTTCTGGCATTTTCCCTCGAGTTCTAGCACTGCTTCTTTCCTCATTAACTTTTCCCTTGTTTAGAGATTTAAAAGGTGGGCAGTGTTTCAGTCCCACCCCTGTGCTTCCAGGGAGTGAGTCTTTAGCTTCTGAGACTGGTTTGTTGTTGTTCAGTTGCTATTAAGTGCCCAGCTCTTTGTGACCCCATGGATTATAGCCCGCCAGACTCCTCTTTCCTCTGTCCATGCGATTTCCCAGGCAAGAATACTGGAGTGGGTTGCCATTTCCTCCTTCAAGAGAACCTCGCAACCCACAGATTGAACCTGGGACTCCTGGATTAGCAGGCAGATTCTTCACCACTGAGGCACCAAAGACGACCTCTGAGACTGATAACCCCTGATAACCTGGGAAGACCAAAATGATCTGGCAGACGAGAAAGTTCAAGGTCACAAGTCTGCCAACTTCAACCAAAGCCAGAACAAAACTTGCCCAACCGCCACTTCCTGGTCAGACTTTTCACACCAGTCATTTATGCACATGCTCTGTATCATTTCTGATTTTATTTGGCTTCCTTATAACATGACTAAATTCCAAATTCCAAAATTGGTGCCCTAAATTTGATTATTCCCAACACAAATTTCTGTGTGAAAACAGAGCTTTTCAAAACAGAAGCCTCTATGTGTGACTTTTTCAAAGCAAGTCATTTGATTTAAGGGAAAAAAAATTAAACTGCAAAGTAATCACTATTTTCACTTCAGAGAATGGATTTCATTGCTCTGTTTTACAGAGAACCAACGGCCATACAAGTGGGCCGCAGAGTCGGGGGAAAGTGTCACCTTCTTTGTGGAATGTTAAATGTCTGTGCACAAGGCCTGGGTTCTCTGGAATAACCAGCGTGCAAGGGAGGCATGCAAAACCTTTCCAGGCCAAGGGTGCTGCATAAATATTCCATATTGGAAAAGTTTCCCATGTTATTAGGATCTCCCCAACCCAGGGATCAAACCCAGGTCTCCTGCATTGCAGGTGGATTCCTTACCAGCTGAGCCACAAGGGAAGTCCAAGAATAATGGAGTGGCTAGCCTAACCCTTCTCCAGCGAACCTTCCCAAGCCAGGAATCAAACCGGGGTCTCCTGTACCAACTGAGCTATCAGGGAGGCCCCAGTAATTTACAACCCAAAGCAATAAAGCATCATTTCTCCTTTCTCAAAGTAAGTTTTACTACTTTTTTTTTTATAAAACATTTGGTGGGGGGCATTAAGAAGAGAGTGTGGTGTTTTTGGCCAGAGTCTCACCGGCCTCGGGCTTCCTCCAGCACTTGGGTTTGTCTAGAGGAAATGTTTCTGGGTACCAGGATGGGGGGAGGTTGGAACAAGGGGGACCTGGGGGGAGGAGAGGGGAGGGGAGGGGAGACTGCTCCGGGAGAACCATACCCACCCCACTGAGAACAGGAACATTTTTCAAAGAAAACTAGACAAATGACCACGTATGCGGACATTTGCGCTTTTAAAGGTAGAATAAAGTAGAGAAACAAGGTTTTACCAGTCATCTTTATCTGGGGTGGGGATGACTAAAACTCATTCCTTCTGTGGAATCCTTTGAAGCTATTTTCTCGCCCACTAAACCTGCCCATCAGCATGTCGTCCTCATCCTCCTCCTGGGCCTTCTTCACTTCTTCCTTGGCCTGGATGGCATCCATCTCCTTTTCTGGGCCCTGGGGAGAAAAACAAAGAACCCGGTGGCCAGGGATTATGCTTTCTGAGGGCTGACTGGGTGTCAGCATACAGCCTGCCTCTGCCTCCTGGAAGCCTCCACACCAGCTGGGGTCAACTGAAAAGAAGCCCCCTAGGACATTCAGGTCCCCATTCCTAGAACCTGGAAATGCAACCTTATATGAAGTAGGAGAGCGCTTCCCAGGTGGCGCTAGTGGTAAAGAACCCACCTGTCAATCCAGCAGATGAGAGAGATGAGGGTTTGATCCTTGGATGGGGAAGACCCCCTGGAGGAGGGCACGGCAACCCACTCCAGTATTCTTGCCTGGAGAATCCCATGGACAGAGGAGCCTGGTGGGCTACGGTCCACAGGGTTGCAAAGAGTCGGACACGACTGAAACGATTTAGCACGCGCACACACACACAGTATGTAGGGGGGACAGCTTTGCAGATGTGACTAAATTAAGCATGTTGAGATAAGGAAATTCTACTGGCTTACCAAGTGGGCCCTAAATTCCATCACAGTGTTCTCATGGGAGAGGGGCAGAGGGAGATTTGACACAAACAGAGACAGAGGAGGAGACGGCCGTGTGAAGACAGAGGCAAAGACTGGGAGGATGTGGCCACAAACCAAAGGCACCGGGACCCTTCAGAAGCTGCGAGAGATGAAATAAGGGCTCTCCCCTGGAACCTCTGGCGGGAGCAAAGCCCTGCTGATGCCCTGATTTCAGCCCACTGATACTGATTTTGGACTTTTGGCCTCCAGAATTTGGGAGAATACATTTGCTGTGGGCTTTTTTGTTTTTGACCAGCTTCGTGGCATGAGGGATCTTCGTTCCTTGACCGGGGATCGAGCCCACCCTGCTTACAGTGGAAGCTCAGAGTCTTGACCACTGGACCACCAGGGAGGTTCCCATCCGTGATGCGATGCTTTAAGCCAGCGAGTTTGTGGTGATATTGTTATGGCAGCCCCAGGAAACAAATACCCCCTCCTTCTTCCATTCCCAGAGCACCTGGGCCTGTCTTTCAACCAGCTGACCAGTAAGGGACAGATGAGAAGAGGCCTCAGAGCCTAAATGAGAAACTCCAAACTTGTGTAATTAAAAGAAAGGCCCAGACTGAGTGCAGACATGTCAAGGAGGTTCCCGAAGTCATTGCCGAAAAGAGTTTAGTAAGCCTTTGTGGCAGAAATCAGATTCAAGAAGAAATGGCTCATAAGAACAATCCCTTAGTGATGACCACCTTTTATCAGTGAAGGGGAAGTCTCCCCCCGAAATGCCATGAAATGTTCAGAGTTTAAGCACCCACTTGGCAGCTGGTCCCAGGGTGACGGACGTGACCCGTTTCTATTGCTCTTTCATGTGGGGCCCTGCTGACCCAGGGAGGGACAGCCCCTCCAAGGGGACTGAGTCTTAGAGAGTCGATGCCTGCAAGAACTCCTTTCATATGCAAGCTACATCCAGAGCTCATGTCCCTAACCACCTCCACCACTGGGCTTTTTATATTCAGGGCTGCTATCTCATCTGATTTATCCCATTGCCAGGTGATAGAGAACTAGTACCCCAGGGCCCACAGAAATTCTTAAAACTAGACAATCCTAAGCCTGCTTATCCTGCTTCATCTACTCCTTCCTGCAGAGACCAAACCAAAGTTTTTTGCTCATATCTTCCACCTTTTCCCTCTGCCTCCTGACCAACACTGGTGTTTCCCCATGTGGCCCTGCATGGCCTGGCGTGGCCCCTCCTCTCAGGATCTGTTAGTAAAACAAATTATCTTTTTTTTGATGGTGGCCACTTCCTGGTCTGGGAGTCTTGCCATACCTGATTAACAACAAAACTTACATCTTAACATACAGGTATTACATCTTAACACACAGGTATTTTGGACTTCCCCAGTGGTGAAGACTCTGTGCCGCCAATGCAGGGGGGCTGCGTTTGATCCTTGGTTGGGGAAATAAGATTCCTTATGCCGTGCAGTGGGGCCAAAAGATTTTTTTTTTAATTTAAGAACACAGGTATTTCACAAATGAGGATATCCAAATGGCCACAAAAACCAAGAAACAGTGCCCACCTTGATTCCTCATCATAGAAATACACACAAAACTAGAGTGAGGTACCACGACACACTTGTAGAAACCCACAGTCCCCAGTGCTGGGGAGACTGGTGGAAGTGCAGAACAGTGTGGCCCCTCGGGAAACAGTCTGGCAATGCCTCATAGAGTTAAAGACACACCATGCAACTCAGCAAACCCCGTCTTGGATTTTAACCAAAAGAAACAAAAGCACTCATCCACACACACACACACAAAAACTGTATACGAAATTGTTCTCAGCTTTGATCATACTGTTAAAAATTGGAAACAACCCAAATGTCCATTAGCTGGTGAGCGGATAAACTACTCAGTGAGATGGAGAAACAAAGTACTGATGAAACCCCAGCAACATGGAGAAATCCGGGAGGCACTGCGCTTGGTGAGGGAAGCAGACTCAGAAAGACTCCATGCCTCCAGTGGTTAAGACGCCATGCTCCCAATGCAGGGGGCAGGGGTTCAATCCCTGGTCAGGGAACTAACATTCCACGTGCCACACAGTGAGGCCAAAAAAGAAAAAGACAAAAGAAGACCACCCTATACTACATGATTCGATTTATATGACATTCTGGAAAAGGCAAAACTATAGGGACATAGAAACAAGGACCTGTTGCACGGCACAGGGAACAACTATTATATTCAACATCTTGTAATAACCTAGAAGGAAAAAAGAATCTGAAAAAGAATACACACACACACACACACACACACACACACACATACAGAGAGAGAGCACTTTGCTGTATACCTGAAACTAACACAACACTGTCAATACTTTAACAAAAAGTCCAATAGGGACAGAGACCAGATCATCAGCAGTTGCTGGAGTAGGGGAGGGCTTGGTTACAAGGAGACTTCTGGGGGTGGCGAAATTGTTCTGGGCTTCCCAGGTGGCACAGTGGTAAAGAATCCGCCTGCAAATCCAGAAGATCCGAGAAAATCAGGCTCGATCCCTGGGTTGAGAAGATCCCAGGAGAAGGAAATGGCAACCAATGCCAGTATTCTTACCTGGGAGATCCCATGGATAGAAGAGCCTGGGGCTACAGTCCATGGGCTTGCAAAGAGTCAGACAGGACTGAACACGCACACACGAAATTGTTCTACATCTTGATTTTTAGTGGTGTTTTCATGACTATAAGTGTTTTTCAGAATTCACAGAACTGTACATTGCACAGCACGTAAATCAGACTAGAATTCACAGAACTGTACATTGCACAGCACGTAAATCAGACTTCAATAAATTCGACTCATCAGCAATTGACAGTAATGCCTAGCATGGCCGAAGATTCACATTCCCTTCTGCACTGAAATTCTCATCCGTGCAGAAGGGAATGTAAATAGGATGACCCGCTGGAAACTGTTTGCGTATGAACTCGTGACTGCTCCGTCTACTCCTGGGCATGTGGCCACTGAGAGACAGGTACAGGGATGATGGTACAGGAATGACGGGAACCAGCTTATCCCTGAGGCCATAAGCAGGAAGCATCCCAAAGCTGCATCCACAGAGAACAGATGCATAGCTTCTAGAATATTCACAAAGGAAGGACAAGCTACTGCTCTATGGGAAAATACAAACGAGCCTCACAACACGGCCTGAATGAATGAGTAATGGGTAGCTACATTGATATGAATTTCGAAAGGAGGTCAAATCCATCTGCAGTGATGGGATAGAGGAACTGCCATTCCTTTGGGGGTGAGTGCCGGCGGGGAGGGGACATGAGGAGGCTCCTAGAGCTCTGGTGACGTTCTATGTCTTGATCTGGGTGGGGTGTTTATTATAGAAAAAGTAAAGCACCTTTTTCTATGTGTGAGACTCAAGTATGGAAATAAATGAATAACAAAAGCAAAGTTCACTGTGTTCATGGACTTCCCTGGTGGCCTAGTGGTTAAGAATCCACCTGCCGATGCAGGGGACACAGGTTCAATCCCTGGTCCGGGAAGATCCCACATGCCGCGGGGCAAATAAGCCCGTGCGCCACAGCTACTGAGCTGTGCGCCACAGCTACTGAGCCTGCGCTCTGGAACCCGTGCTCTGCAACAAGAGAAGCCACTGCCACGAGAAGCCCTCACACTGCAGTGAAGAGTAGCCTCCACCAACCAAAACTAAAGAAAGCAAACGTACAACAGTGAAGAGCCAGCACAGCCCAATACATACATAAATAATACAGGGCTGTCTTCTTGAAAAAAAAAAAAAAAAAAAAAAAAAAAGCTCACTGTGTTCATCATACCTTGGTTTCACCCCAGGTGGCCTTGCCAAAGTTCTCAGCATACTCTTCGTCATCTGTGATCAGGAAGTTATCAAAGATGGTTCCGGATCTCACCTGTGGATGAATATAAGCCCTTTGTTACTGGTGTGGAAAAGGAAACTTTCCACAAAATCAAAACTGCTGTGATTTATTCAGTACTGTCACAGAGATTAGCTGT
Source organism: Capra hircus (assembly GCF_001704415.2). Classification (NCBI taxonomy): domain Eukaryota; kingdom Metazoa; phylum Chordata; class Mammalia; order Artiodactyla; family Bovidae; genus Capra; species Capra hircus. The sequence goes on from NC_030814.1 coordinate 102,224,472, forward strand.
CGACATTAGCACACGCTGAAACCCTTTTCTGGAATGTCAGTTCCCTCCAGGGCACTGGTCCTCAAACTTGGCTGTGCATGGGGACCACTGAGAACATTGACAAGACTGCTGATGTCTGGTCTCACTCCCAGGGATGCTGCTTTAGCAGGTCTGGCGTATGACCCGTCATAGGGGCTTTGAAGGTCTCCCCAGGGACTCGAGCATCCAGTGATGTTTGAGAACCGCTGATTGAGAACCTTCCTGTGCAAAGCGTGAGCCATGGATGGGCAGTGTCAACATCGCTAGGGATTCAGGATCTCAGGCTCCACCCTGGACCCACTACATCACAACCTGCAATCTTATCCTAAAGCCGATATGCACCACAAGGTCAGCTCCAGGCAGATTTCCAGGGGGCATGCGGGGGCAGACAAGAAGTGTCCAGAGGACAGGAAGGATGTCCGTTTTATCTAGGACTGCAAGTTTTGGGTCTGGTTAGGGGTGCCAGGTGCACAACAGGAGCAGGAGTTCAGGCTGAAGTTCAGAGTTACTAAACCAGAGCAAGTTTAAAACCTGGAGACTGGCACGTCCCTCACAGTCCAGTGATTAACAAGCCACCTGCCAATGCAGGGGACTTGGGCTTGATCCCCGGCCCTGGAAGATTCCATATACCTCAGGGCAGCGAAGCCCATGCACCACAACTACTGAGCCACACATGGCAATAGAGACCCAGTGCAGGAAACAACAGACAGACAAAACGAGCGACCTGCCAAAGCTCCAGTCCAATGGCACCAATGTTCTCAAATTCTGAAAGATCGTATTCGGTCAAATAGTTGTTTTTCATCTTCTGATGGAGCCAAACATCTTTGTCTATGCCCTCAGGTTTCAGGCCATCCTGCAACAACAAACCATATGCGCTGGTCCCCGGGGACACGGGTGGGGAAGGGACTGGCAGGAAGGTGGTGCCACATACGCACCTGGTATGGAGGCTTCTGGAGCATGGCTGCCTGCCAGTCCCCGTCCAGTTCGCCCTTCCAGTCACTCGGCTTGCTGGCACTGGCATCCAGAAAATGCTTCTCCCAGTCCTTCAGATGCGTGCAGGGGGGAAAGTTAGATTCTCAGCTTGGAGAAAGGAAATCTGCCAAGAGGCAGAGGCAGGCCTGTGACCCCGGGTGCGCTTTTCTCCTCCTCAACTTGATGGTAGAAGGGGCTGAGTGCTGGGGTTCCTAACCTCACCAGGGGTTTCAAGCACAGCCTACAGTTTGCGGTCCTTTTGGTTAGACAGCATCACTGACTCAATGGAAGTGAATCTGAGCAAACTCCGGAAGGTAGTGAAGGACAGAGGAGCCTGGCGTGCTGCAGTCCATGAGGTCGCAAAGAGGGGGGCAAGACTCACTGACTGAACATCGAGAGGAAACTAATACACACCTGTTACAGTCATGGGTGCTTGGTTGCCGGTCACAAGCATGATGCTCAAAAATACTATGTTCAAATGCAGAATGAAAAGAAAATCATTTTTATAAAGGTCGCTGATGCATTTTCCTTTCTTTGGAAAAAGACATTGGTCTGGGATTTCTCTGGTGGTCCAGTGGTTAAGACTCCACACTTCCATTGCAGGGGCCATGGGTTTGATCCCTGGTCAGGGAACTAAGATCCCACATGTGGCAACTTAAGATCCCACATGCCACAACGAAGGCCTGGCACAGGTGCAAGCATGCTCAGTCGTGTCCAACTCTCTGCAACCCCATGGACTGTAGCCCACCAGGCTCCTCTGTCCATGGGATTTTCCCGGCAACAATACTGGAGTGGGTTGCCATGCTCCCCTCCAGGGGATCTTCCCAACCCAGGGATCGAACTCAAGTCTCCTGCAGTGGCCTGCGGATTATTCTTTACCACTTGAGGCACCTGGGAAGCCCAAGACCTGGTGCAGCCAAATAAATAAAAATAAATAAAAATTTTAAAAGTATCGGTTAAGATGACACACGCTTCTTGCTTTCATCTCAGTTACTTCTAACTCTTTCACAGTGCCTTGAGGTGTGCAGCGGTGCAGCGGGTTCAGCACATGAGCTCTAGGGAGGGCTCCTGGTTTCACTCTTGTCGCCATCACTACCAGCCAGGCAGCAGGTGTACGGCACCTGGGTACTCACAAACTACGCTTTCCACTTTCTAGCAGCTGTCCGGGAAGAATTCGCACCTGGGATTTGTCCTTGGCAGCCTGGTCCCAACCCTCAGCCTCTGCGGATGCCTTCTCCATATTCTTCAGTGACGTTAACTGCCAGTCATACTCGATGCTTCCGGATTCAATCGACTGACCGTCAATTTTCACGTCATAAGTGAGGTCTGGTCTTAAAATCAGAGTGTAGAGGTGTGTAAAGCTGTCAACCTGCATGTTTTGCGGGGAGAAGAAGAAAAGAGTGAGACCCTCGATGTTTCAAGGCAGGTCTAGGTAAGCAGTGCACGTTGTCATGGGTCAAAGCCTTACTGTAAACACAAGCAGAGACACTCTAGAAAGGGGCTGACCTGACCACGAAAGGGTGTTCTACAGGAGAGTCACCCCTCCGTAGAGTACTTCCTCACTACTGGCAGCCTTCCCTGTGTGGCTGACCCCTTTCCTAGGCCAAGACAACGGCTCTCACCTCTAACCTCCCAGGCAATCATGATGGAGTAGGTCGGTGTGAACCAAGGGATCATTGTGCTGTTTGACTTAGGAAAAGCTGTATGGAAAACAACTTCCTGTTCAGTGTTCTGAAAGATACCAAATGCAGCCCACTCTGTTTCTTAACACGGGGGAGAACTTCCTAACACTCTCTTGATGAGTCGTCCAACAACTGAAGCTTGGCTGGGGTAGGCCTGGTTTCTTTCTTGGGCGTGGTTAAAACCCCAGACTGGACATAAGGAAAGCATTTAACATTCAATAAAAGGGGTCTGGAGACTTCCCTGGTGGTTCAGTGGTTAAGAATCCGCCTTGCAATGCTGGGGATGAGGGTTGATCCCTGGTCGGGGAACTACATGACGGGAGCAACTAAGCCCGTGTAGGCCACAGCTACTGATCCTGGGTACCACAACTAGAGATCCGTGCGCCACAATGAAAGATCCCAAAGATGCAACTAAGACCAATGCAGTCAAATACATGTATTTTAAAAAATAAAATTAAAAAACTCTATGCTTCCACTGCAGGAGGGCATGGGTTCAATCGCTGCCTGGGGAACTAAGATCCCTCAAGCCACACAGTGCGGCCAAAAATAAATAAAATAAAGGAAGGTTGGAAGGTGGGTGGGAAGGTGCCTAGGGAAGCTGGGGGTTCCCAGGATATGCCTGTCACCAGCAGAGGGGACCCCAGCACCATACCCCGGCAGCATCAGTGTCACTGGGGGTACAGGGGCAATGCTCATTCCCAGGTCAGCCCTGATCTGCTGCACTGGAACTCAGCGGACCCTCTGGTCACTTTCACAGGCCCTCCAAGGTCTCTGACACCACTCAGGTTTGAAAACCACCACCCCAGCATAAAGGCCCTGCCAGGAGGAGTCTCTCCCTGCTAAAAGCCAAATCAAAACACTTTCAGGGGCTTCCCTGGTGGCTCAGTGGTAAAGAATCCGCCTGCTAATGCTGAAGAAATGGGTTCAGTCCCTGGTCCGGGAAGATCCGACATGCTGTGGAACAACGAAGCCCGTGCGCCACAACTATCGAGCCTGTCTGTGCTCTAGACCCCGGGAGCTGCAACTGCTGAGCTCAAGTGCCGCAACTATGAAGCCCAAGCGCTCCAGAATCTGAGCTCTCCAATGAGAGAAGCCACTGCAACGAGAAGCCCATGAACCCCAATGAGAGAGTCGCCCCCACTCGCGCACCTAGAGAAAAGCCTGCCCAGCAATGAAGACCCTGCATGGACAAAAGTAAATAAATACAATTAAAAATTTTTTTTCAGTACCCCTTTGATCTGCCGTCCTGTGTGGCCGATAACTCTATTCAGAATCAGCACTACAGTCTCCTCTGTGTCTCCTTCAACCCTTGTAGTCTGCTCTGACAGCTGAATGCACGATTCTTCCAATGCTCTCCCCCTGCTCTCTGCCTGCCTTTGTCTCCACTCACCTTTCTTAGCTTAGAATTTGAGCTGGCTGGTCCCATGGCTGGCACCCTCTGAGATCTGGCCACAAACTCAAGCCTCCTGAGGGATAACAGCTACACTCTCACATATGCAAAAGCTTCAAATCAACATCCTTAATCCCACTTGTCAGCCAAGCTTCAGATTCAAAGTTTCCAGCAATTTACTCTTCCTTCATGTCACAGGAGACTTGGGTTCAATCCCTGGGTCGCGAAGATCTCCTGGAGGAGGAAATGGCAACCCACCCCAGTAGTCCCCATGGACAGCAGAGCCTGGCTGGCTCTGGGGTCGCAAAGAGTCAGACACGACTGAGTGACTGGGCACACACACGCATGCTTCCTCAGCATCAGCCAGGATTTTCCAACCAGCTGTTCTACACACGACCCCTGAGTCGGTCCTGACCCCTTTCTTGGCCTTTATTTCCCCTCCTGTTTAACAGCAATGCTGCTGAGAATCATCATCCACACCCTCAACATCCACATTCCAAACATCACCAAGTCTTTCGGACCCCACACAGGAATCATCTGTCAAAACGTTGTCAGGTTCCAGGCTTCCCTGGTGGCTCAGTGGTAGACAGCCTGCCTGCTGATACCGGCCGGAGAAGATCCCACAGGCTGCTGAGCGACTAGGTCGGGGCCCCACAACTACTGAGCCTGTGCTCTAGAGCCTGCAAATTGTGGCTGCTAAAGACTGTGACCCTAGACCTGTGCTTCGCAACAAGAGACGCTGCCACAGTGAGAAGCCCACGCACCGCCACTGGAGAGCGGCCCTCGCTCGCTGCAGCTAGAGAAAAGTCTGTGCAGCTAAGAAGACCCAGCGCAGACAAAAGTGAAATAAAATAAAATGCTCCTGGGTTCTGCACCCTGCTGAAGCCTTGATCTAACAGTCTCATCCCTCTCTCTGCCTGTTGCGCTCTCCTTCCCTCCCCAGAACATCCGAGGCATTTTTCTAACAATGCAGACCAGACCTCCTCCAGGAAAACCTCAGAGGGCTGGCCACTACATTTCCTTTATAGCATCACAGAGAGAATCGGAGCCCTGTGAAGAAAACTGCACTCCTCACCCAGGAGGCCCTAACGCCGATTCGCTGCTACGATCCGAGGCTCCAAAGCTCCCTCAACACACTGATCTCTTATTTTCCTAGCAGGCTTGCAGAAATAGCAGCACCCATCCGAGGGCTTCATTGGCCTGCCAGTGCCGCCCAGGGCCCTGTAGGCTTGCTGCCTCCAGGTGACCCAGTTCTGGCCTCCCAGGCACAGTGCAGGCCAGAACTCACAGCCTCCGTCTGGCAGGGTCACCCCTTTTCATCCTCGCACACCTGAGCTGCCGCTGAAAAGGAGTCAATCACGAAGATGTGCCCGCTGGTCCAACACTAAGGTGGAGGAGGAAGAGTTGGAATTTGAGCTCCTCCTCACTCCCCCAAGGGAGGGCGTCAGGTCTTCACATACAGGGCGACCTGCTGACTCTTTCGAACCACCAGGTCAACAGGCGGGACTCCGAGAGAAACCACTCTGCAGAGACTCACTGGGGCTCTGTAAGGAAGCCACACCCACTGCTCAGGACTAAGAGGCAAGTATGGATGCTCTCTGACTTCACCAGTGGTTCAGTTGGTAAAGAATCCACCTGCAAAGCAGGAGACCTGGGTTTGAACCCTGGGTCAGGAAGATCCCTTGGAGAAGGGCATGGCAACCCACTCCAGTATTGTTGCCTAGAGAATCCCAAGGACAGAGGAGCCTGGCGGGCTGCAGTGCACAGGGTTGCAGAGAGCGGACGCGGCTGAGCACGCGCGTATGCTCCCTCTCCTTGCTGTCAATCATCTTGGCAACACACTGGCCTTCTGCCCAGATTCCCAGAGGCTATGGGTGCTGGGGATTGCTCAGGGGACAAGTCCCTACTTCCTGGTGCTTACCTTCAAAGCGGGGGCTGTACATTGGGGAGGCTACTTCTTCTTCCTAGGCCCAGACACCAGGGACTTAATGCAAGCTTCCTCTTTGGAAGCCCGGGGCAGGATCATTGAGTATAAACAGGCCCTAAAGACCTAAAGTGCCATTTTCACAGGATCTTCTGGGTAAAAAGGTAAAGGATGTATGCATTCATTTTAGAAATGTTCCCATTTTAAAATGTTTTGGGGGGCTTCCCTGGTGGTCCAGTGGCTAGAGACCCTTTGCTCCCAAAGCAGGGGCCCTGGGTTCAATACCTGGTCAGGGTAATAGATCCCACATGCTGCAACTAAGACCCATTTCAGCCAAACAAATAAATATTTAGAAAAAAAAATGTTTTGTTATTTGGAAGATTAATTTCTCCAGAGGGATTTTTTATCTTGACTATTTCATTCCTTAACGATGATGGATGTGCGTGCGTGCTAAGCCGCTCAGTCGCATCCAGCTCTTTGCGACTGAATGGACTGTAGCCCTCCAGGCTCCTCTGTCCATGGGATTCTCCAGGCAAGAATGCTGAAGTGGGTTGCCAGGCCCTCCTCCAGGGGATCTTCCCGACCCGGGGATCGAACCTGAGTCTCTTGCATCTCCTGCACTGGCAGGGGGGTTCTTTACCACCAGCGCCACCTGAGAAGCCCAATGATGATGGGGGCTGAAACGCCACCATCCTGCTATAACCCTTATGAAGCAAATTGTAAATGGATGTCACAGCTCAAGGTGAGAAGTAAGTATGCCCTTCTGGTGGGAGGGGAGTTTGGGGGAGAATGGATACATGTCTCTCTATGTATACATGGCTGAATCTCTTTGCTGTCCACCAGAAACTATCACAACACTGCTAATCATTGTTAAACTATATCCCAACATAAGATAAAAAGTTTAAAACAAACTGTAAATTTAAATTTAAAATAAAATAATTTTTCATCCAAAAAAAAAAAAAGAAAACCCCAAAGACTTCAGAACCCAGTCGAACCCAAGTTCTGGGCAAGTGTGTCTAATGGGCACACTAAACTGGGAAATGGGGGCAGGACAGACAAGGCTGACCCCCACCCCAGGGCTCCCTTAACTGTTTTAAGGTCAAAACTGTTTTCTACAAACTCCCATTATCATTTTTTCAAGAGTTAACACGATCACCAATGTAACAGAAAAGCGTTTACCTTACACCTGATTGATTTCTTGTTTGCGTGATACTGATTCTTGAAATGTAAAATAACATGAACTGTCTTGATGTCAAATCCACAAATATCAGGTCCTACAAGCAAGCAAACAAAAATTAACCACTCTCAGATTCCTTCCGTAACACATCACCACACCACCATTTTTTTTGAAACAGTACACAAAGACGCGGGGAGCGTGCATGTCTGGGAATAAGCAGGTGCCCGTAGGGAGATTCTTTAAATGCACGGCGACATTCAGTTCAGGTCATGGCCACCACAGCCGCTCTGAACTCAAGGGTAAGCCAGCAGGTGAGGAAGAAAAGGAAGGTCTAACAACAGTCTGGTAAGCGTCCCCGCCCCATGCAGTCTGAACCTCAGACCTTCCCTCAGAAGCTCAGACCAGGGCTCCTGTACCCACAGGAGGGCTCCAGAGCTGGACTGCCTGGCTCCGATCCCAGCCACCTTCCATGCTGACACATATTTGCAAATAACGTATTTGCCTCTCCCGCCTGAGTGTCCCAGTCTATAAAATGGGGGTGTTAATCTTGACTTCACAAAGCTAATTCAAGGGGCTAATATATGTAAAGCTTTTAGTATGGCAATGCTCAATATTTGTTATTATTGTTATGCTCCAAGAAAATGTACCCATATATAGATGTTCTTTCTTAACAATATCCCCACATCATAAGCAAAAGAGAGGTTACGATCAGTATGTAGATTCTGATGAATGGTGAAGTCTGTAAGAAGCTCTATTCAATGATTTTGGGGACTTCCCTGGGGGTCAAGTGGTTAAGATTTTGCCTTTCAATGCAGGAGGTGCTGGTTTCATCCCAGATCAGGGAGATAAGATCCCACACATCTCACGGCAAAAAACAAAGAAACATAAAATGGAAACAATATTGTGAAAAATTCAATAAAGGTTTTAAAAGTGGTTCACATTAAAAAATAAACACACAACAAAGTTAATGGTTTTTAAATCGGTATGAGATCAAGTTTCAGTCACTAAGGAAATGGAATTCTGTAGGGTACTCTATTCCTTGCTCAAAGACTAAGAAGTTCTGAATATTTTAAACCAGGTTTACAGGAGGGATCGGGAAAATCTGTCAAGCCTTCTGAGAATGTCTGGAATTACCCAGTTGCGCCTTCACTGACTTGAAGCCGTAGGAATGTATTCGAGCGTCCGTGTGTCTTTCTGTCTCAAAAAGAAGTCCACCACATCCACAGACCCGAGCCTGTACCCACCCCCATTAACAAACTCTGAAAACACAAGCAGATGACTGCAATTTCTTCCAGAACCTGTAGTGATGAACCTCCAGATTAAATAAGAGAGAACTAGGCTGCACATAATTACTTAAAGAATATTAACAATTTGTCAGAGTAGATGCGAAGTTGAACTTGGAAATAGCATCCTATGGAAGGACAAAAAACACCATATCTATCTCCCAGTGGAGTTCCCTAAAGATGTGTGGTTTATGAAATTTCTTTTTGTTATTGTTGTTATTGCTGGAAAAGAGTTTAATTTTTTAAAAAAACAAAAGCTATGTGGACTATTTCTGTGAAAGTCTATTACCCAGGATAACCTCAGATATGCAGATGACATCACCCTTATCTTATGGCAGAAAGCTAAGAAGAACTAAAGAGCCTCTTACTGAAACTGAAAGAGGAGAGTGAAAAAGTTGGCTTAAAGCTCAACATTCTGAAAACTAAGATCATGGCATCTGGCCCCATCAGTTCAGTTCAGTTCAGTCGCTCAGTCGTGTCCGACTCTTTGCGGCCCCATGAATCGCAGCATGCCAGGCCTCCCTGTCCATCACCATCTCCTGGATTTCACTCAGACTCACGTCCATCGAGTCAGTGACGCCATCCAGCCACCTCATCCTCTGTCGTCCCCTTCTCCTCCTGCCCCCAATCCCTCCCAGCATCAAAGTCTTCTCCAATGAGTCAACTCTTCGCATGAGGTGGCCAAAGTACTGGAGTTTCAGCTTTAGCATCATTCCCTCCAAAGAAATCCCAGGGTTGATCTCCTTCAGAATGGACTGGTTGGATCTCCTTGCAGTCCAAGGGACTCTCAAGAGTCTTCTCCAACACCACAGTTCAAAAGCATCAATTATTGGGCGCTCAGCCTTCTTCACAGTCCAACTCTCACTTTCCATACATGACTACTGGAAAAACCACAGCCTTGACTAGACGGACCTTAGTCGGCAAAGTAATGTCTTTGTTTTTAACTATGCTATCTAGGTCCCATCACTTCATGGCAAATCGATGGGAAACAGTGGAAACAGTGAGAGACTTCATTTTTCTGGCTCCAAAATCACTGCAGATGGTGACTGAAGCCATGAAACTAGAAGACACTTGCTCCTTGGAAGGAAAGTCATGACCAACCTAGACAGCATATTCAAAAGCAGAGACATTACTTTGCCGACTAAGGTCCGCCTAGTCAAGGCTGTGGTTTTTCCAGTGGTCATGTGTGGATGTGAGAGTTGGACTGTGGAGAAAGCAGAGTGCCAAAGAATTGATGCTTTTCAACTGTGGTGTTGGAGAAGACTCTTGAGAATCCCTTGGACTGCAAGGAGATCCAACCAGTCCATCCTAAAGGAAATCAGTCCTGAATATTCATTAGAAGGACTGATGCTGAAGCTGAAACTCCAATACTTTGGCCACCTGATGCGAAGAGCTGACTCATTTGAAAAGACCCTGATGCTGGGAAAGAGTGAGGGCAGGAAGAAAAGGGGATGACAGAGGATGAGATGCTTGGATGGCATCACCGACACAATGGACATGGGTTTGGGTAGACTCTGGGACTTGATGATGGACAGGGAGGCTTGGCGTGCTGCGGTTTATGGGGTTGCAAAGAGTCGGACATGACTGAGTGACTGAATTGAACTGAACTATTACCTTGGAATTGGAAGATGAAATTTATTTTTCCCTCGAAATTGGTCAGAAGTTTCTTCTCTAAGTACCTACATGCTTTTGCTATTAAATTCAGCTTCAGAATGTGCCCAGATCTGACCAGAAAAATCTGGACTTTTTCCATTAACAGCAATCATAAAATAGTTACGCAGGAATGGATTTTTGAGAAGAATGGAAGCATATGGGCTCTGAAGTGGGGTTGACCTGACTTTTGGGCAAGTATTTTAATCTTTCTGAGCCTGTTTCCTTATTTGCAAAATGGGGGCCGCATTACCCATTTCCAGCTTGTTTAACATAATCTAAGATCGCATAGTTAAGGCACCTGGAAGGGCCCAGTGAAACATATTCCCCTCTTCCTCTTCAACACCTGCAAGCTGCTCTCAAACCAAAAACTACAGCTAAGAAATCACAGGAAGTGTTCTAAGACTGACACAATGGATTTCAGTGAAATGTAACTGATTTTGAGTTAAAAACAAAATAATACAGAAAACTTTAAATATCTTTTTTACTCCAAAATATGCTGCTTTGCAATTTACATGTAGCAGACATGTTGAGTGTATTTAAAGGTAGTATTAGGTGGATATTTGCAGTTCTTTTGTTTACCAAATCCAGCTAAACTAAATATTTGTGAAATCATCTCTAATTCAACAGGTGGTAATTTTTTTTTTTTGCCAGATATTTCTGCCATCCTGTTTTGAGGGAATAATTACCATAACCCAAATTGAGCCACTTAAAATTCTTTTTTAATCAAAAGAAAGACCTTTCTCATTCCAGACTTTAAATTCAAGAGTAAATGTGAGACATGGCAGCCCACAAGGCTTCCTTGTCCATCACCAACTCTCAGAGTTTATTCAGTTCAGACGGTGATGCCATCCAACCATCGTCCTCTTCTCCTCCTGCCTTCAATCTTTCCCAGCATCAGGGTCTTTTCAAATGAGTCAGCTCTTCGCATCAGGTGGCCAAAGTATTAGAGTTTCAGCTTCAGCATCAGTCCTTCCAATGAATATTCAGGACTGATTTCCTTTAGGATGGACTGGTTGGATCTCCTTGCAGTCCAAGGGGACTCTCAAGAGTCTTCTACAACACCACAGTTCAAAAGCATCAATTCTTCGGTGCTCAGCCTTCTTCACAGTCCAACTCTCACATCCATACATGACCACTGGAAAAACCATACCCCTGACTAGATGGACGTTTGTTGGCAAAGTAACATCTCTGCTTTTGAATATGCTGTCTAGGTTGGTCATAACTTTCTTCCAAGGAGTAAGTGTCTTTTAATTTCATGGCTTCAGTCACCATCTGCAGTAATTTTGGAGTCCAAAAAATAAAGTCTGACACTGTTTCCACTGTTTCCCTATCGATTTGCCATGAAGTGATGGGACCAGATGCCATGATCTTCGTTTTCTGAATGTTGAGCTTTAAGCCAACTTTTTCACTCTCCTCTTTCACTTTCATCAAGAGGCTCTTTAGTTCTTCTTAGCTTTCTGCTGTAAGGGTGGAGTCATCTGCATATCTGAGGTTATTGATATTTCTCCTGGCAATCTTGATTCCAGCTTGTGCTTCTTCCAGCCCAGCGTTTCTCATGATGTACTCTGCATATATGTTAAATAAGCAAGGTGACAATATACAGCATTGATGTACTCCTTTTCCTATTTGGAACCAGTCTGTTGTTCCATGTCCAATTCTAACTGTTGCTTCCTGACCTGCACACGGATTTCTCAAGAAGCAGGTAAGGTGGACTGGTATTCCTGTTTCTCTAAGAATTTCCCATAGTCTGTGGTGATCCACCCAGTCAAAGGCTTTGGCATAGTCAATAAAGCAGAAATAGATGTTTTTCTGGAACTCTCTTGCTTTTTCCATGATCCAGCGGATGTTGGCAATTTGATCTTTGGTTCCTCTGCCTTTTCTAAATCCAGCTTGAATGTCTGGAAGTTCACGGTTCACGTATTGCTGAAGCCTGGCTTGGAGAATTTTGAGCATTGCTTTACTAGCATGTGAGATGAGTACAATTGTGCAGTAGTTTGAGCATTCTTTGGCATTGCCTTTCTTTGGGATTGGAATGAAAACTGACCTTTTCCAGTCCTGTGGCCACCGCTGCTGCTGCTAAGTCGCTTCAGTCATTTCCAACTCTGTGCAACCCCATGGACGGCAGCCCAGCAGGCTTCCCTGTCCCTGGGATTCTCCAGGCAAGAACACTGGATTGCCATTTCCTTCTCCAATGCGTGAAAGTGAAAAGTGAAAGTGAAGTCGCTCCAGAGTTTTCCAAATTTTCTGGCATATTGAATGCAGCACTTTCACAGCATCATCTTTTAGGATTTGAAATAGCCAACTGGAATTCCATCACCTACACTAGCTTTGTTTATAGTGATGCTCCCTAAGGCTCACTTGACTTCGCTTTCCAGGATGTCTGGCTCTAGGTGAGTGATCATACCATCGTGATTATCTGGGTCGTGAAGATCTTTTTTGTATAGTTCTTCTGGGTATTCTTGCCACCTCTTCTTAATAGCTTCTGCTTCCATTAGGTCCATAACAATTCTGTCCTTTATTGTGCCCATCTTTGCATGAAATGTTCCCTTGGTATCTCTAATTTTCTTGACGAGATCTCTAGTCTTTCCCATTCTATTGTTTTCCTCTATTTCTTTGCATTGATCACTGAGGAAGGCTTTCTTATCTCTTCTTGCTATTCTTTGGAACTCTGCATTCAAATGGGTATATCTTTCCTTTCCTCCTTTGCTTTTTGCTTCTCTTCTTTTCACAGCTGTTTGTAAGGCCATTGGTTTTCTTTTTTCTCTGAATATCCTCTCTGGTCCCTTCTCTCTCTCTCCTCCTTATGCAGTTCCCACAGTGCACATGCTGGTTTGTTTGATCGTGTCCTATAGGTCCCTTAGGCTCTGCTCGCTTTCCTTCAGTCTTGTTTCTTTCTGCTTCTCAGCCTTAATCATGTCCACCAACCTATCTTCAGGTTCTTGGATCCTTTCTTCTGCATGCTCAGATCTGCCTTTGACTCTTCTAGTGAACTTTTCATGTCAGTTGTACTTTCCAACTCCAGAATTTGAGGTTGAGTTCTTGTTAAGTTTACTATATCCTTGGCTTGCTTTCTTCTTCTTCTTCTTCTTCTTCTTTTTTTTTTTTTTTTTTGCTTTTTTCCTATCTCCTTACTGTATTTCCACTTTCTCATATTTTTCTTGACTTTCACTACATCTTCACTGAGTTCTTTTAGAATCATTCAGAGAGATATTTAAGTCTAACAGGTCTGTCATTAGTCCTTTTTACCAGGGACAGTTCATATTGATTTTTTTTTTTTCATTTGAATGGGCCATACATTCTGGCTTCTTTGTATACTTTGTGATTATTTGCTAAACACTGGACATTTGAGTCTAATGTTAACTCTGGAAATTGGATTCTCCTCCTTCTGTAGGCTTTGCTTTGTTGTTTCTGGTTTTTTGCTTGATTTGTTGAAGGCTCGCTCTGCACCAAGGGTCAGCCTGGGACATAAACAGTGCTTTCTCAGGTTTTTTTCTGAGTGTTTTCCTGGGTATGTGCAGTCACTTTTTAGTTTCCCTTGCATATGCATTTGTTTTCTTAATGTCCTAATCTTTAATGCCTAGTTTCCTAAAAGGGGAAAGGTGAAAAATGAAGGGTGGGAAGGGAGGGTTCTGGCCCTTTTAGTTTCCTGGGATTCATTTCAGGGGGAAGAGGAGAGGCTTACAGCAATGTATGGAGGTGTGACAGCAATGGCTGGCCATCTGCTTTTCTGTGCCTCTACCGTCAGAAGCAGGAATCAGCCATCAGATCCCAGATCTTTGTTATTTGGAGGACAGGATCGTTTTTGCCTACCCTGGTTCCAGTAAAAGCTCCTCCAGGAACAGGGTGCACAGCTGTCTGTCAGCCATGTGGCTAGAGGTGGGAGATGGGTAGGTACTACCAGGCAAAGAACTGAAATTCACCGCCAGTGACCTCCCCAGTCTTCTGCTGGAAGGTGCAATACTTCCACTGACTCCAGAGTTCCACAATAGTTACATCAGAAAGATTCTGCCAGTGCAACTGTTGTCTAGGTGGGGAGACAGATTCCTGGTGCTTCCTATTCCCCCATCTTCCCAGAATCCTCATTCTTAAAGGTTTTTGAATCCACACACTTCAGTTATGTCTGGTTCCTATAGCCAAATGTGGTCCCTTCCCAATTCCAGCACAGATGTTAATTACTCCTGGTGTTGAGAGACATTTACTGTATTCTAGCAGTCACCACGGAGAAGGCAATGGCACCCCACTGCAGTACTCTTGCCTGGAAAATCCCATGGATGGAGGAGCCTGGTAGGCTGCAGTCCATGGGGTCACGAAGAGTCAGACATGACTGAGCGACTTCACTTTCACTTTTCACTTTCATGCATTGGCGAAGGAAATGGCAACCCACTCCAGTGTTCTTGCCTTGAGAATCTCAGGGATGGGGGAGCCTGGTGGGTTGCCATCTATGGGGTCGCACAGAGTCAGACACAACTGAAGTGACTTAGCAGTAGCAGCAGCAGTCAACAAGCTTTTGATGTAAGGAGCCAGACAGTAAATAGTTTTGGTTTTGTGAAGTACATATTCTCTGTCATGACCACTCAATTCTGCCACTGCTGCTTGAAAGCCGCCACAGACAAGATGCGAATGAGCAGAGAGAGGCTGCATTCCAATTAAGACTTCACTTGTGGACACTGAAATCTGAGTGTCTATTATTTTTATGGATCAAAAGTACTGTCCTTTTTTTAATCATTCAAAAATGTTAAACACCTAGAAGTTCCTTGGAGACCTAGTGGTTAGGATTCTGGGCTTTCACTTCCGTGGCCAAGATTCAGCCTCTGGTTGGGGAACTGAGACCCTGCAAGCCAGGCAGTGTAGCCAAAAAGAAAAGTTAAAAACCCACCCTTAGTTCACCAGCCATAATACACACAGGCTTTGGGCTGACATGGCCCATGGTCAAGGTATTCATTCCTGAGGCATTCAAAATACCTGGGTTATATAAATATTGAATAGATGACTGTCTCCCTAGAATAGAATGATATGGTTGCCTTTCTGCTATATTAATTAAATCTGTGTGTGGGCATGCTAAGGCGCTTCCATTGTGTCCGACTCTTTGTGACCCCAAGAACTGCAGCCCGTCAAGCTCCTCTGTCCATGGAATTCTCCAGGCAAGAATACTGGAGTGGGTTGCCGTGCCCTATCCAAATTAATTAGGTTTAACAGTACTAAAAACCTTCCGTTAGATATTCTCAACACAACTCGAGCAAAGTCAATCTAAGGATCCTATAAGTGGAAGGGGTTTTCAAAAATCACCAGAAATGATTGTCAATACTATCGAAACTCACCAAACATAATATAGTACTGGGACTTCCCATTCAGGTTCTTCTGATCCATGTCTGCAGGGAACAGCTTAATGTAGCCCCCTCCGCAGTCCATCTTCTGCTCATGTTTCACTGTGTACTGAACGATCAGAGTCTTCCCCTTATTGCTAAATGGTTTGAACCGTGCAGAGATGGCATAGAATCGGCTGTTTTGAGTGGTTTGCAGACCTTTAAATAAAAAGTACTCATGAGGGAACAGGAATGACACCAGTCAGCAAGGCAGGAATTAAATGGCTATCCTCCCCTACCCCTGCTGGTAAACCTCCCAACCATTTATGTTGATCCTGCACCCATAGCACATCTGTACGATAATATGTGATGGGCTTGTCACTAACAGGCTCTCTACTGCTACAGAAGTTCTGTCTCACGTACCTATGTATGTGTTTTTGTATTTAATATACAAGTTAGGTGTTAAGTTATAAACACGCTTCAGTTCTGACAGATATGCAGTCTAATTACAAATAAAAGGTTCATTTTGCTTCCCTTCATTTTCCAAGGGGTGGGAATATACAAGGAAGCTTTGTAGCAACTGGGTTAAAAAATGGAGCATTCTGGGACTTCTCTGGTGATCTAGCGGTTAAGAATCTGCCTGCCAGTGCAGGGGAAATGGGTGTGACCTCTGATCCAGGAAGATTCCTCATGCCCTGGAGCAACCAGGCCTGTGTACCGCAACTACTAAGGACGCTCTGCAGGAAGAGACGCCACCGCCATGAGAAGCCTGCGCACCATGAGTAAAGAGCAGCCCCCCACTCGCCACAGCTAGAGAGAGCCTGAGCACAGCAACGAAGGCCGGTGCAGTCAAAACTAACTAAATAATTCTTTACAAAATGAAATATTGCCATCTGCAGCAACATGGATGGACCTAGAGACTGTCATGCTAAGTGAAGTAAGTCTGACAGAGAAGGGGAAATATCCTATGCAAGCCCTTACATGTGGAATCCATACGTTAAAAACGTTGCAAATGAATTTACACAACAGAAAGAGACTCACGGACTTGAGAGAATGAATTTATGGCTGCAGGGGGGAAGGATGTGGGGAAGGGATAGTTAGGGAGTTTGGGATGGACATGTAGACACTGCTCCATTAAAACGGAGAACCAACAAGGACCTACTGCGGAGCATAGGGAACTCTGCTCACTGCTATGTGGCAGCCTGGATAGGAGGGGAGTCTGGGGAAAAACAGATACCTGGGCATGTATGGCTGAGTCCCTTCGTTATATTGTTTGTTAATTGGCTATATCCCAATACAAAATGCAAAGTTGAATAAATAAATACATGGAGCAGTCTGCTTCTTTACCTTAATTCTCATCATAAAACAGCTACTTTCGAGACACAATAGCTAAAGGAGAACAGAGTGCTGATCTGGAAAAAAAAAAAAAAGGTGCTTCACCGCATGGCGTGAGTTGGTTCGAGCTGTCCCCTGTGTAGCGGCTCTTTTTAGGAAGACAACCATCCTTTTGTCATGAGAATCATCTTATACAAGCTTAGTCCTTTACTTCAAGACCAAACTCCCTTTTTCAGCAGCCTCATGGCTCTGAACCAATCCCTTACCTTATACTGGACTGTAAGACAAACCTGACCACAAGGATCTACTGTAATTTCACAGGGAACTACGCTCAGTATTTTGTAATAACCTATAAAGGAAAAGAACCTGAAAAAAAATATATATAACTGAATCACTGTGCTGTACACCTGAGACTAAATGATATTATAAATCAACTATCAACTATACTTAAATTAAAACAAGAAAGACAAACCTGAAAACTAGTCTTCTTATAACCTACCCTCTGTGCAACATACTCCTGTCCCCATAACTGCCTATGCTGAGAGCCATCATGAATGAACCTGGCACTCTGCATCAGTATGTCTAAGCCTGAATTCACCGCTGACTCCCCACTCCCACACCTACTTCTCTCTTCTCCATTCTCCCCCTCCCCTCACCTCTCTCAGATGATCTGCAGTCCCTCCTGTTACCATCCAGGCAATTCTAAGGCCATCTGGTCATAGCAAACACCTTCTTCCAACAATACAAGAGATGACTCTACTCATGGACATCATCAGATGGTCAATACCAGAATCAGATCGATTATATTCTTTGCAGCCGAAGATGGAGAAGTTCTACATAGTCAGCAAAAATAAGAATGGGATCTGACTATGGGTCAGATCATGAACTCCTTATTGCCAAATTCAGACTTAAATTGAAGAAATTAGGGAAAACCACCAGACCATTCAGGTACGACCTAAATCAAATCCCTTACAATCATACATCATCTATTTGTCGCTACAAATAGATTCAAGGGGTTAGATGTGACTGACAGAGTGCTGAAGAACTATGGACAGAGGTTGGTGACATTGTACAGAAGGCAGTGATCAAGACCATCCCCAAGAAAAAGAAATGCAAAAAGGCAAAATGGTTGTCTGAGGAGGCCTTAGAAATAGCTGAGAAAAGAAGAGAAGCAAAAGGCGAAGGAGAAAACAAAATATAAATCCATCTGAATGCAGAGTTCCAAAGCATAGCAAGGAGAGATAAGGAAGCCTTCCTCAGTGATCAACGCAAAGAGAGGAAAACAATAGAATGGGAAAGACTAGAGATCTTCCCTGGTAGCTCAGTTGGTACAGAATCCATCTGCAATGCAGGATACCTCGGTTCAATTCCTGGGTTGGGAAGATCCGCTGGAGAAGGGATAGGCTATCCACTCCAGTATTCTTGGACTTCCCTGGTGGCTCAGCTGGTAAAGAATCTCCCTGCAATGTGGATCCCTGGGTTTGGAAGATCCCCTGGAGAAGGGAAAGGCTACCCACTCCAGTATTCTGGCCTGGAGAATTCCATGGACTATATAGTCCATGGGGTCACAAAGAGTTGGACACGACTGAGTGACTTTCACTTTCACTTTCAGAGATCTCTTCAAGAAAATTAGAAATACCAAGGAACATTTCATGCAAAGATGGGCACAAAAAAGGACAAAAATGGTATGGACCTAACAGAAGCAGAAGATATTAAGAAGAGGTGGCAAGAATACACAAAAGAACTGTACAAAAAAGATCTTCAGGACCCAGATAATCATGATGGTATGATCACTCACCTAGAGCCAGACATCCTGGAATGTGAAGTCAAGTGGGCCTTAGGGAGCATCATTATAAACAAAGCTGGTGGAGGTGATGGAATTCCAGTTGAGCTATTTCAAATCCTAAAAGATGATGCTGTGAAAGTGCTACACTCAATATGCCAGCAAATTTGGAAAACTCAGCCGTGGCCACAGGACTGGAAAAGGTCAGTTCTCATTCCAATCCCAAAGAAAGGCAATGCCAAGAATTGCACTCATCTCACAGGCTAGTAAAGTAATGCTCAAAATTCTCCAAGCCAGGCTTCAACAGTAGTGAGCTGTGAACTTCCAGACGTTTAAGCTGGATTTAGAAAAGGCAGAGGAACCAGAGATCAAATAGCCAACATCCATAGGATCATTTAAAAAGCAAGAGAGTTCCAGAAAAACATCTACTTCTGCTTCATTGACTAAGCCAAAGACTTTGACTGTGTGGATCATGATAAACTGTGGAAAATTCTGAAAGAGATGGGAATACCAGACCACCTGACCTGCCTCCTGAGAAATCTGTATGCAGGTCAAGAAGCAACAGTTAGAATCGGACATGGAACAACGGAGTGGTTCCAAATTGGGAAAGGAGTATGTCAAGGCTGTGTATTGTCGCCCTGCTTATTTAACTTCTATGCAGAGTACATCATGAAACACTGGGCTGGATGAAGCACAAGCTGGAATCAAGATTGCCGGGAGAAATATCAATAACCTCAGATATGCAGATGACACCACCCTTATGGCAGAAAGTGAAGAGGAACTAAAGAGCCTCTTGATGAAAGTGAAAGAGGAGAGTGAAAAAGTTGGCTTAAAGCTCAACTTCAGAAAACTAAGATCATGGCATCTGGTCCCATCACTTCATGGTAAATCGATGGGGAAACAGTGGAAACAGTAAGAGACTTTATTTTGGGGGCTCCAAAATCACTGCAGATGGTGACTGCAATCAAGAAATTAAAAGACGCATACTCCATGGAAGAAAAGCTGTGACCAACCTAGACAGAGTATTAAAAAGCAGAGATGGTATTTTGCCAACAAAGGTCCATCTAGTCAAGGCTATGGTTTTTCCATTAGTCACGTATGGATGTGAGAGTTGGACTACAAAGAAAGCTGAGCACTGAAGAATAGATGCTTTTGAGCTGTGGTGTTGGAGAAGACTTTTGAAAGTCCCTTGGACTGCAAGAAGGTCCAACCAGTCCATCCTAAAGATCAGTCCTGAGTGTTCACTGAAAGGACTGATTTGAAGCTGAAACTCCAATACTTTGGCCACCTGATGCAAAAAACTGACTCATTTGAAAAGACCCTGATGCTGGGAAAGATTGAGGGCAGGAGGACTTGAAGAGGACAACAGAGAATGAGATGGTTGGATGGCATCATTGACTCGATGGACATGAGCTTGAGCAAGCTCCGGGAGTTGGTGATGGACAGCGAAGCCTGGAGTCCACGGGGTCGCAAAGAAGTGGACACAACTGAGCCACTGAACTGAACTGAAGGCCATCTGACTCACCCCACTCCTCAGCCATCACCATCACCTCTCAGCACCTCTCTTCTCTGTCTAGTTAAATTCTGTGGATTTTTCCATCCGTGACTTCTATGTCATGATCCTGGGGGGCCACCATGAGGGGTGGAATTAACCAGTATACTGAGTGTCTTGCCTGTATCTGCTCTCAGTAGACACGTGCTGGAGTGAATGAAATGCAGAGTCTACAGTCTCAGCATTTCTGGCTGGAGGAAGGAAAAATATTGAGGCGGAAAAAAACAAATGACAACTCCACTCCTTAGACAAGCTTCATAGAACTTGTTATTTTCAACTCCATTTTTTCCACTACAGCCTGACAATTTGGAGCACCATGTGTCTATGAAACAATGCAAGTACATTTCAAAACCAGAGGTTGCCGAGTGTTAGGGCATCATTGGTGTAACAGAGCCAAGATGGAAGATGAATGGAAGGTCAGCGGAAGGTGGTGAAGAGGGGAACTTTTCATTTAAATCAGGGGTTGGTAAACTTTTTTTTGTTAAAGCCAGGGAATAAACATTTTACACTTTTGAGAGTCTGAACTACTCAATTCTGCCTTGAGAATTGTGATCTGAAAGCAGGCACAGATTGTATGCAAATAAGCGAGCATGGCTGTGTTCCACTAACCCTTTATTTATGGACTGTGAAATTTCAGACACTGCGTGGAGCGCTTCGTATAACTTTAATGCATCACAAAATACTATTTCCCTTTCTTTTTTCTCCAGCAACTAAACAATAAAGAGGGGACTCTCTGGTGGTCCGGCGGTTAAGAACTGGCCTTGTAATGCAGGAGACAGAGGTTCAGGCTCTGTTCTGGGAACCAAGATCCCACATACTAAGCACCTAAGCCAGGGTGACACAGCTAGAGAGCTGGTGCATGGCAAGGAAAAGATCTTCTTGCCACAGAATGGAAGTTCCCGCATGCTGTGACTGAGCCTTGAGGTAGATAAAAAAAATTTAGAAATCTAACTGGGTGTATAAATAAACAGGCAGTAGTTTATCTACTTTTAATTATTAGGAATGAGAAGCCAGAATGGAGGTTATTCTTGGTACCAGAAGGGTACTGACTTGGGGCCGGGTGAGGGCGGGGGACTTGCCTCTAGGGGTGGAAGTGGGGCCTGAAAGTTCCTATCTTGATCTGGGTGTGCAGTCACAAACTATATTCATTCTATTGGACCCCCTAAGATCCATCCACTTGACAGCATGTAACTTTTACCTTTTTTTTTTTTTTAACTTGAAAATAAAAATGAGAAGTATCTTCTAATCTTTTCCTTCTGGAGCCTAAGGCCCTCGGGTCTCCAAACCCATCTGACTAGCGCTTGTAAAGAGGCATCATCTTGGTCTCTTCTAAAGAGAGAAAAGACAAAACAACCCGACCCAGGCCTGTTCCCCGAATTGTGAAATGGGTGTTGGGGTGTGCCACACCTACCTTGAAACTTAATTTCACGTTTCCTACACTAACCTTTATCTTTCTCTTTATGACCATAAAAATTCCCGGACGAAAGTCTAAAATGCCCAAATTGGGAGTCATTAGTGGAATGCACCCATCGGTTCCGCCAGCGCTCTGTAAGGGGTAAATAACACAGGTTAGGGCTGAAAACTTAATGTGTGTCGTGGGGAGAATGATGGGGACGCCCGAGGCTTCGAAGCTTCAGGGTTTTGATACCACCGATCCTTCGTCTAAAGGCCGGGGCCAAATGGCAACTCAGGCCATCCAGTGGGCAACGGGGTATGCGGGAGCTTACACCCCCGCCACCATCGGCGTCGCCCCTTCACCTCCATCTAGAAATTCCTCCTGGAAGTAGACGGTGGCCAGCGCCACCCGCAGCACACAGATTGCCCAGAGCGGGACGCGAGCCGCGGCCATGGACCGTGCGGCACCACTTCTCTTAACTGCCCCTTTGCGCCTCCGGCGGTCTCCGCGGCCCGCCAGGCCCGCCCCGGAACTACAGCTCCCGTCACGCCTCGCGATTATGACCCGAGAGTCCATTGGGCTCTGACGCGCGGTGCACACCAGGCCCGGCCCAAAACTACCACTCCCATGAAGCCTTGCGATTATGACCTGAGGCTCTATTGGTTCTCAGGGCGCGGGGTGACCCGGGAGATGTAGTCTCTTTTACCTGGCGCTTTTGCCGAGGGCAACGGTCCCCTCTGGCAGGAGTGTTCCACCGTGAGCGGCGGCAGCCTCCGCGGAAGGACTTCGCGGGAGGAGGTTGGCGGGGTTGGCTGGGCGGTGGCCAGGCTTGATGCTTGGGCTCGGGAGAGGAATTGAGGGAAACGGGGCGCGCTCCGGAGCTGAGTAGGTCGGGCAGCGGGAGGGCGGTTCAGGGGCCTCAAGCCTCCGTTTCCCTGTCTGAGGCGCACTGGAGAAGATGGTCCGATGTGGGTCGCTCCAGGCCTTGGGGAACAACCCGCCGGCCTGAAGGGCGCCCCTATTTTCAAAATTCGGTTTATCTTTTAACAGCTTTATTGATAACTCATCTACATACGGTACAGTTCACCCCGTTTAAGCTTACAATTCACGTTATTTTACTAAAAATTTACCAAATGGTGCAAACATCACCACCATCCAGCTTTCGAACTTGTAGGTCACCCGAAGTGTATCTCTCCATCCCCGCTAACACCCGCAGTCGCAGGCAACCACCGATGGGCTTTGTGAGTTTGTGGATTTGCCTTTTCTGCACAGTCCTTGTAACTGGAATAATAGGCTGTGTGGTTTTTTGCATCATCTGGTATTTTCACTTAGTGTGGTGTGTTTGACACGTGTGCATGTTGTGTGTATCATTATTTGTTCTTTTTTGTTACTGAATAGTTCTCATCCATTCACTAGTTAATGGCTATTTATTTGGGTTGTTGCCACTTTTTGTGTATTATGAATAAGAACTGTTACGAACATTTGCATCCATTTCAGTTATCTTCGGCTGCACGGGATTGAAATTGCTGGGTCCTATGGTAACTATGTTTAAATTTTTGAGGACCTACCAGACTGTTTTCCAGGTTGGCAAATGCATCCTTTTACAGTCTCCTCCAAGGGCTATGAGGGTTCTATCTAATATCTTCACATTTCACCAACCACCTGTTCCTTTCTGTACTTTTGATTACAGTCACTCTAGCGGGTGTGAAGTGGGATCTCATAGTGGCTTTGATTTGAATTCCCCTCATGGATGATGTTGAGCACCTTCAGTTCAGTTCAGTTCAGTTCAGTTGCTCAGTCGTGTCCGACTCTTTGCGACCCCATGAATTGTAGCACGCTAGGCCTCCCTGTCCATCACCAATTCCCGGAGTTCACTCAGACTCACGTCCATCGAGTCAGTGATGCTATTCAGCCACCTCATCCTCTGTCGTCCCCTTCTCCTGCCCCCAATCCCTCCCAGCATCAAAGTCTTTTCCAATGAGTCAACTCTTCACATGAGGTGGCCAAAGTACTGGAGTTTCAGCTTTAGCATCATTCCCTCCAAAGAAATCCCAGGGTTGATCTCCTTCAGAATGGACTGGTTGGATCTCCTTGCAGTCCAAGGGAACCTCAAGAGTCTTCTCCAACACCACACTTCAAAAGCATCAATTCTTCAGCGCTCAGCCTTCTTCACAGTCCAACTCTCACATCCATACATGACCACAGGAAAAAACATAGCCTTGACTAGATGGACCTTAGTCGGCAAAGTATTGTCTCTGCTTTTGAATATACTATCTAGGCTGGTCATAACTTTTCTTCCAAGGAGTAAGCGTCTTTTAATTTCATGGCTGCAATCACCATCTGCAGTGATTTTGGAGCCCCCCAAAATAAAGTCTGACACTGTTTCTACTGTTTCCCCATCTATTTCCCATGAAGTGATGGGACCAGATGCCATGATCTTAATTTTATGAATGTTGAGCTTTAAGCCAACTTTTTCACTCTCCTCTTTCACTTTCATCAAGAGGCTCTTTAGTTCCTCTTCACTCTCTGCCTTATGGGTGGTGTCATCTGCATATCTGAGGTTATTGATATTTCTCCCAGAAATCTTGATTCCAGCTTGTGCTTCTTCCAGCCCAGCGTTTCTCATGATGTACTCTGCATAGAAGTTAAATAAGCAGGGTGACAATATACAGCCTTGACGTACTCCTTTTCCTATTTGGAACCAGTCTGTTGTTGCATGTCCAGTTCTAACTGTTGCTTCCTGGCCTGCATACAGATATCTCAAGAGGCAGGTCAGGTGGTCTGGTATTCCCATCTCTTTCAGAATTTTCCACAGTTTATTGTGATCCACACAAAGGCTTTGGCATAGTCAATAAAGCAGAAATAGATGTTGTTCTGGAATTCTCTTTCTTTTTCCATGATCCAGTGGATGCTGGCAATTTGATCTCTGGTTCCTCTGCCTTTTCTAAAACCAGCTTGAACATCAGGAAGCTCACGGTTCACGTATTGCTGAAGCCTGGCTTGGAGAATTTTGAGCATTACTTTACTAGCATGTGAGATGAGTGCAATTGTGCAGTAGTTTGAGCATCTTATTACATGCTTATTGGCCATTTGTATATTTTTTTGTGTGAAATATCAGTTCATGTATTTTGCCTATTAGTTTATTTGTAATTGTGAGTTTACAATGTATTTTTACAAAAAATACATGTTTCTGAAGCTAACACAATATTGTAAATCAACTATAGTTCAATAAAAAATTTAAAAATACGTATCTATTTTAGTTGTGGTAAGGTGTACATAACATGAAATTTACCATTTTAAACATTATTAATTTTTTTTTAATTCTTTTTTTTTTTTTTGGCTGATCTGTGGGGCTTGCAGGATATCACTTCCCAGATCAGGGACTGAATCCCTCCCCCTGGAATCCTAACTACTAGGCCACCAGAGGAATTCACCCCTCCTTTTTTTTTTTTAATAAAAAAATTTTTTAAAATTACTTTTAAATTTTATTTTAAATCTTTCAGAAGAACTAGATGCCAAAAAACCTGGCCTGTTGGTCAGACTTGCCCTCTGACCAGCACGAAATGGCCTGGAGCCATAACTACAGAAATATTCACAGAGATAGCTGTTGATGTTCCAGTGCTTTCTACTTCCTCTTCACCGTGTCCTTGCAGTTAAAAGTTAACCCATTATGCAGGTAGTCCAAATTCTGTCATTGTTATCGTTTTGTTTAGTTGCTGACTTGTGTCTGACACTTTTGTGACCCCATGGACTGTAGCCTGTCAGGCCCCTCTGTCTGTAGGATTTCCCAGGCAAGAATACTGGAGTGGGTTGCCGTTTCCTTCTCCAGGGACCTTCCCCACCCAGGGGCTGAACTCACATCTCCTGCAGTGGTAGGCAGATTCTTTACCACTGAGCCACTTGGGAAGCCCCCCAGTACCATCATGACAGCTATCTAAATTTTATTGTAAGCTTATTCCATGCCCCATACTGAACATACTGATCACAATAAACTGTGGAAAATTCTGAAGGAGATGGGAATACCAGACCACTGAACTGCCTCTTGACAAACCTATATGCAGGTCAGGAAGCAACAGGTAGAACTGGACATGGAACAACAGACTGGTTCCAAATAGGAAAAGGAGTACATCAAGGCTGTATATTGTCACCCTGCTTATTTAAGTTCTATGCAGAGTATATCATGAGAAGCGCTGGACTGGAAGAAGCACAAGCTGGAATCAAGATTGCCGGGAGAAATATCAATAACCTCAGATATGCAGATGACACCACCCTTATGGCAGAGAGTGAAGAGGAACTAAAGAGCCTCTTGATGAAAGTGAAAGAGGAGAGTGAAAAAGTTGGCTTAAAGCTCAACATTCAGAAAACAAAGATCATGGCATCTGGTCCCATCACTTCATGAGAAATAGATGGGGAAACAGTGGAAACAGTGTCAGACTTTATTTTGGGGGGCTCCAAAATCACTGCAGATGGTGATTGCAGCCATGAAATTAAAAGACGCTTACTCCTTGGAAGAAAAGTTATGACCAACCTAGACAGTATATTCAAAAGCAGAGACATTACTTTGCCAACAAAGGTTTGTCTAGTCAAGGCTACGGTTTTTCCAGTGGTCATGTATGGATGTGAGAGTTGGACTGTGAAGAAGGCTGAGCGCTGAAGAATTGATGCTTTTGAACTGTGGTGTTGGAGAAGACTCTTGAGAGTCCCTTGGACTGCAAGGAGATCCAACCAGTCCATTCTGAAGGAGATCAGCCCTGGGATTTCTTTGGAGGGAATGATGCTAAAGCTGAAACTCCAGTACTTTGGCCACCTCATGCGAAGAGTTGACTCAGTGGAAAAGACTGATGCTGGGAGGGATTGGAGGCAGGAAGAAAAGGGGACAACAGAGGATGAGATGGCTGGATGGCATCACTGACTCGATGGACATGAGTCTGAGTAAACTCCGGGAGTTGGTGATGGACAGGGAGGTCTGGCATGCTGCGATTCATGGGGTCGAAAAGAGTTGGACACGATTGAGCGACTGAACTGAACTGAACTGAAACTGAGGGACAGAATGGTTAAGTAATCTGACCAGGGTCGCTCCCACTAGGAATTCTGCGTGGTTTTCCATTCACTGACCCCTGTGGTCAGGCCTATGCTGGGCACTCTTACTATATGAATTGTTAAGATGGGGATAAGAGAGCAAGCACACTAGTCAGAGAAACAGACAATAAAATACTAAAAATAATTCATTCTTGTCCAGAATCTTAGGGATTGGGTTAAATGCTTTGCCTAGCACAAAATATTTGAACTCAGCTTTAAAAGGTGTATAAGATGTAGAGTTGCCAAGTTTAACAAATCAGAATACTGGACAGCCAGTTGAATTTCAATTTCAGATAAATAATATAAAGGTATTTGGAATACAATGCTTTTTAGTATAAAATGTTCAGAACATTAGCTTTTACCATAAAAATATTTGTGTCATACTTAATTTTTAAAAATTATTTGCTGTTTATCTGAAATTCAAATAACTGACTGTTCTCTATTTATTCTGGTAATCCTAATAAATAGTTTTCCAAGTGGATAGAGAGGGGGGAGAAGCTTTTTTGGGTTTCACAGTACTTTTTTGTTTTTTAATAAATGTAACATATATAGTCTTGGTAGAACATTCAAACAGTATTTTTAGTTTTTTGGGGGCTGCACTGTTCAGGATGTGGGATTTTAGTTCTCTGATCAGACATTGAACCTGTGCCCTCTGAAGCACAAAGTCTGTGCTTTGTACCCCGGAAGCACAAAGTCTTAACCCCTGGACGACCAGGCAAGTCCCACCATTCAAACAGAATGGAGCTGAGGCATGGTTCTCGGCTTTTCTGCCTCACAGACCATTATGTGGGAGATGCTATGCACACAGATTCTCCCCCTTCCTTTAATGGCTGCCTAATATTCCATTGTGTACCTGTGGTTGTCTGGACCTCACTGGGCCTCTGTTTCTGATTAGTACAAATAACGCTACCAGGACATTCCCTGGACATCTCTATGTGACTTTGAGAATGTAACTGTAGGTAAATTCCCAGATGTGGAACTGTGGGCTCATGGTTCTGTGCATTTCACGTTTTCATTGCCATTGCCAAGTTCCTCACTAGAGGGCCTGCAGCAGACACCCACCCATGCCATATTTTCCCCAAGTCTTTAAAATCTTTTGAAACCTTGGTAAATCTTGCAGTGGATTGTTCATGTTCTTCCAAGGGTACACGAGAACTCTGAGCATGCGATGAAAACTCAGGCCCTTCTCCTCAGAAAAATGTACACCAGCTCACACGCACAGCACGTGGCTGACATTTCGTGCAGGATGGGAGGAGAGGGCAGTCTGTGTCTGTCCGAAGGCCCCAGTCCTGCTCCCAGGGCAGTAGTTCTTACACTAAGTAAAATAAGATTTCTTGGGAGCTCATTAAACATATACATTGAGTTTCAAAACCAGCTTTAAAAAAAAAATAGTACAGTTCAGTTCAGTCGCTCAGTCATGTCCGACTCTTTGCGACCCCATGAATTGCAGCACGCCAGGCCTCCCTGTCTATCACCAACTCCCGGAGTACAGCCAGTTTTTAAAACTATTTTTATTTATTTAGCCTCACTGTGTGGCATGCAGGATCTTAGTTCCTTGACCAGGGTTTGAACCTGGGCCTCCTGCATTGGGAATGTAGAGTCTTAACCCCTGGACTACCAGGGCAGGCTCTCAACAGCTCTTTTTTTTTTAGGGGAGGGGTTGTCAAATAATCCTTTATTTTTCTTTTCCCTTTGACGTTCCTAACTAGCTGGGCACTCCACTGCACCACTGTTAATACCATCTATGATGTCATAAAGGTGGTGGCCATCAACATTGCAGCCCACACACTGGGCAGTCCCCAGGATCTCTTTAATAGTTCCAGAAAGTTCTCTAGCTAGAGACTGATGCCGCATCCGATCTCATCAAAAGTGATGTTTCCACTGTGCTTAATGTTTTTCTGCTTCTTTCTGTCTCTTGGTGGTTCCTTGAGGGCTTTGATGATCAGGACAGAAGCAGAAGGTACCACCTCAATCTGGGCTTGTCTGTTCTAAATGGTCAGTTTCACTGTAATCCTCAGACCCTTCCAGTCACTAGTTGCCTTGGCGATGTCATCAGTGACCTTTTTTGGAGACAGACCCAAGGGGCCGATCTTGGGGGCCAGGGCAGACATGGCAGCAACCTCCCCACCAGTGCACCTCAGGTGCACGACTTTGATCTCGTTGGGGTTGAACTTAGGCGGCATGGTGGAGGTGGCTGGTGTCAGATGAACTGGGATTTGGAATGAGCGAAGAAAGTTGCACCTTGACCTCCTCCGAGCCAAAAGCTTAAAGCTCAACAGCTCTTTTTTTTTTTTTTGAGAGAACTGAGGACATTTGGATAAAGGAGGAGACCGGACTTGGGGTGTGACTGGGGAGTAGGACTGACTTGGAGTTGAAGTGGGGCAGCTGGAGAGACAGTGAAGAACTCTGGGGGTGAGCGAGATCTTTGGAATCAGCCTAAGCTCTGAATTTGGCTCTGCTACTCACTGGCCATACAGTCAAAGCTATAGTTTTTCCAGTAGTCACGTACAGATGTGAGAGTTGGACCATAAAGAAGGCTGAGCGCCAGAGAGGTGATGCTTTTGAACTGTGGTGCTAGAGAAGACTCTTGAGAGTCCCTTGGACTGCAAGGAGATCAAATCAGTCAATCCTAAAGGAAATCAACCCTGAATATTCATTGGAAGAACTGATGGTGAAACTGTAATACTTTGGCCACCTGATATGAAGAGCTGACTCATTGAAAAAGACTCTGATGCTGGGAAAGGTTGAGGGCAGGAGGAGAAGGGGATGACAGAGGATAAGATGGTTGGATGGCAACATCGACTCAATGGACATGAGTTTGCGCAAACTCTGGGAAACAGTGAAGAACAGGAAAGCCTGGCGTGCTGCAGTCCATGGGGTCTCAAAGAATCAGACACAACTTAGCAACTGAACAACAATAACAACTCACTGATCAGGATCTAACCTGCTGGGGCCTTCATTTCCTTCCTCTCCTTCTATGAGAGAGGGATGACAATAACCAACTCACAGGGTCAAGTGAGGGTTAAATGAGATACTGCAGCTCTGAATGAAGTACTGGGCATCCTGCTGGGGCCTGAGAATCGCTGACTTTTGTCTTTAATAGGTAACATATGTCACTTAATACCTGGCCCTAAAGGGTAATTCAGTAGTAACATACCAGGTCTTATTTCTATATTTTTAACTTATTTTTTGGCTGCCCTGGGTCTTAGTTGGTGCTCCAGGGCTCTCTCTAGTTGCAGCAGGCGGGGGCTACTCTTTGTTGCAGTGCATGGGCTTCTCATCAGGGTGGCTCCTCTTGTTGTGGAGCACACACTCTAGGGCACGCAGGCTTCAGAAGTTGTGGTGCTCAGGGCTTAGTTACTCTGTGGCTTCTGGAACCTTCTGGACCAGGGATCGAACCTGTGTCCCCTGCACTGGCAGGCGGATTCTTACCCACTCTACCACCAGGGAAGTCCCAGGTGTCTTATTTTCATGGTAGTCATCAGGCTTGGAGGGGTGGCTCTGGCCAGATGGCAAAAGGGGGTGTGGTCCCTCCCAAGTGGTGGGAGCTGTTGAGAGATTTGAACTGGCAGTATGAACATCAGGTGTTCTGATTCTTAAGTTTTCTGTCTTCACTCCCTAGAATGGCTTCGATAAGAAAACCTAGCCGTCCTGTGTGTGACATCTTTGGCGACCTCAGTGATATTTCCTTAGAAGATTCAAAGATGGGGGCCATGTGGAACTCTGATATCAGTAGAAGTCTTACCAAAATAGCACCTGGTCCCAGCAGATTTTTAAAAAGAAACCAGACTCTGGGTGGAAAACACTTCCTGCCGAAAGAGAACGCTGTCCTGGGGAGCAAGCCCTGGCACTCTTCAAGTAGACCATCAACCACTGCCTCCAAGGTCAGGGCCAACGCAGCGCTCACGAAGCTGGCACAGATAGAGACCAAGATCAGGAACCAGAAGGTGCGGGTGGATCTGTCGGATGCGGAATCTGAGGACTGGCTCCCTAGCAGAGCAGAGGAAACTCCCCCCAGGAGGACGGCTGACCTTGCTTCACAGAACACAGGACAACTGTCCCAGGAACAGGCCCTTGAAATTCCTGTCCCTGAGACAGACATGCCGACTGGGAAGGTCAGTAGGTTTCTAAAGAAGAGAGAAGCACGGGTGGAAAAGATACCCGTGGAAGCGCAGGTTGGGAAGGAGAGGGATGCTCAAAGACCCAAAGAGAAACAACCTCCTAGAACACTGGATTCTCCAGACAGTGATGAAGAGGAAATGAAAGAGTTGCTGGGGAGCTTGATAGAATCTTCCAGGGAGAAAGAAACACCCACCAATCAGGGTTTCACCAAAGCCAGTGAGAAAGAACAAACAAAACTCGTCTCGGTAAGGTTTGCATGTATTTATCCATTTTTACTTTTTATTTGTTTATCTGGCTGCCTCGGGTCTCCATTGTGGCACGTGGGATCTTCCCTTTGGCGCAGGGACTCTAGTCCCAGCACATGGCTCTGGAGCTCTTGGGCTCAGTAGTTGGTGACACAAGTTGCTCTGTGGCATGCGGGGTCTTAATTCCCCAACCAGGGATCGAACCTGCATCCATTCCCTGCGTTGCAAGGTGGATTCTTAACCACTGGACCACCAGGGACATCCCTGCATTTTGCACTAATTTATTTTGTACTTGTTTGTATTACTACTTTGCATTTGAACCTTTATGTCATAGCACTGGGGTCTTTTGATGAGCACCATCACTCGTAAGCTACTTGAGAGAGTGTTGGATGAGGAAGGGTTGGGTTTCAGCTGATCACAGGGACCCACTCCTGGCCTGCTCTGTAAGGGATCGGATTTCGGACACGTCAGGTGGTTTTGCACCATGTGGCGCTGGTGACTGTATACCCCACAGGACGGCACTTTGTATGACTGATGCAGCCCCAGCCGTGATCACTGCCATTGGTGACCCATGCCCGTTTGCTGGTTGTTAGTGATATGGGAATCACTAACTTGGGAAGGCTCCACTTCCATTTTTTTTTAATTGGGGTGAAATTCCTATAACCCAAAATTAACCTATTAAAAATGAACAGTTCAGTGACATGTAGTACATTTACAGTGTTGTTTAACTGCCATCTGTTTGATTCCAAAACATTCCCATCCTCCCAAAAGTAAGCCGTCACTGATTACTTCCTTCTTGGCTCAGTGGTAGAGAACCTGCGTGCAATGCAGGAGTCACAGGAGATGCAGGTTTGATCCCTGGGTTGGGAAGCTCCCCTGGAGGAGGGCATGGCAGCCCACTCCAGTATCCTTGCCTGGAGAGTGTTGTGGACAGAGGAGCCTGGTGGGCTGCAGTCCATAGACGCACAAAGAGTTGACATGACCGAAGCGATTGAGCACGGGCGCGTGCACCAAGCAATCACTCCCTGTTTCCCTGTCCACCAGACCCTGATAATCACTAATCTGCTTTCTGTCTCCACGGGTTTGCCTGTTCTGGACATTTTTCCAGTGGATTCATACAACCTGTGGCCTTTTGTGTCCAGTCTCTCCCTTAGCATGATGCTTTCGGGGCTCACTCACATTGTGGCATACATCAATGCTCCGTTCCTTTTTCTGGCTGAGTAATATTCCATTGCATGGATGGACCACATTGTGTTTCTCCACTCATCCACTGATGGACATCTGGGATGTTTCCACCTTTTGGCAATTATGAATAGTGTTACAAGTATCTGAGTCCCTGTTTTCAATTCTTTGGGTTTTTCCTAGGAGCAGAACTGTGGCGTCCTATTAGTAAGTCTGTGTGTAACTAACTGAGGAACAGGCAAACTGTTTCCCACAATGGCTGCACTGTTTTACATTCCCGTCAGCAGTGTATGAGGGTCCCAATGTCTCCACATCTTCACCAGCACTTGTTATTAAGGGAAATTACAGTAGAGGTGCTTTGGCTAATTTTGCTTAGTCACTCTTGTGACCAAGTTTGTCTGACTCTTTGTGACCCTTCTGGACTGTAGCCCACCAGGCCACTCTGTCCATGGGATTTCCCAGGCAAGAATACTGGAGTGGGTCACCATTTCTTTCTCTAGCCAAGCAGGCATTGTGAGCTCAATCCCTGCGTCAGGAAGATCCCCTGGAGAAGGAAATCACAACCCACTCCAGCATTCTTGCCTGGGAAATCCCATGGACTGAGGGGGCCAGCAGGCTACAGTTGTTGGGCTTCCAAAGAGTCAGACATGATTTGAAAGCCAAGCAATATTTCTGAGTATTTCTGATCCCAGGATTATCTTGCCTGAATGTTGTCCCTTAACTTCCATAGATGAGGGGAGAAGAAAGGGGCTGAGAGTGGTAACGGTCATCATGAGGCCTCACAGTGTCCACCAACCCCGATGTCGCTTGATCAGGACTTAGCATGTGTTTGGTTAATTTCCCTTCGTTTGTTTCCGCCCACTTAGGGTCAAATCCCAACTCCACCAAGAGCCCTTTCACGGCCCAGTAAGGATCTGCCCAGCTCAAAGCCATTCCCCACTTCGTGGCTGTCAGCTTCACGGTCAGCGGACGGGGCCCCCCGCGGTGCCGGCTTGAGAACTCGCTCCCCACAGACGCACACGTCTGCCTCCCGCACGCTGTCGCTTTCCTCCCCTGGTGCCTTGGTGAAATCAGCGCCCTCGACCGCAGGGGCTGACGAGCGCTCATCCTCCCTGAGAAGGAGCGAGCCTGGGCCTCAGGAGGAGCCTCCCTCAGAAGCCACCGAAGACAGTCTGAACGGTAGCCCTCGTCCCTGTGCAGAGCTGTCACCCTGGGCAGGGAGGGCGAGACCGCCTTTGGGGTTCCCAGCGTGGCGTCACAGGGTCTTATCACGAGGGGTGCAAGGCACCCTCGGCTTTTCCACACCCTCTTTCCTAGTTGAGGGGCCAAGTCAGATTTCTTTTTCCCCTTGGGGCCTGTGGGCTCTTAGTTCCCTGACCCCCTGCATCCCTGTGTCTGAAACGCAGTCCTAACCACTGGACCACCCGGGAAGTCCCCGTCCTATCTTTAAAGTCTTCATCTAGTGACCCTGCCCAGTGACAGAGCTAAGGCAAATCCTTCTTGAGCCTCATATGAGAGAAAGTTTTCCTTGTAAAAGAGAGGTGTCCTTCCTTTCCTTTTTAATTGCAGAAAACGAAACCAACCTCTAAGCAGTCACAGACATTTTTATTTTTTCACCATCATTCAACATGATTTTTTATGTACTTATTTATTTTTTATTTTTGGCTGTGCTGGGTCTTTGTAGCAGTGGCCAGGGTCTTAGTTCCTCGACCAGGGATCGAACCTGCATCCCCTGCACTGGAAGCCAGGGTGGTTCTTTTTTTTTTTTCCTTCTCTTTATTGAACTCCCCAGATCTTTTCTTTTTAAAAAAGAAAATTTTTATTTTGTATTGGGGTATAGCCGGGAAGGCGGATTCTTAACCAGTGGACCACTAGGGAAGTCCCCAGCATGAGTTTTAATACCGTATGTATTTAAGAAAAGAGTAAAAGAGAAAACATGGATTTCTCCCCTCTGCAGTTTCCTTACCATCAGTTCAGTTCAGTCACTCAGTCGTGTCCGACTCTTTGCGACCCCATGGATCGCAGCACGCCAGGCCTCCCTGTCCATCACCAACTCCCGGAGTTCACTCAGATTCACATCCATCGAGTCCGTGATGCCATCCAGCCATCGCATCCTCTGTCGTCCCCTTCTCCTCCTGCCCCCAATCCAAAACCCAGTTAAATAACTGGGTTGAGTACCTGCTGTTTGCCGGCAGGTGTCAGGCGTGATGGTGTCAGGAGTACGATGACAAACACGCAAACCTGCCCCGCCCCTGCCCCCAGTTCCCAGGTGCTAGGATGATCTTTAGCCAGTGAATCCGTGGTAGGGGAGGCAAAATAGTTTTTCCCTTCTCGGCTGGGGCTCTGTAACCAAAGACAGGTTAACAGGAGAAAAGCATTCTGAGATTCAATAAAGATTTCATATAAGTTTTATGTGACCCAGGAGCCTTCATAAGGAAATGAAAACGTAAAGGAACGGTGATGCCTTCTGCTAGGTGTGATGAGCAGTGGAGAGTCCTGGGAGAATGTGATAGAAAAAGGATAGGAGGAGATGAGGGGAGATGGAGCGAAACCTGCTGGTGGGGGGTGGCTCAGTTCCCCCCATCTTGGACATAAGGATGCTCCTTTCCCCCAGGTAAAGGGAAGGTGAGTCTTACCTGAGGGTCTTACAGCCTGTTTCGGAGGAGGTCAGGGAGTTCTTGCAGCCCCTTCTGTGTCTCAGATTCCTGCAGCTCAAAATATTCAAGATGCGGACTTCCCTCAAGGTCCAGTGGTTAAGGCTCTGCACTTTCACTGCAGGGTCACAGGTTCAGTCCCTGGTCGGGGAACTAAGATCCCATAGGCTGTGTGGTGTACCCCTACCCCCCCAAAAAAAATCCAAGATGCTAAGGCACCATGATGTAGGGGCAGGGAGGAGAAGCACAGCTGACCAAAGTCCCCTCCCTGTGCAGGGGGGTGGGCTTGAGGATTCGAGAAAGCCCCCTGGGAGCCCCCTCGGGGGCCACCACCTGCCGCATGCCACGTGGCACCTCACTGCTGTTGGCTCGGATCTTCAGGCCCGAGGAAATAGTGACGCATGTCCTGGCCAGCCTGGTGGGCGTGGATGAGAAGGTGGGTGTACCTGCCCGGGAAGCCTGTGAGCATCAGGGTTGGCCGACATGACAACCGACAAGAGCGCCAGACCTGGTTTCTGGCCCTTCCTGACTGCCCCTCCAGGCTGCACCTCAGCCCCTGCTGCTGGCCGGGAAGGGCCCCCTCTGTGTCCAGACCCCACCTTCCCCTCCAGATGCAGCTTCAAGAGAGGAAGGTAGCAAGGAGTGGTGAGGACAAGTCTGAGTTTGGGGGGTCCAGCCCATCTAGGGCGGGGGCTTCCCTGGTGGCTCAGACAGTAAAGAACCTGCCTGTGATGCGGGAGACCCAGGTTTGATCCCTGGGTTGGGAAGATCCCCTGGAGAAGGGAATGGCAACCCGCTGTAGTATTCTTGCCAGAATTCCACGGACAGAGGAGCCGGGCAGGCTACAGCCCACGAGGTCGCCAAGACTCGGATGAGACTGAGCGACCAACGTACACGCTGCCTGGGGGGGACACGCTTGCCCTGCCGCCTTCTGGCCTCAGCGCCTCAGGCTCTCTCTCGGTGTCCTCACGTGTAGCGCGGGGCAGAGCTATGACAGTGAGCTAGCGCACGTGGGGGGCCTCCTGCACGGTGAGCCTGTGGGATGTGGGGTTGGCTGACATGACGAGAACAGTACTAGTCCACGCTCTCCTGCGGTGCCTTGGCCCGAGCCAGCCGTGATGGCTTAGTTCAGAGGCTTGTCCGTGAACGTATCCCAGGACCTGTGTGCTGGCAACTGGCAGTGTCGGAGGAGTTCAGAGGCGGCGTGAGCCCTTAGCGCTGAAGTGCTGAGCTAGGCTTCCATTTCGGTCTTCCATTGCTGGGCAGCCTGGCGTTTGGGATTGCACTCAGCTAGCCTTTCCAGGAGGAGTGAGCCGCTCGGTCTTCCATCTCCCGTTCACCCCCAGCTCTGTGCCTCCTGCGTGGTGGGCGCTGCTGCAGCTGCCGCCGCTGACTGCCCCCTGTCTGTTCCTGGAATTGCGGGCCACATCCTACCTCCTCTGGGAGACTCATCCCTCCAGCCCAGCCAGGCTGCTCGGCGCCCTCTGTGGAAGCCCCTTAAGACACCTTGGAGGGCCCCGCCAAGTGTCCACCCAACTCAGCCGGCGTTGGATCATGCGCCTGCGGGGGTTTTGAGGCCCCACAGGGTGGACACCCCTGTCCCCCTCGCATCACACACACACAGCCTCTGTGCTTCAGTCATGAAGTGGGCCATGTGGTGGAGTTGCTTCTGACCCTGGCTGCCTGTCAGCCTTCCTCCTCCCGGGGAAGAGCAGGCCCACATGTTGGCAGGGCAAAACCTGCTAGGGCACTGGGACTGCGTGGAGCCTTCCTCTTCTAGTAACCTGCACCTGTGGCATTCAGGTGTTGGCAGCTGGCAGCCGGCACCACAGAGTGGAAGTTCGCCTGAGCTTGAAACGGAAGTGTTAGTCACTTACTCGTGTCCAATTCTTTGCGACCCCATGGACTGTAGCCCACCGGGCTCCTCTGTCCATGGAATTCTCTAGGCAAGAATACCAGAGTGGGTTGCCATGCCCTCCTCCAGGGGATCTTCCCGACCCAGGGATTGAAGCTGGCCCTCCTGCATTGCAGTCAGATTCCTTACCATCTGAACCCCCAGGAAAGACCCCCTGTGCCCTTAACTCGCTTTAAATGAGAACCTAGGATGAGGCGCCTCCCAGTGGAGGGCCCGCCCCTCCTACCTCAAGCACACTTACCACTGCGCTTCCCTCTTTGCATTGTGAGCCGCTCTGTGGAGGCCAGTGGCTGGGAAGCTTCTGGCCTGTTTTTCTTTTTTTCCTTGCTTCTCTATTTTTCAGATCTTCCTGAAGAAGGAAATGGCAACCCATTCCAGTATTCTTGCCTGGAGAATCCCATGGATAGAGGAGCCTGATGGGCTATAGTCCTTGGGGGTCAAAAGAGTCAGACACAACCGAGCAACTACACCACCACCACCACTACTTTTTGGATCTTAGTTCCCTGACCAGGGATTGAACCTGGGTCCTTGGCAGTAAAAGCATGGAGTCCTAACAACTAGACCATCAGGGAATCCTCCCGTTGTCTATTTTAAAATATGTATTTATTTGATTGCCACAGATTTTAGTCGCCACATGCGGGATCTTCGTTGCAGGGCAGGGGCTCAGTAGTTGGCAATGCCTGGGGTCACCCCATGCCATGTGAATCTTAGTTCCCTGACCAGGGATCGAACCTGCATCCCCTGCATTGCAAGGTGGATTCTTAACCACTCAACCACCAGGGAAGCCCTTCCCATTGCCTGTTTTTATAAGTAAAGTTTTACTGGGACACAGCCATACTCATTTGCTTACACACGGTCCTTGGTGGCTTTCCCGTCATCACAAGGGCAGAGTTGAACAATGGTGAGAGAGACAGGCTAGCCCGAAAAAGCCCGGACTATTAATACTTACCATCTCGCCCTTTAAGGAAAAAGTACTCAGATGCCTGGGCTAGCTTTCTGAGAACACTTCTGCATCTTCCTATCCCTAGCTCTTAGCCCAGTTTCTTCAACAGGATGGTCAATACCTGTGGAATAAATGAGTAAATATTGCCATGTTACATTTTTAATTACAGATTTTAGAATAAACATTTTATCCCTGGATGATCTGGCTCCAGCTGTCAGTGAGAAATCAGACTTGGAATGGGAAGTAAGTACAGTGAACCGATTTTTTGTTTCTTTTTTTAAAAAAAGATTTATTTAATTAATCTGACTGTGGCATGTGGGATATTCTATTTTCGTTGTGGGGATCTTTAGTTGCAGCATGTGAACACTTAGTTGCAGCATGTGGGATCTTAGTTTCCCGACCAGGGATTGAACCCGGGCCCCCTGAACTGGGAGCTTGGAGCCTTAGTCATCGGACCATGAGGGGAGTCCCTGAACTGATTTTTCACTTTAGATCTTTACGTAGAATGGTTTGCAGCCATGATGCTTCATTTAGGTCAGCGATTCTCACCTGGGAACACTTGGCGATGTCTGGCGACATTGTGGTCATATCTGTGGTTCAGGGTGCTACTGGCATCAAATAGGCAGTGGCCAGAGATGGCGCTCAGTGCCCCAGAGTGCACAGGCTGGCCCCCGCTGCAGGGAATATTTGTGTCTTAAATGTCAACATGTCAATGTGCAGAGACCCTGATTTAAGATGATAAGAGAGGAGTTATTTAACGTATCAGACGATTAGAGCAGGTCCCACTTCAGCCTCCCCACAGCAATTCCTGCACTGACCTGTATTTATTCCGCTGCCCTGTGGTGATTCTTGCTGTATTAGTAACCACCTCACCGTCAGCACCGTGCAGCGTTCAGGACTGCCATGCAGCGTTCAGGACTGCCGTGCAGGATCACCAGGGTTTCCCCAGCAGGGTTCCCCCAGCAGGGTTCCCCGACCAGGGTTTGGAACAGTGCCCCTTCCAGTAGAAGCGCAGATTCTTAACCGCCGGAAGTCCCAGCACAGGTTTTAATAAACATAATAAT
The DNA here is from genome assembly GCF_001704415.2 of Capra hircus. Taxonomy (NCBI): domain Eukaryota; kingdom Metazoa; phylum Chordata; class Mammalia; order Artiodactyla; family Bovidae; genus Capra; species Capra hircus. Next base: position 102,263,144 of record NC_030814.1, read on the forward strand.
GACAACATATTTCACCCACCTGCTGCTAACACATGCTCACCCCATCAGTGTTAAGCGCAGCAGCTTCGTGCTGAAGGGCTTCAAGAGCTCTGCTCGCAGTGCTTGGCCGGCCCAGGTCTAGAGAGGACCGTGTAGACCCTCACCTGCTGGGCCCCTGGGGCGCCCTCACTTCTAATGCAGTGGTATTTTGATTGTGTTGCTCATTCGAAAATACTTTCCAGTTACCTCTGCCATCCTTCATTTTAGAAAGAAGGTCAGGGGGGCAAGGCATCCAGTAGAAGGCCCTGGGCAGGGGATCCCCCCTCTGAGAGCGAGATCTCTGAGCACCTGAATGAGCCATCAGCCTCGTCCCCTGGGCCCCAGGGCATTTGTTGCCTGGGGCCGACGTCTCCGGAACCTACGGCCAGCGCGGTGAGCTCGACTTACTCAGAAGATTTTGAAAAATCCCCCAGTCCCACAGCATCTGAGTCAACGGCCCGTTCAGAGGAGTCTCCCGACAGGACGCTGGCCAGTCGGTCTGAATTTTCTGCAAGTCTGAAGTCAGACCTCCCTCCCTCAAGTCCCAAGTCACGGAAGAAGCGGGCCAGGGGTGGACACCCAAGAGTCGTGGTGAAGGAGACGGCTGTGCAGACGCCCGATCCCGCCTTCACCTACCAGTGGGCTAACGGTAAGGACGTGGCCTGAGGGTCGGAGGAGGGAGAGGCAGGCCTGCGGTGGTGATCGGCAGGAGCCCCTGAGGTCTGGGCTGTCATCAGCCAGCTGATGGGACCTCAGCCCCCTGCTTCCTCTTCCACAGAAAAGGGGAGCTCCCTAGGTATTCCCCACTGTCTCCCAAGCTTCGAAACACTGAAAGGTTTCAAACCAAAAACTAAAGCAGTGGTTGTCAGCGGGGCTGATCCTGGCCCCAGGGGACATCGGCCAGGGTGGGTGACTGTCTGTCTCTGGGTGGAGGCCAGGCTGCTGCTCAGCACCTGCAGTGGCCAGGAAGGCCCCGCCAGAGAGCAACCCCGCCCGAAACATCAGGTGTGACAGGGACCGCCTTCCAGGACAGTGCATCCTCAGATGCTTTGGGGTCCTTGAGCATGGGGGCTCTAAGAGCTGCTGTGTCGCCAGTCCAGCTGGTGGTCAGAACTTGCCGTGTGTGTTTGGCGGATTCCCTTCTGGCGTGCAGCAGGCACGGCTCGTCATTTCTCTTGTTCTCAGCATTGGTTTTGGCCCATGTGGACGGAAAGGTCGCTTTCTTTTAGTGATTCCCGTTCTTTGTTTCGGGGCTTCCTCAGTGGCTCAGCGGTAGAGAATCCGCCTGCAATGCAGGAGACACAGGAGATGCAGGTTTGATTCCTGGGTCGGGAAGATCCCCTGGAGGAGGGCATGGCAACCCCTTCCAGTATACTCGTGGAGAATCCCAGTGACAGAGGAGCCTGGCGGGCTACAGTCCATGGGGTTGCAAAGAGTCGGACGTGACTGAAGCAACTTTGCGTGCACACACACACTGCTCCTTTTTCTCGTCAAGACCAGGGGTCCCCAACCTCCAGGCCACAGACCACGACAGGTCTGTGGTCTGTTCGGAACCTGGCTGTACAGCAGGAGGTGAGCAGGTGAGCGAAGCGTCTTCTGTGCTTACAGCTGCTCCCCGTCACTTGCATTACCGCCTGAGCTCTGCCTCCTGTCCGATCAGCGGCAGCATAACAAATGTAATGCGCTCGAGTCATCCCCAAACTGCCCCCCCCCGCATCACCACCCCCACCCCAGTTGGTGGAAAAATTGTCTTCTGCAAAACCAGCCCCTGATGCCAGAAAGGTTGGGGACCACTGGTCTAGACAACACCCACGATGCAGACAGAGCTTGTTCCTAGGCTGTGCGCTGGGGTGCAGTTCCTGCTTTTTGAAACTTGCTTATCTTGGCCGTGCTGGGTCTTTGTTGCAGTGTATGGGCTCTTCACTGAGGCAGGTGGCTTTTTCTCTAGTTGTAGCACTCAGGCTTAGTTGCCCCATGGCACATGGGAACTTAGTTCCTGGACCAAGGATTGAACCTGCCTTGGAAGGTGGATTCTTAACCACTGGACCATCAGGGAAATCCCTGCAGTTCTTGCTTGATCTGCTCATTTGGATCTGGGGGCTTCATGATGCTTCTGTCCAGACCTCGCACCTGCCCACAGGGTGTGACTGTTCTGTTTCTCAGGGAGGCAGGTCAGTCAGATGGTCCCAGCTGAGTCACTGGAAGGTGTTCAAGAGGATTTTAAACCCTGGCTCTGTGACTCAGAAACCTGTGAGTCCTTGCCCATATCTTCCTGCTGCCTTTCTGAGAACAGAGCCTTTGGGCAGCAAATGGGCGCATGTCTGTTTCCTTCTTTGCAATTTAGAGATGCTTTCTTAAAACATCAGTGGTGCTGATTTCCTAGATTAGGCCTGACATCGAAAGGAGGGAGGAAAAAGGCAGCCTAAATAAATCAGCCTGCTAGAGTCCAGGGAACATCTGAAGCTCACAAGTGGCTGTCAGAGGGGGGCCCATCCAGGCAAGGGCAGCCGCCCTGAGCTGAGTGACTGCTTCAGCCAGCTCACCTGACCTGTGTATTGAACACGGAGAACTTACCAGAAAGATGGAGGCAGGTTTGGGGAAACTTTAAGAAGCGGAAAGATTAAAACAAGCAAGGAGAGTGGCCATCACATTCAGAAAGAGGAAAAGACAGACTCACATAGCCTATTTCAGCATCTTACCTGTTGATGAGAAAGTCATTGCTCTGGACTCTCTGCCCACTCATCTCTCCCCCTGCGTGTCTGGAGCAGCGGCCGGCGTGGCGGCCATCGGACCAGCCCTGGGAGGTGCCTACGTGGACCCGGCACCCATCGCCAGCCATGTCATCAGCGCAGACGCCATAGAAGGTAACAGCCCAGCCCACCTTGTGGGTTCCTTTAGGTGAAGCGGACACATTTTACCTGCAGTTTCACGTCCACCCTTGGAGGTGTAGGGCCACTCCTAGGTGCTGGGTTTGGAGAATCTGTTGGTGGGACGGTCACAGCCACAGGTAACTGCCACAATTTCTGGGCTCCCAGACGACAGACTGAGTGTCCCAGAACCTTGTCTGTCTTACAATAGGACACCCGTGTTGGAGGAAACAGGCAGGTTAGCAGGGACACACTGCGAGCCTCCCGCCCCGACAGGGCCACCTTTGTGTGCTCCCTCTGAGACCGTCTCCAGATTCCATAGCTGGTTTCCTCCACTCAGCCAGTACCAAGTGGCCCAGGCCCGTGGACACGGCCCTTGCCTTCTTGCTGAGTGTGGAGGGATCATGGGGCCTTGGGGAGGCCCCGCCAAGCCTGGGGTGCGAGGAAGGTGCCAGTGAAGAGGTAACGGTCACTGTAGGAAACCCAGTCTGTGCCAGGTCCCCATGGGGCCACTGATGGCTCACACGACAGAAGCCAGGGGCCGTCTGGAACCTGTTCTTTTTCTTACCATTTCAGTTTTCTTACCAGTTTTAAAAGATGAACATGTTAAAATATATTGGTTATAAGTGAAATGTTCACATCTTAAAAAAGACCCTCATCCTTTTTTTAAACGTAATATTGACCTCGGAGACTTTTCCATGAGTATAGTCTTAGTAATGGTCTTTATTTTAGTCATGATCATCTTTAACTGTTGCAGTTATTTTTAATTGGACTTTTATTTTGTTAAAATTATATATAAATATTAAAAAAAATTTTGGCCATGCCATGTGGCATGTGGGATCTTAGTTTCCTCACCAGGGATCAAACTCGTGCCCTCTACAGTGGAAACTCAGAGCCCTAACCACTGGACCATTAGGGAAGTCCCTACATATTTTATCTTAGTTGCATTTTAAATTACTTTAATTACGTGTTTAAACATGCATGCGTGCCTGCTTGGCTGCTTCACTCGTGTCTGCCTTTGCAACCCTATGGACTGCAGCCCGCCAGGCTCCTCTGTCCCTGGGATTCTCCTGGCGAGAATACTGGAGTGGGTGGCTGTGCCCTCCTCCAGGGGAGCTTCCCGACCCAGGGATAGAGCCCGTCTCCCGCATTGCAGGTGGATTCTTTCGTGCTGAGCCACCAGGAAGCCTCACATGCTTAAACATACGAAGTGTAAAATTTCCCCTCTTCCTAATGTTGAAGTGTACAACTCAGGAGAGTTAGACCCACACCATGAGGCTGCACTGTCTGGAGAGCCGTGATGCTGGCCCTCCTCCCTTGTGTTGGACACCGAGGTTGAGGCTTCTGGTGGTGCCTGGGGGCCGAGTGTGTGAGACCCACACACAAGTCAGAGAGCGCAGTTCATCTACCACTTAGCGGAAAGGCACATGAGGAGGCGAGGCGGCTGCTGCTTCCGGAGGGGGCAGTACCTGCGGAGAGCATCCTGCCACAGCCGAGGGGTTGGGGTGCAGGGCTGGCCGCGGGGTGCAGCGAGGGCTGGGGGCTAGGGCCCCGGGCGCCGACAACTGACCCGGAGCCGGGGTGGCAGCCCTGACTGCATACAGCCCGGCCGTGTTCGCGCTCCACGATGTGCTGAAGCAGCAGCTGAGCCTGACGCAGCAGTTCATCGAGGCCAGCCGGCACCTGCACGCGTCCCTGCTGCGCTCCCTGGATGGAGACTCATTCCACTACCACACTCTGGAGGAAACCAAAGAGGTGACCACGGCGCTGCCCCCACTTCATGGCGGGGGGACGGCAGGGGGCTTCCGGGGCTCAAACCAAAGCGGTGACCACGGCGCTGCCCCCACTTCATGGCGGGGAGACGGCAGGGGGCTTCCAGGGCTCAAACCAAAGAGGTGGCCACGGCGCTGCCCCCACTTCATGGCGGGGAGACGGCAGGGGGCTCCCGGGGCTCAAACCAAAGAGGTGACCACGGAGCTGCCCCCACTTCATGGCGGGGGGACGGCAGGGGGCTTCCGGGGCTCAAACCAAAGCGGTGACCACGGCGCTGCCCCCACTTCATGGCGGGGAGACGGCAGGGGGCTCCCGGGGCTCAAACCAAAGAGGTGACCACGCGCTGTCCCCACTTCATGGCGGGGGGACGGCAGGGGGCTCCCGGGGCTCAAACCAAAGAGGTGACCACACGCTGTCCCCACTTCATGGCGGGGGGACGGCAGGGGGCTCCCGGGGCTCAAACCAAAGAGGTGACCACGGCGCTGCCCCCACTTCCGTAGCGAGGAGACGGCAGGGGGCTTCCGGGGCTCCCACTTCCGTGGGGGGAGGGGGCAGGGGGCTTCCGGGGCTCCCACTTCCATGGGGGAGAGGGCAAGGGGCTTTTGGGGCTCAAACTGGGGCACTGGGGCCCAAGCCCCCTTCAGTCCTGGCCGAAGGAGCCCCTTTCTCTCCTTGGCTGTGACCAGGGCTGGGGCAGGGATGCTTGTGACGTCAGAGCAAAGGTGCCCTTCTCCTGGGTAAGGAGTGGGTGTTCCTCTCACGGGCCCACTGGGGACCCACTCTGAGAACCGCTGCTTACAGGCCAGCCCCCCTTTCCCACCTCTTGTTTCCTTAGTTTATTGGTTGGAAGGAAACAGGCTGTCCCACACTTCCCCACATTCTGGACTTGGCTGATGGCACCCCTGAGGGGTCCTTGAACTTGTTCTGCTGTTGGACGTGTGTTAGCTGAATGCAAGCTGAAGTGATCTGATTGCTTATGCCTATAGCCCGAGTGGCTGGTGGCCTGCTCTGCTCCAGGCCCACACCCTGAGGGTGGCACCCGAGCCCTTCTCCCCAGCCTGTATCCTCTGAAGGCAGCCGGGTAGCCCTGTCCCCTTTACCACAGCCCTCTTCCTCTTAGTCCCTGGAGACAGACATGTGCCATCCTCAGGGCCCAGAACCTCAGTGCACGGAGGCAGCAGTGCTGATGGCTTCCTTGTGTGTCCTCTGCCCCACAGTACATCAGACAACACAGGCCCGCCCTGCTGACCATGGAGGAGGCCCTGGAGGAGGTGAAGGAGGAGCTATGCGTGCCAGGAGCGATGGGCTCGAATCCCTGAGGAGCTGGTCCCGTGCGCTGGCCCTGACGCTCACCCGAGATCCCAGGGGGCATTCGGTGGTTGGGGTGCTCCAGTCATCTCCAGCTGAGTAGCCTGTCTTGTCGGCATGCCTGTCGTTGGAGAGGACACCACAGGCCAGTGACGTGGAGCCAGGTGGAGCCTGTCAGCACGTGCACAGGACAGGGATGCCAGCGTGCCAGGTGATGCCACGTGGAGTGGCTCCACTGGGGCAGGTGCTGGCTTCTCAGGCTCAGTACACGGTGGGGGTGAGGAGCTCCCTCCATGAGGGAGCAGGGCCACGCGTCCACGCTGGGGACCCCCATGAGACACCCAGGCAGAGCTCCAACCCAACTCCACGATTCAGACACAGTCTGCACTCAGGACGCACCTCCGCCCACCTCAGCATGAGCACGCTTCTGATTTAAACGCAAAGAAAAAGGTCTTTAAAAAAAGGTCTTTATTTGAAGGCAAAACAGTAAAATCCACAAGAAATTGTTAACAACACGTTTACATTTTATCCTGAATCAGACACGTTTGAACAATTCACAGCTACAGGAAATCTAGAACAAAAATCAAACAGTTTATCCTATCAGGTTGAAAAGTTGGAGAGGATTTTGCATCTTATTGAAAAGAATTTTCCAAAAATGTTTCTGTACAAATTAACGGCACTGCACCAAGCTGCCCGGGGACGCCGAGGAGGGTGGATCCCAGGCGGCTCCTGGCAGAGGCGGCTCCTTCTGGCCTCCCGCCCTTTGGGGGCGGGCGGGGACCCGCAAAACAAGTGACAGAGCAGGAGGCAGGGCCAGGGGTTGCGCCCCGCACTGTGGATGAGAATGGGCTGTCTCACACGAGTGCTGGTGTGGGGTTCCTCTCAGTGAAAAAAGCAAGTAGAGACGCTAAGGGTACAAGTTCTCCAAGGGTGTCATCATTCCGTGACCTGAAGATGCCTCAGGTGAGTTTCCTCAGAACTTTTTGTTTCTGCAGGTAACAGCAAATGGCTAATGTTCCAAAAAGAAAAAAGAAAAAAAATCCTCAACTTAAACAGCTAAAGTAACTGAATTAAGGGCTGGTATGTCTCAGAGGAAATAGGTTTCAAATTATCTCACTGGGGATCAGCCTAGATCAGTATTCTTTTTTCTAAAACTAAACCGCTTGGAATAAAAATGAAAACCCCGCTTAACTCTGCAAATCAAAAAGGTTCTGCTTTTTTCCATTTTTAACGAGTGAGCAGTAGCAGCGCCTGGCCTGGTGTGCGTGCGCAGGTCCCCTGCACACACGCCCTCTGGTTTCAGAGGCTCAGGCTGAGGGGAGAGTGAGACGGCTGTGTCTTCAGACGGTGGGAGTTTTTATCCAGGGGTCTTGTGTCTCTTGCTTCACTGTCCGGGGAAATAAGCTTGTGGCCGTGTGGGCTGGGTACCCCCTCGTGACGCCTGCTGCTACGTTAGAGCTGGTTTGCGGGTGGGGCCTGGGCCTTCGGCACCATCCAGCGTGGCACTGGGCACAAGACCCGCGCCCATCTTCCTCCTCCTGTGGCTCCCATGGGCAGAGCCGGGGCAGGAGCCGGGCTACCCCCGCCATTCTCCAGCAGCAGTGGGCCCGGCAGCGGGGCTCTGCCGGCCTACTTGCACTCCTCCCGGGCCTTCATGCGGGCGATGAAGGAGTAGCTCTTGTTCCGGCGGTAGTTCTCGTAGGGGTCGTCCAGGGCCACGCCCACGCCCTTGTACTGGTCCCACTTGTCCCGCACGTCCCCCCCCTTGATGGGGTCCTGGATCCCTTGCTCTTTCACGCCAAGGCCGCCGGATCCACTCCAGCCTGAAAGAGAGAGGGATGAGTGGTTACAACCCAGGGGAAGCCCGAAGCGTGGCGCCTCTACCCTGACGTGAAGTTCAGTGCAAATGCCTACAGGGAGTTCCATGACATGCAGGTCGCGAACCTGGAACTAACGCGGTGAGAAAGAGCACCGGCAGAAGCCCTGCAGGCTTCTGTTTCCAAGTGGGAACGTTCTGACTCCCTAAGCCCCCTCAGAGCCCAGAGCCCAGAGCGGGCTGTTTTGTCTTCCCCAGAAACTCACCCATTTTCACCAGCATCTGATGTCCTTTGTTCTCTTCCCCAAGCCTTGAGTCGGGTATCGGAGGTGCTGAATTAGAACCCAGACCAGCCGAGGAACTAAAATTAAGACAGGTAACGTCTTTACAAAAGAGTGGATACATTTATTGGAATGAAAACTTAGAATATTACAGCGTGTGGCTTCTATGAAGGGTCGCCAGCGTGAGACGGACACACACACACACGTTTCAGGTCTCTAGCCGCCTTCTTTATCCTCTTCGCCGGCCAGTAAGGGGTCCCCTAAGATGACGGTCCCTGCCCCACACTTGGCGGCAACGGCCGGACACACCGAACCCGTCAAATGGTTAGAAAACAGAGCCCAGCCCTGGCCTTGGGCTTCACAACGTGACGGCAGAGGTAAGAGCGAGGAGCGAGACACAATGCTGCTGCCACTGCGCCAGCGAGCGCCCGGGGGCCCCCAGGTGCCACCTTGGCGCGGGCCACCTAGAGCGGGTCTTCTAATGACACGTTCCGACATTCCCAGCAAAGCATCAGAGGGTTCCAGCGCTACCAGAGGTCATTGGACAGTTAAGACAGAAATCTTACGGCGGGGTGGGGCTCCTGGACCTCGACCGGTGCCTCCTTCCTGGGGAGTAGGACTTGGACCTCGAGCGGGAGCGGGAGCGGGAGCGGCTTCGGGAGGAGCGGGAGCGGCTGCGGCTCCTGCGGGCCGGGGAGAGGGAAGGGTCAGCACGGCCACCGAGGAGCCCCGGGCCTGGCACCCCGTGCAGCGGAGCCCTGCTCACCTGGATCTAGAGCGGGAGTAGGAGCGTGAGCAGGAGCGGGACCGTGACCTCGAGTAGGAGCCGGACGACTTGGAGGACCGCGAGTTGGAGCGCGAGGAGGAGCGCCCTCGGCTTTTGGATCTGCTCCGAGACCTTGAGGGTCCACTGCGGGGAAAGGCCTGGTGAGCCAGAGACAACTCCCAGCCCGGCCCTAGAAGACCCAAAGGTGCCTGGTGCGGGGGCAGACATACCCTTTCCTGCAGGCTGTGCGCGGCAGCCCCAGGCAAAGACCAGAACTGACCCTATCCCTGCCCCTCGCCTTGGGCGTGACACCACAGAGAGCCTGTGGGCCATGGTGGAGCTGCCTGCAGGCCGCGCCGGGACAAGACTGTGGAGACTGGCTCTCCACGGGGGGTGCGGGGGGATGCGGCTCTCACCTGTTCCTCTTCTCCTGGCCTTTCCTCCGCCGGGCCCGCATCTTTGCTCGGAAGAACTCGTAGAGACCGTTCTGCTCCCAGCCTTCGCTGTAAAGACACAGGTGTCCTGGGGCTGAACCCGAGTCTTCCTCCTCAGGGACCTTCTGCCTGACAGGCCCTCCCTCTCTCGCTTGGGATCCTGAGCAAGGACCCAACACAAAAGCCCTCGGGGGCTCGCCTTGACAGGCTGCCCCTAGGAGGAGGAGCCAGGCTGAGGGGCGGGCCAGCCCCGGGATGCGCCCCCAGCCCTGCGTGGCTTCTTCGCCTTCCCAGGCTGGGGTTTCTCTGAACAGCTGAGCAAGGTCTGCAGGTTACCATAACGGGGGCTGAGGCACTCTGATGTAGGCAGGTAGGCCTGTGCCCTGCCACATGGCAGGGTAACTGCTGAAGTGAGATCACCGGGGAGAGGGTCCTGAGGGACGCCTATGACAAAGCCTGCTGGGCGGCAGCTGGCCGTCTCTGAAACACACCCACCCCGAGATAAGCGCTTGTCTAATATGATAAAAGCTTTATATCAAGGGCACCGCACGTGTGACACGCGAGCTGGAGGAGAAGTGGGCCCTCCTAGTCAAGCTCCTCACACCACCCCGGGGCAGAAGGTGTGCCTGCTGTGAGTTTCTGGTGAAGAAAGACCCGGGAGAACAGGCTGGGAGGGGACAGCAGCGTCCCCTCCTGTTGCCAGCCCTTTGGCGGGTCTTCGGGAGCGCCATACCTGTTCCTGGGCCTGTCATGGGAGGGAGGGCTGTAAAAGGCCTCCACGGCCGCCAGCAGCCTCTCACTGGGTGGCATGGGGGGTGGGAGGCGGATGTCTTTAGGATCCAAAGGCTTGTACTCGTGATCTTCCAGCTGCAGCAGAAAACATGCTGTCACCACTCCCTGCCTCAGCACCCCAGGCCCATCCCATCTGGGGAACCGCAGGGCAGCAGACAGCTGTCCTGGGCATCAGAGTGCCTCAGGCGGCCCTTCTCGGGAAACCCCATCTTCTTGTAGGGCTTCAGCCACACCAATGACTCAGTTCTTGAATGGGGTGCTTGAGGGCTCCATGAAGAAGCTGAGAAAAGCTACAGAATTCTCTCTCTACCAAAAACGCAGAGACCCTGTTTATCCAGACACTCCGTGGACCCCAGAAGCCCTCACTTGCCGACCACTGACCTGTGCCCAAATGCCCACCTCTGGGCCCTGCTCTGTGCCCCTTCTCTGCTCCAGCTCCTACCCCAAGGGCAGCCCTGCTGGCCCCTCAGCCGTTAGCTCTCTAAGCTGCCCCCGTGTGACATGTCTCAACTTCCAGGGAAGTGCCCTGAGCCCTGGCTTCCTTCTGACCCCCTCTCCTGCCTTGCTCGACTGGTTGACCACTCCTTTTCTGAGAAACCCCTGTCATCAGGCCCTGGACAGGGGGCTTCCAAGGCTGGGACCAAGAGGACCCCACCCCTGCCACCTTCACGCCCAGCCTTCTCGAGCAGCAACCAAACCTGCAGCCCTGGTCAGACGCTCAGAGGAGCAGAGGGACACGGGCCTTGCTCACGGCCACGTGTGAGCATGCAAAGTAGGGTTGTTAACTGAGACACACCCCTAATGACAAGCTAGTCAAGTTCACTGGGGTGCAGGAAATGAGGGGGACAGGGGCCTGGGAAACGACGTCCTGTAGCCAAGTGGGAAATGGATCCTACCCATGAACTTCCCACCTGGAGAACAAGCATGCGCAGCAAAGCCTGGTGCTCAGCTCTGCAACGTTACCTTCACGAGGGGGGCCATGAGCCCAGCAGGGAGATCGAAGTAGGGCACGTTGGGGACCAGGCTGGGGTCATCATGGTTGATGTGCGGAGGGCCCTGTCGCCGCATGTGGGGGGGCTGCCCATTGAAGCCGTGGGGTGGAGGGCCGAAGTCCGGGTGCTGGGGCCCACCCCAAGGCGGGTGCTCGTTGATCGCAGGGTGAGGCATGCGGTGGCCAGGGTGGTGGTGAGGGGGTCCCATTTCTGCAGAACAGAGACTGCACTCAGGCCTGCTGGCAAGTCAAGAGCTGGGCAGTGCCAGCAGACCTGCCCAGCGCCTTCCCCTGGCTGGTCCGTTCACAGCCCCGAGGAGCAGCTGGGGCTGGCAGTGGCCTGTCCTGCACACAGCTGCACCTAACAGACCTCCGGGGTAAAAGGAGGAGCCACAGGGAAACCACATAACCTTCAAAGAGCCACGTTATGAGCTGGACTGTGCAAATGCCCCTGCAAATTCACTCCTAATCCAGGGGAACAGAGGTCCTGGGACTGGGCCCTGATCCAGTACTGACGGCTATCTCTATAAGATGAGGAGACGAACACACAGAGAAGACGCAGGGAGAGGCCGGCCACCTACGGGCCACCAGGAGAGGCCCCCGGAGACACCAAGCCAGCTGACACCCTGATCTCAGACCTCCAGCCTCCAGAGCTAACTGTGGAGAACTCCTTGCTGTGGGAGGCACTCAGCCCATGGCCCTGTTACAGCAGCCCTAGAACACTTCACATAAGCAATAAACCTACTGGTTTCCCAGCTCAATTTATAGTCAAGAATGGATCTGAAAATCCAGGCAGAAACAGAGTAGAAACGAAATTTTTTAAGGAAACGCAGAAGCAGCCAGCCCACGTGTAGGAGGTGCCCCCACCTGCCCCCTGCTTCCGGGCCTGGGCTGGGCTTCTCTGTCACCCTTGACCCCTCCCGCCCGCCACCCTGGCTCAGGGCATGCCAGGTCACAGGGCAGGCTGGTGAGTGAGCTGGCCTCAGGATCTGGCGACAACTGAGATGTGTCCACTGGCCCCAGGGAGGACCCCGCCCCCCAAGGGTGATCTCACACTCACACACTCACCCGCTTGAAAGTCCCCCTGAGGGTAGTCAAAGCGGTGAGGGTAGGGCGGCCGCTCAAAGGGGTGTCGTGGGGGGAAGTCGTCCTGCATGAAGCGGGGCGGGAAGCGGTTGAAGTTGTGGGGGTGCGGTGGCTGGTTGAACTGCGGGTGCTGCTGGTGGGGCGGGAAGGGCCCGCGGAAGTGCGGTGGCCGCTGCATACGGAAGGGTGGCTCGCGCTGGCCCCCGCCCCAGGGCGGCTGCTCGTGCTGGCTGTTCCAGGGGCCCTCGAACTGGCTGTTCCAGTTGGGATCAGGTTGGCTGTTCCAGGGGGCGTCACGCTGGCCGTTCCAGCCGGGGTCCCCGCGCTGCTCGCCCCACATGCCCTCGTGGCTGTTGTTCCAGGGTGGGCAATGGGGCGGCCCGCCCTGGTGGTGTGGGTAGGGGGGCTGCTCAGGAGGCTGCAAGGCAAAGAGCAGAGGTGAGTCCTGGCCTGTGCTGAGTACGCACACTGGTGTCCGGCCACAAGGTGGGTAGCCGTGAGCCCAGCACCTGAGCTACAGGCCTACAGTCCAGCTGGGCATGGCCGCTATCACGTCACTCTGACCCGGGCGGAGGATGTGAGGTGCCTGCCGGCACCCCGGGCCCAGAATCTCAAATGCTGCACCCACATTGGGGCCGGGGAGCACCCCAACCTCGTGCCTGACAGGAGCCGTGGGGCGAACACCCGTCCGTGAGCCCCTCAGCGGCACAGGGCAGGGGTGCTTCCCCAGTGCTCCCCGGGGGTGCAGGCTGAGCCACGGGGCCCGTGGCCAACCCCTGCCCTGACCACACCCCTGCCTGCCTGTCCCCCCTTCTGCCGCGCCTCTCCTCGACATGGCTCTCTCGTCCTGTGTCAGCGTCTGCTCTGCCTCCAGGAGCTGTCTTACCTGCCCGGCTGCCGCTGTCAACACTCACCAAGCTGAGACCGCAGCCCAGGCTCAGGGCCAGCGTGAGGCTGCCCAGAGGGCCACCTCCAGGAGCGGGGCTGGGAGGCCGGCCCAGGCCACCACGCCTTCAGGTCTTTTGAGAGAAGCCCCAAAGCCAGATTTTCAAGATAACAACTATTTCAAAACGTATAAGACACCACACGGGCGGGCCAGGCCGAGGTGTCCTACCGTGGACGGTAGGCACGCTGCTGGCCCTCAGTGAGGGAGCCCCACTGTTGTGAGCCTAACCTGCTGGTCCACAGAAAGACTGAGCCAGGAGACCTGAGGAACATTTGTTTCTGCATCAACCAAATGGGCAGAAGCGCCCCCACGAGAGGGTCCCCACGACCTGGCTGTCATCGCAGGCACCTACAGATGGGGGCCACTTTGTGCGGATACCCAATCCTTTGTGAAACTGAGGGTGGGCTGGGGCAAATCACAGAGCCATCTCCCTTACACACCCCCCGCTCCATACAGGATCACAAGGGAGGGCCACACCCAGCATGGCTGGCCCACAGGCAAGTGGACGCCCAGAGCTGGACCTGGACAGCAAGCTGTGGGCTGCTTGCCAGTCATGCTCTGCTGGACGAAGTGCACCCGCCCCGGCCTGTGAGTCTGACTCCAGGGAACCTGGAGGGAGAGACGGACCAACGTCCCAGTCCCAGAAAACGCTGGCGGCTGAACGCTTTTCACTTCCCTTCCCTTTCTAAGCACCAGGTTCTTTTTAAGGTGATGAGATGTTGACACTGCTGGCCGAACCAGTTAAAAAGGGAAGGAAGCACATCACTGCGCTATGCTCAACATGGTAAACCTTCCGAGCATTCACGTGAACGCGCGGCCTGTGTGACTGAGAAGCCCAGGCAACCCAAGCGCCCAGGAAGGATGCAAAGGCCCCGCTTTCCTCCCCAGCTCCGTCCCCACACCTTGGGAAGAGGACCACCCTCTGGCCGCCCCCGCCACCCCGTGCCCTGCTGCAGAATCCGTTAAAGGCCCATGAACCCACACAGGGGCCAGCACCCACCTGCCTGCCATCCACCTACCCCAGCAGCAAGTTCTAAGAGATACCTGCTGTTGGCCCCAAGGAGCAACGGGGTGAGGCTGGTCGAACCATGGGGGCTTGTTAGGTGGGATCTGGTCATGGGGCCCAGGGCCACGGGGGCCGCTGGCGGCAGGGTCCTGAACCCCTCCTGAGGCGTCGTACTCGGAAGACCCGGGCATCTGGATGGGAGGCTTGCTGTCATCTAGAACCAGACAAAAGAGCAGTCAGAGAAGGGGGCGGCAGGAAGCACCACCTGAAATGATTTTCAGCAAGAACCCAGGGCCTAGCCAGGCTGGGCTTTACTGCCCAAAAAACCCTTGGTTTTTGACCCCATGGAAAACTGCCACTGCCTCGGGGAAGGCAGCACAGATAGGAGAAGACTTGTTCGGGATTTCTTCTTTGAAAGCTCGACAATAAGTATCCTACTTATTGACTGCTATATCATGTTAACTTTAGCTTACTCAAAAATTTTTATCATCATTTTATTAAATACACTTACTGCATCTAGCTGAAAAATCATTTCTTCCCAATTGTTATTCTGTTAGATTTTCCAGTATTAAAAAAAAAGATTTTGTATTTATTTAGCTGTGCCAGGTTTTAGTCGCAGCATGTGGGATCTAGTTCCCTGACCAGGGATGGAACCCGAGCCCCCGCATCGGGAGCACGGAGTCTTAGGCACTGGACCATCAGGGACGTCTCAGATCTTCTAGTATCAAACCACCCTTACATATTCCTAAAACATACCCTATTTGATCATGATGTACCTTTTAAATCCTTGGCCAGACTTCACTTGCTGAGACTTTATTTACTGTTGCTCCATCTCCGCTCATAAGTGACAGTGGATTAACATTTTTCTAAATTATTATCGCAATAGACCCAGATCTTCCTAGACTTTAATAATCCTACCCATTGGTTCTCTTAGGTACTTGACATCTTTTAAAAAAATTTCTTTCCCTGTTCACGTGGATCTTGTGTAAGTTATCCTGGCCTAGAAAATGACTTAGAGAGCCTTTCTCTCCATTCTCTGGGATGGTTTGTATACAACTGTCTCAGGTGTAAGGGCTGGGTTGCATTTACCGTGAAATCATCTGCCTAGTGCTTTTAAGTAGATTAGAATCTGATCCTAGGATTGGGCCTGAGACTACAGAACCCGAGCCCTTCCTGGGGGGAGAAGACTGCTTTCTGGGGGCTGCCTCCGGCGGGTGGGTGCTGAGGATGCCACATACCAGGCTGGGTGGTTGGCGGGATGGCCGGGGCGGGTGTGGGGGCTGGGGGCGGGGCAGGTGGCGGGGGCGTGGCCTTGACATCAGCTTCCATTTGCGGCATCTGGATCTGCTGCTGCTGCTGCTGCTGCTGCTGCTGCTGGGTCAGGCTGTTGACAAACTCCTCGTGCTGGGTCTTGAGGGTCTGGATTTGCTGCTGGAAGGCCAGCTGCACTGGCTGGACCACTGAGGAGTATTCAGTGATGAGGGTCGCCTGGGGGAGAGCATGAAGCCAGCACTCAGCATGTGGGACTCAAGGTCCGCGACCCTCTGGAGCAGCATAGGGACAGCACCCAGAAGGCTGGGGCGACGCCGTGGGCAGCAAGGTCCAGGGATCCAAGGCTGACGTGGGACTGGCATGTAAAATAATCAACTCAGGCTTGACAAGCACAGAGCATCTCAATCTAGCCAAATGTGGTGATGATCAGTGCTGTAGTAGCTTAAAATTCCCTCACAAAGGGAATGCACAAGGACGGCCATGCCCTAGGCTGACACACACACATTGAAATGCCACCACTGACACACATCCTAGGACAGGCTCACAGGCTACATGGCTTTGAACGAGTCACTACCTCCCTGGGGGCCTCAATTTCTTCATCTGTAAAATGGGACAGTAACAGAACCTACCTCTGGGGACTAGGAAATAATACAGTGAACAGGACCAGGGCGGCTTAGTAACCATGAGCTATTGCCACCAACTCAAGAAGAGAAAAGCAGGGAGTATCACTGTGGTATGGTGAAGTGAGACCGTTCTTATTTAGCAACAAAAAATAGTGGATAAAATTTTTTAGAAGTCTTGAGATGCACTTTCATCATTTGCCTCGCTGGGCACGAAAGCGTCTCCCCTGTAGGGAGGGTGGCGGTCAGGAGCATCACAGGGGGAACAGTCAACATGTGGCTTCCAACACTTCTTGACGTGCAGGAAGATGACACCTCACGGCAGACAATCAGGGGTGTGAGCGGAGTCTTTTATCCAGACAGCTCTCGCTGGGGCGGCAATGCCAGAGCCACAGCAGAGGGAACCAAGGAGATCTGGCCCTCCTCTCCCTGCCCTGTGACCCTGTCCTCTGAGCAGATGCCCCCTCTGAGAGGCACACAGGGGACCCTGTGCCCAACACGATGACCATTCAGCCTAGATTATTCAAGGTTTTCCGTACGTTCATATCATGCCTGGAGGACCAGGGCAGGTGGGCCAAAGACACCCCCGAGAGCAGGGCCTATGCCAGGTGGCCTGGTCATGGCACACCAGGACACACCCTGGCGGGCTCCCTCAGGGGGAGCTCACTGGCTGCTGTGGAGGCGGTGGGCCCTAGTGCTGCTCCTCAGACCTGCCTCCCATCGCTCACCACCACACCAGGGCACCCCTGGGAGTTGGGTTTGGAAGATGCTACCAGGACCCCGAGGGCACCACCCAGCCCCCCAACCTCAGGGAGCAGTGCACACCTGGTACTGGCCGAGCCCCAGGGCCGGGCTCTGTAACTGCTGGATGATGGAGTCGTCAAAGTAGCCGTTCTTCTCCCAGAGCTGCAGGAGCTGGACGTGGAGAAGGGAGAGGCTTGTCAGGGGGAGACGAGCCCACACGCCCCCAGCCCCTGTCCCCGCCCTGCCCCGCCCGGCTGCCCCGCGTACCCGGGCGATCTTCTGCTGCTTGTCCTCCTCCACGGCCAGGAAGCTGGTACAGTAGATGGGCACCACGACCTTCTGCAGGGCGGCCAGCAGCTCCCGGGCCTGCTTGCGCTGGCTGTGAGGGAGAGACCTTCCGCGCGTCAGGGCCCTGGGGCGGGACCCAGCCACGCGCCCGTTACCACTGCGGCTCCGGCCACAGCCCCCTCTGCCTTCTCGGGGAAACGGGCCCCCAACCCGGCCGGGACAAGGGCTGGGCCCCCCACGAGAGCCATGCTGGCACCCGGGCCCGAGGGACAGACAGACAGATGGCAGTGGGAAAGAACACAGCCCAGGGGCTCTCAGAGCACAGCCTGTCCTCCCGGCCCCCTCATCAGCACCATGACCCTGCCCTCCCAGTGTGGCCTGAGGACTGCCAGACGTGGGCTGCTGAGAGGCCCTGTCACCCACAAGGGCTGGGCTGGTGCTGCTGTGGGTGTGGGGTCTAGGCCCTGAAGCTTTGCTCAGCACAGCCACCCTCTCTGCACAAGGCAATCTGGGCTGGGACCCCACCTTCCACGAGGGAGCACGTGGGCTGTCAGGGGGCCTAGGAATCAGGTCTGCAGGATGAGATGGCCTTTCAGTGGGGGCAGGGCGCAGGTGAGGGGCGGCTGCGGGTACACTCTGAGCATGAGTGAGTATGGGGACTCCCCAGGCTGTACAATGAGGTATCAGAGCCTGGGAAAGAAGGGGGGCAGCTGGAGCCCCTCCCAGAGGCGAGCCCAGAGACAGCAGCAAGGGCCTGAGGATGGGGGAGGGCAGTCCAGGCAGGAGGACAGGGCCGGCGGCACTGGGCTTCCCAGCAGGGCTCAGGAAGGGCATGGCTGCAGAAGTGCCAGAAACAGGGCTGTCTCTGCCGAGCTGCCCTGAGTCCGTGGAGCGGCTGGTGGATCAGAAGGGCACACAAGGTTCCGAGCAGCTGCTAGTCTCCCAGCGGCAGAGAAATAAGGGAAGGTGAGGCAGGGACCGCGAAGTGGAAGTGGAACTGCCCACGTGGCCCAGGAAGCAGGGAGTGGCGGGCCAGCTGCATGCGGGCCGAAGTGGGCAAGAGCCGGGTCTGCGCCTACTGCCCTCATGGGAGCTGTCCCTTCAGCCGGTCAAGTTCAAGGTCAAATGTGGCAGCCAGTCTTCACAGCGACAGGCTAGCCTCACTAGCCCTGTGAGATTCCACCTGTCTTTGGCCCAGGCATTGGTTTCGTGACTTAACCTTTGTCCTAAGACACCAGAAACGCCACGAGGAAGTACATACTGGCCTGGCCTTAGGATGGCTGGGTGGAGAGGGGAGGCAAGTCTCTGGGCTGGGACACAGGATTAGCCAGGAGGCCCCATGGGAAGACTCCTGAAGCAGAGTGCATTCAGGGCAATGGAGTGTGTGTAGAGCAGCGAAGAAAGAAAAATGAGTGGCAGGTATGAACAAGGCAGCCAACAGACGCTGAAAAACACAGAGGTTGCCCTGAAAGCAAGGCGCAAGGGGACAGTGGCCTCGGCGGGGTGCAGGGTCCAGGGTAGGGGCCGAGGGGTGTATGTGAGGGGACAGGGGTAGGGGGCTGTCCTCCCCGTGGGGGCCTGTGGCTCAGACCAACCCTCTAGAAGAGGGATCCCTGGCCCCAGGACAGGCCGGGCTCCTGCGGGCAGAGCAGCGGCCAGGAGGGGGCGGAGGAGCGGGGTGACGGTGGGGCTGGCGGGCGCTCACCAGTGGTGCAGCACGTCGTTGATCAAGTAGATGAGGTGCAGCCGCAGCTCGAAGTGTGCCCCGTCGGCCGTGATGCGGTTGCGGAGGTGGCCCGCCATCAGTTCGCAGTGCGGCGGGGACTTGGCGTTGCTGAACATCCAGTTCTTCCCGGCCTGCAACAGCCAGGACAGCGGGTGAAGCGGGGCTGGCTTCCCCAGGTCTGAGGGCGTGCAGACGCCTAGGAGCGCCCAGGGAGCTCCACCCACCTTCCTTCTCTCTCTTGGCGGGAGAGCCCACGGAAGTGCTCAGGCAGAAAGCGGAGGGAGAAACGGGGTGCCCGAGAGTAGCCCCGGCCCAGACAGGCTGTGGGAGCCCCCACCTCATCAGGAGCACCAGGTTCCGGAGTATGCCCCCACCCCTGCCCCATCCTCACCGAGATGGCATCCTTGGTGCAGGTATCGATGATGGGCTGCAGCAGGTTGTCAAACTCGTTCATGTCCAGCTGCGTCTCCTCCAGGAGCTTCTGCATCTGCTGCTCCAGTGCATGGGCCACGGCTGCTGTCACCTGCTCCTGGAAGGCCAGGTGACGCCGAGACTGCGTGAGGAGGGACCCCGGCCCAGGCACGCCCAGGCTGGCCCATCCGTGCCCCGCCCCCAGCATTCACACCGGAAGCCTGAGACAAGCATCGGAGAGTCACGCCACCGTACAAGAGCAGGCAGCGGGTGAAGCCCAGCGAGACACGGGGGAGACGATGCCCTGCCAGAGGCGACAGATGGCAAGCCTAAGGCCCAGAGGAACAAGGAACCTCTGCGTGTGAACTCACCAAAAAAAGAAAGAAAAATGAGTGGCAGGTGTGAATAAGGCGCGGGGAGGATGCAC
This sequence comes from Capra hircus, assembly GCF_001704415.2. Lineage (NCBI taxonomy): Eukaryota > Metazoa > Chordata > Mammalia > Artiodactyla > Bovidae > Capra > Capra hircus. Next base: position 102,282,716 of record NC_030814.1, read on the forward strand.
ATAAACAGACACCAGTCAAAGAAACAGAGCCATCGCGCTGGCAACCAGGAGTCCAAAATTAACACGCAATGCCAGACTTCTGCCCGTTACACTGGCAGACTGAGGCGTGGCTGAGACCCAGCATGGCGGGGGCACAAGCAGTCCGCCCAGGGCTGGCTGAGGCTAGACTGCCCGGTTTGTGAAGAGTTCCATGTGCAAACTGAGAGTGAACATTCTGGAGTATTTTGTTTCCAATACATCAACTTGCATCTCAACTCCAGTAATAAAACCGGGGCTGGTATTTCTGTGTCCTTTTATTCTCCTTGGGTTTCCGGCAGTTCATCCTACTGTATCTGGCCAAAGTACCAGACTGTGATGGACTGGGAGAAAAAGGTCCACCTCACGAGAGCCTCCGCCTAACTGGCAAGAACTGTGCCAATGGCACCAGAGGCCATCTGGCGTTCTCCGTCACACCATTTCCTACGTGAGGCTCACTTGTCAGCATCTGCTGCAGCATGATGGGGGCACGTGTGTCAAAGCCTAGGCAATGAGCTCACTGGGAGGAGACACAACCTCAGGGTCCGGCGTGAGGGGCTGAGCTAAGCACACAGAGGCGGCAGCATCGCTGGAGGAGCGACGACTGTCCCGCACCAGGCGCTGGGCAACAGGACAGCCCCATCCCCAGCGCAGACGCGAAGCCCGAGGCACAGAGGGGAGCGCCAGGCGCCCTCGGGAGGGGCGGCGGGGCGGGAGGAGCGGGCCGTACCTGTCTGAGGGCCAGCAGGTGCTGCTCCTGCTGCTGCAGGTTCCACTGGCTCTGCTGGATGAGCTCGTCCATGGACGGGGTGCCCTGGGCTGGCGCGACGGGCGCCGCGGGGGCCAGCGGGGGCTGGGGCAGGGGAGGCAGGGTCGCAGCCGGTTCCAGCTCCGGGGCCTGCTGCTTGCAGATGACTGGCAGGAGAGGAGGAGAGGCAGCCCCTGTGAGGAGGCGGCAGGGCCCAGGTATCCCCTTGGCAGCCACCTGGGCAGCTCCCCTCCGTATACTCACCCCCCAGCAGAGGACCCCTGCGACCTGTCCCAGCTATTCACCCCGTCTCACAGGGCCTGGGCCCCTTCCACTTGCCCTCTCCTCGGAGACCTTTGGGATGGTCATCTCCCCACTCTCCACCTAACACCATCTGGCCTTGCCCGCGGTCCTTCAGCCCAGAAGCCCAAAGCCACCCCCTTCCACCCTCGCCTGGGCCTGAACAAACAGTCCCTCCGCAAAGGGCTCTCTTGACCCCGAGCATCCTCGCTTGCTGTCCCCTAGTCTACTCTTCCCTTCCAGGTAACAAAGCTACCAAGCCTCTGGAGAGCCAACCAGCAAGGCCACACACCCGTGGCCCTGCGGAAGGAGCGCGGCAGCGACCCAACACACGCGGCGGCCTCTGCACACTGGGCCCCTTGCCTGCCCTTCCAGACTCTACTCTTCTGCATTCAGGGGTCAATCCAGATGGAGGCAGTGTAGGCCGCCCCGTCCTGCCAGCAGGAGACAGGATGGGCAAGTGCAGGCCCCGAACCTTGCCAGATAAGGCAGGAAGGGAGCACTTGGGGAAGGGTCCCTGGACAGATGGCTGCCCCCTCTGCCTTTGGGCCTCATCTGGTCTCAACAGGACCATACACTGCTGGAGCCCTTCTGAGTCCCACCCTCAGGGGGCCCAGCCAAAGAAAGAACAGTGGGGTGGAGCGTGCTGCCCAGGGCCCGCACAGGGTGCCTAGGTCTGAGGTGGGCCTTCCGGTCCTTGCTCCCGGGGCCCTTGCACCCCATGGGATCACCCCGACGTGCAGTCTGGATCGCAGCCCTCGCTGCTTCAGCAAATGTGTCCCCTTGCTCTCTTTCATTTTCTATCTTTACTGGCTCCTCCCATTAGCATCTAGTCGTGGTGGAGTCTTCAATCTTTACAAACTCCCCCTTCAGCCTGTGCCTCCCCATCCAACAATTTTACAGCCGAAGTTCATCTTCAGCTCTTTCCCCCTTTATCTCAACCCACAGAGGCCTGGGCTCTGCCTGCCCACCCCACCTCCAGAGCCACTGCAGCCATCCCCACTCAGTCAGATGGCCCCGTCTCGGCTCCTTGTCACATGTGGCCAGTGTGGCCGTTCCCTTCCTCTGTCCGACCCTTCCATGCTGGATGCCTGGACTGTGAACTAGACTCTCTTCTCTGAGCAAGGCTCCAGGGGAGCGTAATGCATTGCTGTGGCTGCAGTTCCAATCTGCACTCCATGACAGGGAGCCTCCAGCCCTCGGCCTGTGAGGAACCCGGCCGCACAGCAGCACGTGAGCAGTGAGCCAGCGAAGCTGCAGCTGTATCTACAGCTGCTCCCCGTCGTTCCCATTACCGCCTGTGCCCCGCCTCCAGTCAGATCAGCGGCAGCACCAGATTCTCACAGGACCATGAACCCTACTGTGACCCACGCACGTGAGGGATCCAGGTTGCGAGCTCCTTATGAGAATAATCTATCGCCTGATGATCTACTCACGGTGAGTTGTCTAATCATTTCATCACATATCACAATGTAGTAATTATAGAAACACAGTGCACAAGTGTAAGGCGCTTGCATCATCCCAAACCAGCCCCCCACCCCTCACCGTCTGTAGAAACACTGTCTTCCATGAATCTGGTCCCTGATGCCATAAAGTTTGGGGCCCACTGCTCTATAACCCCTAAATCTACCAGTGGCACCCTGGATTCCTCAGGCGTTAGGCCTTAGACCAAACAGCCACTGTTTTTCGCAGATGCCCCAAACAGGTATGGTTTCCCCCTGCCCTGTGCCCCACCCCTTCCAAAGCCCCACTCCTGGTCCATGGCTGGCACAGCCACGCCCACTCACCCAAGCCAGAAGCGAAGTTCGTGCACCTCTCTCTCCCTTGCACCCCACGCAGTCAAGCCACCCTTCTAGATCACACACCACTGTGCGCGGCCATCACTGCCACTACTCTGCCTTGACCCGTCACCCTGGGAATTGGTTTCCCTGCGCCCAGTCCTGCCCGCTTTCCTCTTCTCTATCCCGTGGCCGTAGTGCTGCTGATACAAGTGGGGTCCCAGGGGCCAGCCCCAGGTGACACCGAGACAAGCACAGAAATAGCAGGGGAGTGTTTGGCCGTGAAAGGCAGTTTGATGTTTCATGGTTTACATTTTTGGGGGCTGTGCCGTGCAACCTGCGGGATCTTAGCCCCCTGTCCAGGGACTGAACCCGGGCCCTGGCACTGAAAGCACTGAGGTCCTAACCACTAGACCACCAGGAACTCTCGTAAAAGTTCACATTTTTATTGTACTTTGCAAAACTGTACTTTCTGCAACAGATTGGGAAAAAACAAAACAAAACCAGTTTGCTGTGTAGGGTGTAGGAGTCTGTAGGGTGTGATTCCTGAGCGGTCCCGGAACTCAGTCTTCTCAAACCTCCAGGCTGGCTGCATAATGGCTAGCCCTGCTCCAGAACACAGTACTGGAACCCTTCTAGAGCTTCCCCAGAGCTTCCCGAATTTCTAAGTCCTTTGCAAGCTAGCCCTCCCTGCTCTGCACCCTCACTTCTGGCCACGCCAAGAATCACTCGTTCTCTGGGCTTTGGGAACCCTGGTGATACAAGTGGGGTCCATGAGCTTCTGAGCTTCTGTTCCCACTACTCCTCAACCCCTCCTAAGGTTCCATCTTCTGTCTGAACACTCTTGTCTCCTCAATTTCTACTTCGTTAACTCTGTCACAGGCTTTAACAGCAACGGAGATACTGTTACCTGCAAAATGGATTCCCTGAGCCCCAATCTTCGCCTGCTAGAAGCACCCCAAGCTCCCCACATTATGGCACCAAGTCCCAAGCCACCTCCTACTGCTGACCTTCCAGAGTGGGAGTGGGCTCCCCTTGAAGGAGAAGCATCTCTCGCCTCATGGTCACCCAAACCCAAACGCAGTCCTCCCTTGCCCAGTTATGTCACCCACATCAGTATCCACCTGGCAGTTCAGCTCATGCATTTTACCCCTCAACCCTCGCTGCCCCCAGACCCACTTTCTCTACTCAACTCACTGACCACTCCAGACCGCATCACCAGCTGCCCCCAGGCCCACTTTCTCTACGCAACTCACTGACCACTCCAGACCGCATCACCAGCTGCCCCCAGGCCCACTTTCTCTACGCAACTCACTGACTTACTCCAGACCATATCACCAGCTGCCTCACTGGTCCTGGTCTCCATTCATGCCCCCCCAGCCTGTCCGCCACATAGGCCACACAAACTCAAGCCACCTCTTCCTGTTCCAGCCTCTCTAGTGGTCCCCTACTGCCTATACCAGGGGTTTCAAATCTGATGGGCTGAGGCTAAGGAACGGTTTGCTCCAGAAACACATAGGTAAATGGGTACATTTTGCCTACAATTTCAGGCAACAGACCTCCCCTAATCATATCTCTAACCTAAACAAGCCAAGACTTCCTTGGTGGTTCAGTGGTTAAAAATCAACCTCCCAATGCAGGGGATGAGGGTTCGATCCCCAGTCAAGAACTAACATCCCATATGCCGCAGGCAACTTAAGTTCTCACAACACAACTACCAAGCTCCTGAGCTCTGGAGCCCACGAACCACAACTAAATAAATATTAAAACAAACGAAAACCTAAACAGGTACCAGAAGCAGCCCTGAACAAGGGAAGAAAACCCAAACTTTCCCCTTGGAAACTTTCCCACTCCAGAGAAAACTCTTCTCCTGTCTACACATATCTAGGTGCCATGCCGGATCTCTTATGCTTTGGTTTCTCTCTCGGCTCTCAAAACACACTGTGCCTGTTCAAGCCACTGTACTTTTTCCATAAGAACACCTACTACATGCTACCCATTAGGCACAGTAATGTCCCAAACAATGTCTGGTTGGCCTCAAGGAGCTTGTAGTCTGGGGAGCATTCACCTTTCAATGTCCAACTGCTTGGCAATCTACAACACAACGGTATCTAGAAGCTAGGGATTTGCTATTGAACAAGACAGAAGTGAGCTCAGGGACTATCTATCTGGTGTCTATATTTGTTATTCATAGGCTGCTGTGATAACAAACTCCATCTTAAACTCTTTAAGGGCAAGGCTGGGTTCCTGAAGCACAAACCAGTGAACATAAACAATTGCCAAGTAGTAAAGTCCACAGGACAATTCATTTTGATCTGGACTGCAACCACCAGAAATGCACAAAAACCCTGCTGGACGCCCCAGAGAGCCCGCAAAGAGGGCTGGACGGTATTCGTCCGGAGGGTCCCACTCAGCCTGGCTTCTATCACTTCCTCTCTGTAAAACACTGAAGCACTCTACTCGGTGACATCAGTCATCATGTTTGCAAAACCACAGGAATCCCTGATTCCGAGCCCAGAAGGAAGATCAATAACCTCGTTCTCCATGACACTCGGACCCTGCAGCCCCGAGGCTGCAGGACTCCAGGAACAGCGGAAAAGATCATACATGCCGAACTAACCCATTTTTCACAAAGAAATAGCATGCGACCCCAAATAAGGCGTTTTGTGGTAGAGCCGAGATGGAATCGGAGAAAGGAAGGGCCAGAGGGGGCGGCCTGAGAGCTGGAGAGGACTCACGCTGCTGCTGCTCCAGCGCCAACTTGCACTTGTAGTAACTGTAGAACTCGCCTCCGAACAGAAAAGAGAATTTCGGGTTGTCCTTCTGCTTCTCCATCGTCATCTTTTCAAACTCGGGCCCGTTCCGAGCCACGAACTGGGCCAGCTTGTCGATGACATTTCGGAGCTCCTGGTCTGGAGGACGGAGAAAAGGCCACACGGGGCGTCAGCGAGGACCGCCCAAATCCGGAGGCCCTGGTTTCCCAGCCCGCGTCCGCCGGTCGGGGTCCCTAGGGGTGGGCCCCGGAGAGGCCGCCCTTGTACGGGTCCCGATAGGGGCCAGAAGCGCGCGCCGGGAATGCGAGGACCCGCGGGAGAGGCCGCGGGCAAACCCGGGAGGCCGAGCCCCGCCCCTTCCTAGGCCCGGGGACCCTAGGAGGCGGGGCGGGCCAGCTGGGGATCCCGGGGAGAGATCAACGGGGCCCGAGTCAGGGCTGGGCCTCACCGTCTGGCGGCAGCGGCATCTCCATGGCTCCGGCCGCGGGGAACGTCCTCCGGCGCCTCACGATCGCCCACCAGGGCCGTCTGCGGAAGCCGGCCGGAAGTGGCGCGAGGGAGCCTTTTACGGCTGGCCTCGCGCGCTGCTTCCGCCCGCCACTTACGGCCGTCGCCAGGAAACCCCGGAAGTGAGGGCACGGGGTGGGCGGGAAGAAACCACGCGTGGCTGAGCGCTCGGGAGGGGCTAGCGATTCGCACGTGCGTTGGCTTTTCCGCGCATGTGCAGAGTGGGCTCCTGTTGCGCGACGCTGGGCAACGGGTAGAACGGCGCAGACGACCGTTAGCCGCGGGCGGGCTGTCCGCGTTGCAGTGCTGGGGCTTGACTTGCTGCGTTCTCTGCGGGAATAGGGAACCTGGGGAATTCCTGCCCATGTCAGGGCCTCTTTTCTCCTCGCGGAGCCACAGTGAGGAAAATACGAGGTGAGGTACGTCCGGGAGGCTCCTGGACGCGGCGCCTGTCACATCCCCCCCAGGCCTGCCCGGAGGTAGAAGTCGAACCGGGAAGCTACGGGCTTCGTAGGGATGGAACTGGCTTATTGAGGTTCAAGAGATCCTTCAATTCGGTTTCTTCTCCTCGATCCAGCTGTTTGATAAGATTTTAAGGCGAGGGAAACGCCCGCCTCCGCTAGCCTCCTAGTGCGCCCCTTTGGGGCTCCCGTGGCTTTTGTGCAGTCGTTTAAGCAGCGGTGATCGAGGGAGGGCCCAGGACCTGCGGGTGCTGGGCACCTCTACACGGCGCGTCCAGAGGCCACGGCGCCAGCCTGAAAGATGCAGTTACAGTGCTTCCAAAACGATGATGTTAATGTATGCCAATTGTGGGGAAAGGTAACAAGCAGCAGTATGCATTAGAGACATGTAAACTGTGGACTTGCCCGGTAATCTGACGCTCTTGAGATAGCTTTGTTCACATTAATACTTGGTTGGCTATATGGGATCTTATTTTGTGGAAATGGATGTCTGTGTGTTTTAGATACGTTTCTTTTTTGTTGTTTCGTAATTTCTCCCATCTGATGCTTATGGTTTGTCTCCTGTACGCGAGATACTGCCTTAGACCAGAAGCCGGCAAGCTTTCTATAAAGGGCCAGATACCAAGTATTTTATAGGCTCTAATGGCCAAGAGCCAAAAACGAGGCTTTTATGTAGGTCCTTATATAAGCAGAGATAAAAACGTCCAGAGTACTTGTTGGTGGAATTTAAAATATAAAAATTGAGTACAGTTTTTAAAATATAGGTCTAATGAGAAGAATGCAGTGTTCTTTTTGAAGATTCCAAGTCAGTCTTTGTTGTCCTCAGTTGATTGCAAATGTTCACCTGTAAAGACCATCCTTGGCTCACAGAAAGGCAGGTTGGATGTAACTTGGGGATGAAACAGTGAACAAGTCCAACCTAATCTCTGCTCTCATGAGCCCACTGCTTAGATAGGCAGACCCCATAAATCAGTAACAAATGTATCACCTCAGAGGTGTTACTGAGGAAAACCAAAGGGTGTGAAGACTATGATAAGGGAGAAGGGCAGTGTCTACGCTGATAAGCTTATCTGAGAAGGCCCTTGGGAGGTGAGGTTTGATTGAGATCCCCACTCCAAAACCAGCTATGTGAACACTCCAGGCAGAGGGACTATCAAGGGGATGTTCTGCTTCATATAATGCTCAGAAATCTGGATAGTGTGATTGCTCTGTATCAGTCAAGATCTGTATCAAGTAGCTTTAACCTGGGGTTTCTCTAGTGGTCCAGTGGTTGAGTCCACCTTGCAGTGCAGAGGACACCAGCTAAATCCCTGATCTGGGAAGATCCTATGTGCCATAGGGTGGCTACATCCCTGTGCCACAACCACTGAGTCCGTGAGCACTGGGGCCTTGCTCCACAAGGGAAGCCACCACAGTGAGAAGCCTGTGCACTGCTATTAGAGAAAGCCTGTGCACAGCAATGAAGACCCGGTGTAGCCAAGAAGAAATTCAACCTGTGATCCACCACGATTGGACCACAGAGATAGCCCTGTCGCACACGTGTATTTTCATGAGATGAAAATTCTCGGCACTTATCAGAGTCTTAACAGGGTCTCTGACCCAAACAAATTGTACCCTTTTTTCTTTTGTTGGCTGCACCGTGGCATGTGGGATCTTAGTTCCCCTACCAGGGGCTGAACCCGTGCCCCTGCAGTGGAAGTAACGTCTTAACCACAGGACCACCAGGGAAGTTCCCATGTGGTCATCTTTAATGACTGCACAGGACAATGTGGTGTGGATTTACCCTACCTTAGTGAAGCCAGGCTCTGGAGTCTCTTGGGTTGGTTGTGCTTTTAAACCACTGTTAAAAGGTTTAGCTTGTACACAGGTGTTGAGGTCAGAGGGTTTGCACTTTCAATGCTGATGTTGCTCAGCTACCACCAAAAAGGTTGTATACCCTTGACCACTGTATCATACATTCATCTCATAGTATTTAAAATGCTGTTTGAGACTGAAAATTTAAGCATCACAAAGCCTCCCCAGGCTAATTTCAGTGAGCCAAATCAGAATCCACCTGTCAGGAGAAAGCAGGAGAGAGACAGTCGCTAGAAGTCGAGGCTGCTGCAGAGAGATGATCTTCAAGGACCTAGAAACAGAACTCTTTAAGAAAACAAGTGCAGTGCACACTCCTTGCTGAGGGGACCCATGTAACAAAAAGGCAAGAATTTAGGACCCATATGCATGCCCATTTTGGTCCTGCAGATGTACTGGGAGGAATTTATCCTAGATCAGAAGCGTGTGCAGCGTTGTGCACTGCAAACTTATCCCATCAAAATAGTGCTTAAGATGCAGCAATAGGGGTTGGTTAATTGTAGCACATCCTCTAATACCATATACAGCAGACACAGAATCAAGGAAGAATAGTAACACGGGGGAGTGTTACTGAAACGCAGCTTACAAAATATTATGGGCAATATGCCACTTTTGAGGAAAGTACACATATCCTTCTTAGAGGCAACGGCTGTGTCCAGCTTCTTGTGTACCTTTTCAGAGATAAACTGTTCACAAGCACCTTTGTCTATATAAAACAAGTTGTTTTCTCTGTCTCCTTCTTTTTGACTTCTGTATAGTATAGGTAATCTTTTGGCCTTAATATTTTTTTCCAAACTTAAAAAATTATATATTGACTATAAAAGTTGTTTAAAAAAGTAGTGGCTGACTGAGGAAATCTAGGCCCATCTAGATTCATGGTTTCAATAAAGCCAAAGCTTTGTGTGCCTATAGCCTCATCTTCTGCAATAACTGAACAGTGTGGTCAACAAGCTGAAGCCACGGCAGGAAGAATGTCATGTGTGAACTGAGAAGATCCTTTCATGTCCTAGACAATGAGCATTCCTTGGGCCTGATTGCCTGTCACCAAACCAGCCTCTGGTCACAAAGGAGTGCCCTGCCCTGGAGTGACAAAGGAAGATTCCAGTGTCTGGGAGAGGACATCTCTGAAGAGGGGTTCCAGCTCTGGTGTCCGAGCAAGGAGGCCATCCCTGAACTTGGCTCTCTGCCTGACTCACAAGACAGCGGCACCATGCGTGGAACTGCAGCAGACAGCTGCAAAGCCGCCTGGATCACCTGGCCATCAGGGCTCCTCCAGGGTCTTCTGTCACAGGGGGCCTGACTGTGTGAGGCAAAGGTGACAAAAAACAAAACTGTTCACTTACTGAGGCTGTTTTGCAGGGCAAAGGGCCCTGGGCTTGGAGTCTGAAACTCGGGTTCCAGCCCTATTCAGTGGGCCAAGCCTTTCTCTGTTGCCGTTTCCCTCTGTAGAATGGGGCTAATATCTGCCTTTTGGGTTTTGATAGTTAAATGAGACACATGTATTAAAAAATGTGTGGATAAAATATTCTGTTAATTGAAAATGCATGTCAGCACATTCCCATGTGCCCCTCAAATAACCCTGCACTTTAGCATTTTCTCCCCCACCTCTAACACAGCACTTGAATGCTCCTTAGTCACACATCTAGAAATTGAGCTGAGTGCTCAGAGGGCAGGAGGCTTATTTATCTGTTTCCTGTTTTTGGCACCACCTAAGGCAATGGCACCCCACTCCAGTACTCTTGCCTGGAAAATCCCATGGACAGAGGAGCCTGGAAGGCTGCAGTCCATGGGGTTGCTGAGGGTCAGATAGGACTGAGCGACTTCACTTTCACGCATTGGAGAAGGAAATGGCAACCCACTCCAGTGTTCTTGTGTGGAGAATCCCAGGGACGGGGGAGCCTGGTGGGCTGCCGTCTCTGGGGTTGCACAGAGTCGGACACGACTGAAGCGACTTAGCAGTAGCAGCAGCAAGCACTCAGTAAATCACTGAACAGAAGGATGTAGGCAGTTGTTTTAGAAGAAACTTACCTATCCATTGCGATGAAAGGAGATTCTCTGTTGGCAGTGGTTTCTGAGTGATATGGGGGGAAAGGGGATTGGAGGCAGACTGCAGTAGCTGTGGGATCCTGGACAAATCACTTAACCCCTCTGGGCCCCATTTTCATCTGTAGCAAGGCAAAGGTAACCATCTGTGGACTGTGTGTGAAAAGCCCACATGGATCAGGTACTCACTGTCTGTTATTCCTTCACACAGATGCTGTATAAGCACAGCTGTTGCAACATTCTTGGATTTTCCATGTTACTCTGTTCAATAAAGGCACGTCATTAACTGTGATGCTGTGATTTCTAGTTTTATCCTATGTCTCACAAATCCATAAATCACACATCTAAATTTGGGCTCAGAAAAAATAAAAAGGTTGCAATATGCCTGGATGTGGGAACCAAGCTGGCATGTTCTTTCTGCCTCTTACACTGTGTGGCTGGACACACTGAGGACAGACTGACTCAGAAGGGGCCCTTCACCCACAAACTGGGACCAATCTTAATTCCCTGGAGACCGTCATTTATTTTTGGTAAATGCCATCCAAGAATATACACAGTATCATTCCCGCAGAACAGTCTATAGCATGAAAAGTCCTGAAAACATGGTGACATAAAGGGTTCACAATTTTCAGATTCTTCAATAATTTAATGTTCTCTGCCTTAAGGCTGTTAGACCTTAAGGGATCCAGGTCTGGTTATGTCCCAGTGATAACACAGGACCTGCTGTATGATGCGTGCTAAATACACAGCAGAGTTCAGAAACTCCAGGTACTTCTTCATTTGAACCTGTTTGACTTCTCTCCTTTGTAACAGGGGTTTGATTTTCCCAAATAATGAATGACTTAAAATAAGGTGCTTAAAAATTCCACACTGAGTCTCAAGATAGTGAACAAACACTATTTAAAAATGCCCTCTGAGCCTCAGTTTCCCCTTCTGTAAAATAAAGGGGTTGGGTTCGAGTTAGTTCTGCAGACCACACCACGGATGGGTGAACTAAATTTGCTGTTATAAACCCCAGCAGGGAGGAGGGTGAAGCAACCCAACTGCAGATGTGGATGTGAGAGGAGGAGTGGGGGCTGAGCCAGGGCAGCAAGTGGCTGGAAAACCAACCTTCAGGAGGTCAACGTCCGCTCTGAACTTTCAAGTCTCAAAAGTATGTCTTTCTCTTCTGATCTGATCGAATACGATTGTCTCATTCCAGTGTATGTACTCACTGTAGGTTTATGTACAGAACTAAATATTCGTTTATTCATTTATAAACCGTAAAGAAACCAGTCAGGTATTTCCCCTCACCAGCAGATCTTGCTTTGGAAGAACAAATACACAAATTTCAGCAACCTCAGAAATGTCATTAAACCTGCAGAGAAGCATAATTCATTTTGGAGTTCAACTTTATGTTCAAGGAATCAGTTCCTATCATAAAGACAATTACTGTAATCTCTTTGCCATGCAAAATTACCCCCATTTATTGTGGACCAACTGCAGGTCCAACTCCTGCCTCTGATGAAGGCACTCGGCAAGTTCACAAAAACATCCTTGAGGATGGCTCCTTCCTGTTTCACACAACGTAGTCTCAGAACTTGAGGCCAAAGGAAAAGGCAAGCCAATGCCAAATGGGTTCTCCTGAGGCCAGTGGTACTAAACTCAAGCCAGAAGGCGACCTCATGACCTCTCCAGGAGCGGCCCATCTGTGAGCGACAAAATGTAACCTCTAAGTACAAAGTTCCAATTATCAAAAACAAACAGGAGTTGAGCATAAGCTACAGTTGGCACCTCCTCTCAGAGCAGAGAACCATCTCACATGCCAGAAGATAAAAGGTGACCCGAGGTCCCATCTGCTGATCAAGCCAAGTGCCTGCTGAAGAGGCTAGGTGCAGGGCAGAAGGAAGAAGGCAGCCGGCAGTCAAGGGAGGGTCCCCTTTGAGGCCACAATCTCTTGTGATGCCAGTGTCCCAACCTGGACCTCAGCACACAGGTTACCCTCGGAGCTCACATAATCTTCCTGGTGATGTGATTCTGCTAAAACCCAAACTTCTTGACCAAAGACTGATTTGGCAAACTAAATCCTAGCCTGGTGCTTGCCCCTTCCCTGGGACATGATTCAGATCCTGACGGAAACACTGCTAGAGCAGCTAACGGAATCAGAGCGCCAAGCTCTGTGACACCAAAGTATGGAGGTGACATTCTTGATTCGTCTCACTTTCAGAGGTTGTGGGCACTAGAAAAGCGCTTCAGAACACTTCATCCCTTCCTGCTAGATGCAGACGTGTGCTGAGACAGGCATCGCCAGCAACCTTTCTTGTTTTTAAACATTTAAAAACCAAAGGGGTTTCCAACCATAGGCCAATCTGCATGCATCCTGCATCCCCTAAGAGGGGGGTAAGGGGTGGGGGACCGAGGCGATAAACACAGACAACTACAAAATACGCCCTAGAAAATGCAAGATCCTCATAAAACCAACATCTCACCAGATACCCTGTTAAGCACAGAGTGTTGAAGGCTCATGAGAAAACAAAATGATTATTGTAGTTGAGCTTGAAACGCTGAACATGATTTTGAATGGTCCTTCTCGCTGCTCCGAGAGGAGAGTCGTTCCACTCCAGCAAAGGAAGAGAGTCGGGAGTCAGCAGCCGCCCTTCCCTTTCGGTCGGCACACCAACTCTGACTTGCAGGTCAGAGAATTAGGCTGTAAGGGTTCAATGCTAACTGCAGCTGCTCTGCACTGAGGGACGTTGGCCAGAATTGCAAACCGTCATGGGGCGGACCCAAAGCCGAGTCCACCTTTGTGGCTGGAGAGGTTTTCGTAACCCTTGCACTCCTCTGCTCCATACCTGCTTCAGTCCTGCGCCTGCCTGAGAAAGTGGCCAGTCACAAAGCACCACCCTAGGGTCCTTTCCTTGCCACCCTCCCTGCAAAGCACATTTTGCCTGCTCTGAGGTCTGTGTCCTTTCCAGAGAGGGTCCTGGCTGGAAAGCAGAAAAAGAACTCTGAAGAACAGACGTGGGGAAATAAGTCTACGCGGAAAGGTAAAAACCTAGCCAATGTTTCCAGAGTGATGCTGCCCTCAGAAGACAAGGCTCCAGGAAGAAAGGGTGTGAAACACCGGAGCTCAGGGGTGGTCCCCACGGCAGGGCTTCCTGCTGTTCCTGGGCACAGGTAGGGGCCAGGGACCCCAGGGTCTTCTGCTGGTTCCGCACCATCCCCCCTTGGCTGGGCTGTACATTCACTGGTTGTCAGGAGTTTCCGATGCTGCTGGGGGCGGGGATGGAGGGGAGGACCAGCAGAACGTCCTGCCCAGCTCGCTAGGCTCTACACGTCGTATCGGTTCAAAGTATAAGAGTTTGGGTAGCTCGGCCGGCCGTACTGGAAGTGATCTGTCAAGATGTTGTTGCGGCCATACTGGTAGTCACTGTGCGGGGGGAAGAGCGTGCCGTTGTGGGGCTTCTCCAGGGGGCTCCGGTGGTGCTCCTTACCGCTCAGGTCCCCTGTCGTGACGGGGAGGAGGTGCTTCCGGGCTTGCTGGTTCGCGTCATACTTGGTCTGCAAGGTCAAGAGAGCAGTGATGCCATCAGTTTCGTGCCTGGGATGCACTCAGAGGACACAGCAGGGGCTTGAGATTCATGGCCAAGAGGCCTTCAAGGTGATATAAGTGTCACCCCGAGTGGAGCTGGGGTACGCTCAGTGAACAGTTAATGGAGCAGCCCTCCCTGTCAACCATCCCACAGCTTCACAGGGGAGTACACAGAGCCTTCGCAAGGAAGGCGTGAAATTCCCAATAGAGCCTCGGTAGAACTGAGAGCCAAAACAGAGTGAGGCGTGAGCCTGGGGCATCTACGAGGGAACACGGAAGCCCAGGGTGGAGGGAGTGGAGCCAAGACCATAAACCAGGCAGTGGCAAAGCTGGGAGCTGGAACCCCTGCCTCTTGGTTCCTGGTGAGGCTCCATCCTCTCCACCAACGCTTGGTGCCTCCTTGGATGTCAAAGGGACAGCCTCCCCCAGCCCAGACTCACCTTGTTGTACAGGAAGACTCCGAGGATGGCCGTCATCATGCCCAGGACATTGGTGCTGGTGACGGGGTTCCGCAGCATGATCAGGGACACTGTGATGACCATGATTCTCTTGGTGGCATTGGCGACCGAGTAGCTCAGAGGGCTGATGAGGTTGAGGATGCTGAAGGCAATGACGTTCTGGGCAAAGTTACAGAAGCCGCTGACAGCCAGGAGCAGAAGTGTCCAAGGCCACTGGGACACATAGGTCTGCAGAGACGGGGGAACGAGAACAGCACCGTACTCAGAACAGCACGCCTGCCCTGGGGAGGGTGGTGACATACGGTAGTTTCTCGGGGGTCACACTCCTGGTAGGGGAACAGACCCAGGCAGGTCATGGTGTGATACCAGGCACTTTATACGTACAACCTCTGTCCTTCACGACTCTGCATGGCACAAAAGTAAATCACCACCCACTCCTGCCAAGGAAGTGGAGGTTCCGGGGGACATCAGGTACTTAAGGGGTGCAGAGGACATGAACCAGAGCTTTCCCCTGTCCCTGGGCAGGGAGGTTTGGGCTGTCGGTTAGCAGAGCAGGGTCTACATACTGGACATCACCTGTCTGAGCTGCTATGACAAAGTACCACAGGCTAGAGGGGTTACAAAAAACATGTTGATTTCTCACAGTTCTGTGAGCTGAAGTCCAAGATAAAGGTGCTGGCAGATTCCACATCTGGTGGGCGCCCTCCTGGTTCAGTGGGTCTTACTGGGTCCTCACAGGACAGAATTGGCAAGGGAACTCTCTGGGGTTTCTCTATTTTTAAAAATAATTTTATCTATATATTTATTGGCTGCGCTAGGTCTGCACTGCTGCATGGGCTTTCCTCTACTTGCAGGGAGAAAGGGCTACTTTCTAGCTCCAGTGCGCGGGTTTCTCATTGTGGGGGCTTCTCTCGTGGCGTGCAGGCTCTAGGCCTTGTGAGCCCTAGAGTACAGCCTCAGTAGCCGTGGGGCACTGAGTGCAGGCGCGGGGCACTGAGTGCAGGCGCGGTAGCCGTGGGGCACTGAGTGCAGGCGCGGTAGCCGTGGGGCACTGAGTGCAGGCGCGGTAGCTGTGGGGCACGGCCTTAGTTGCTCCATGGTGTATGATCTTCCTAGATCAGGGGTCAAACTCCCGTCTCCTTCACTGGTGAGTAGATTCTTGATGCTGAGCCACCAGGGAAGCTCTGGGGTCTCTTAGAACGGCACGAATCCCACTCATGATGGGCCCCACCCTCATGTCCTAATCACCTCCAAAAAGCCCCATCTACAAACACCATCATGTTGTAAGGTTTAGGTTTCAACATATGAATTTGACATTCCAACCATAGCAGACATTTTGCATTGTATCAAATGGGGAGGTCCTGGGGTGGCAGCCTCTGGGTGTGTGAAGACCCCCCTGACAAGGCTGGGAGCCCAAGGCTCTGGTCTGCCCCACCAATGGGAGCCCTCAGGCAAGCTGCCCAACCTCTCTGCCTTCATCTCTGCAATGGGGAAGACTGATCCTGATGAGTCTGTACAGCACTGCTGCTGTGAGGACCAAATGCAATCATGGTTTTGAAAGTGCTTCAAAACAATCCCAAGCCAAACGAACAGAAAATGATGCTATCATCAGAACTTTAGTTGCCGACTTCCCTGGTCGCCCAGTGGTTAAGCATGCAAGTGCAGGGGACACGAGTTCAACCTCTGGCCCAGGAAGACTCCACACACTGCAGAGCAGCCGCAGCCCGCATGCTCTAGAGCCAGTGCTCTCCAACAAGAGCACCCGTCATGGCGAGAAGCGCGGCACGCCACAACCAGAGGGAGTCTGCACGCAGCAACAGACTCAGCACAGTCAAATACAATTTTTAAAAAAGGAAGTGAAAATTTAGAAAAACAAAATTTTACCATCCGACCCTCGCCAGAATGAAGCCACCATAATAAAGGGGGCCTAGAAGTAAAAACTAAGATCAAAGCACCCAGTCCCATCACTTCATGGCAAATAGATGGGGAAAAAAATGGAAACAGTAACAGACTTCATTTTCTTGGGGCTCCAAAATCACTGCAGATGGTGACCAGAGCCATGAAGTCAGACATCTGCTCCCTGGAAGAAAAGCTATGACAAACCTACACAGCACAGTATAAAGCAGAGACATCACTTTGCCAACAAAGGTCCATATAGTCAAAGCTTTATTTTCTCCAGTAGTCATGTATGGATGTAAGAATTGGACCACAAAGCAAGCTGAGCACTGAAGAACTGATGCTTTCAAACTATGGTGCTGGAGAAGACTCTTGAGAGTCCCACGGACAGCAAAGAGATCAAACCAGTCCATCCTAAAGGAAATCAATCCTGAATAGGCATTAGAAGGACTGATGTTGAAGCTGAAGCTCCAATACTTTGGCCACCTGATGTGAAGACTCAATTCATCAGAAAACACTCTGATGCTGGCAAAGACAGAAGGCAGAAGGAGAACAAGGGAACAGAGGATGAGATGGTTGGATGGCATCACCAACTGAATGAACATGAGTTTGAGCAAACTCCAGGCGATGGTGAAGGACAGGGAAGCCTGGTGTGCTGCAGTCCATAGGGTCACAAAGAACTGGACAAAACTGACCACCTGAACAACAGAAGAAATACCAACTAGCCAACATTAGGACCACAAACTCCTCAAAGAGCCTGGGCTGATCTCAGGCCAATTCCCAGCCTGCTCTGGCCTCTCACACCGGAGGACACAGCTGGATCTCCCAGGACAGTGGTGTCTAGTGGCCTTGCCAGGGAGAGAGCTGCAGCAGTCCTCGGGCAGTGGCCTGATTCTATCTCCAGCACCTTCTGATAGGGAAGGATCACGTAGTCCTCTTAAAAGTGAGGGAGATCCAAGTAGGGACCTGCTCAGAACTGCCTTCAGGGCTAGCTGACCTGTTCTCCCAGGAATTCCTTCCTGAGGTGACCCACAGGGACTTACAAGCTATTTTTACAAGGCAGCCTGCTTGCAAAGATATCTTCCAGAAAAGCAACCCAGCCAATCCAGCTTTTTAAAAGAACTGACATACAAAAAAGTTGAGTGTTTCTTCCTTCTAGTGGATAGTTCCATGTGTTTTAACACACATATATGGATTTGTGCAGCCAACACCACAAGCAGAGTTCAGAACAGCTCCATCACCCCATGACACTCTCCAGGGCTTCTCTGTGCGCCCTCTCTCCCCCAAACCCAGGCAACCACTGAGGTGTTCTGCATGATAGGTTTGTCTTTTGGAGACTGTCCTCTATCTGGAAAGATGCAGCATGGAACCTTCTCAGACAGGTTTCTTTGATTCAGCATAATGCCTGTGACATCCACCCAAGTTGTTGTAAGGGATAGCAGTTGGTACCCTTGTTATTGCTGAGAAATGTTCTGCTGTACCAACACATCGAAGTTTCTTTCTCCATTCACCTGTTGAAGGACATCTGGGTTGTTTCCAGTACTCTGTGATCATAAACAGAGTTGCTAAACATTTGTGTACAGGCTTCTGTGTGAACCTGAGTTTCATTTCTCTAGACACCCAGGAGTGAGACTGCTGGGACACGTGGTCAGTGTATGTTTAACTTCAGAAGAAACTCCCAAATGTTTTCCAGAGTGGCTGCGCCATCTTGCCGTTGCTCCAACAACAGGGAAATTCCAGTTGTGCCCCATCCTTGACAAACATGGTACTGTCAGTACTTTTCATTGGAGCTATTCTATTAGATACAAAGCGAATCTCCTCATGGTTTTCATTTGCTTTTCCCTAATGACTAATGATGTTGAACATATTTCACATCTGTACAATCTCAATGGTGAAATTCAAGTCTTTGGCCTATTTTTAAACTACTATTGAGTTTTGAGAGTTCTTTATATATCCTGAACACAAGTCCTCTGTCAGTATCTCACTGGCAAGTATTTTTTTTTCCCAGTCTATAGCCTGTCTTTCTTTAGTAGTGTTTTGGAAAGCAAAAGCCTTTAACTTTAATGAAGCCCCCATTTAGCAATTTTTTTTTTAATGGACCATGCTTTTGGTATAATGTCTACAAACTATTTCCAAGTCATGAAGATGTTTCCTCTATGGTTTCTTCTGAAGGTTACCATTTTTGCTCTTATATTTAGGTCTAGAATGCCTTACGAGTTAAATTTTGTATTATGTGTGAGGCTGAAGCCAAGGCTCAGATCTTGCATATGGATGTTCATTCGCTCCAACACCATTTGTTAAAGAAACTATCCTTTCTCCACGGAGTTGCCTTTGAACCTTTGCAAAAAATCAGTCACCCGTATCTGTGAGTATACTTTCAAGCTGTCTATCTGCTCACTGATGGACGTCTTTTTCCACCAACATCCATACCTTTATACTAAGTCTTAAAATTATGTAATGTGATTCCTCCAACTCCGTTCTTTCTCAAACTTATTTAGCTATTTCAGTTTTCTTGCCAGTTAATGTAAAATTTCCAATCAGCTTTTCTATATTAAAAAAATTTAATATCTATAAGTATCTGTCTATCTCCAAATATATACACACAGGGAGATAGTTTCTCGACTTTTTTTCATTAATGCCTTTGCCCAGCAGAAAAATTAAAGTTAAAATTTAAGTAATGATTTATAGTTGAATGTAAGAAGTATAAGATTTTGTTGAGTAGAAAGAATTTTATTTCATCCTTTCAAATCTATTTCTTTACCTTGTTTTATTGCTCTGGCTACGATGTTAAGCATCATGGGGAATGGGCCTGTTGAGAGTGAACATCTTTACCTTATTCCTGAATTTAGGGGAAAAAACTTTCAATTTCTCATCATTATGTTAGCTATATATGCCTTTGATCAAGTTGAGGTAGTTTCCTTCTATTTCTAGTGTGTTGACTTTTTAAAACTCATGACTGGATGTTGGATTTTGTCAAATGCCTTTTCTGCATGAGTTGGTATGACTATGTGTTTTTATTAGGCTATTACAGTAGATTACACTGATTGATTTCAAAGTACTGAATTAGCCTTGCATTCTTGATTTAAATCTCACCTTTTCATAGTGTAGCATGTTTCTTAACATATCCCTGCATTTGATTTATTCTAATATTTTATTAAGGACTTTTGCCTCTATGCTCACAAGGGATATCTGTCCTTTTTGTGGTTTGTTAATATGAACCAAAAGTGTTCTTTTCCTCTTCTGTTTTCCAGAGGAGATTGTGCAAAACTGGTGTTTATTTTTCCTTAAATGTTTGGTAGAAATTACCCATAAAACCACCTGGGCCTGATGACTTCTTTTTAGAAGGCTTTAAACTATGAATTCAATCTCTTTGCTAGTTATAAGACTCAGGCTATCTTTTTCATCTGGAGTGGGTGCGCTTTGATACTGTGTGGTTTATGAGGAACTGGGCTATTTCAGCTGCCACTGATTTTATGTGTGTAGAGTTGTCAGTAGTATTTTTATGGTTTTAGGTTCTATGAGTTCTGCAGTACTGTTCCCTTTTTCATTCCTGATTATTTGTACTGTCTTATCCCTCTCTCTTTTTTTGGAAGAGTCAGTTTTACTTCAGTTAAAATTTTTTTTCTTTTCCCTTGAGACTTCCTCTTCGGTCCATGGATTATTTAGGAATGTGCTGTTTAGTTTCCAAGTGTTTGGAGATTTTCCTATTACCTCTTTGTTATTTACTTTAAACTTTATTATGATCACAGCATATATGTTGTATATTTCCAATCCTTTTCTTAAGGTTTTTTATGACGTGTAATATGATCTATTTTGGTGAATTTCCACATGTACACTTGAAAAGATGTCTATTCTGCTGCTGCTGGGTAACATACTCTATAAATGTCAATGAGATTTCCAGTTGGTTGACAGTGGTGTTCAATTCTTTATTCCTGATCTTCTATAGATCCAGTGATTTTGGAAATTCTGTATTTGCTGGACATAGAATTACGTGTTAGCAGTTCTTTACTTTTAGTCCTTTACGGATGTTATTCTACTTCACGGTTTCTGATGAGAAACCCACAGTTGTCCAAATTGCTGTTCTCCTATAAATAATGCATCCCTTTTCTGTTTTCAAGCTTTTTTTGTCTTTGAATCTTTTTCTTTCTGTGGCTCAAACTAGATGCCTTCTGCTGACTTATCTTCAAGTTACGGACTTCCCTCTGTCATCTCTATTCTGCTACTGAGTTCATCCAGTACCATCCAGTGAGTTTAAGTTGTTTCTTCCATCCTGAAATTTCCCCTTGGTTCTGTCTTCTATTCTTCCCATTTGTGTCAAGAACGTTCTTGGAGCATGATTATAAACAATTGCTTTACAGGCTTTGTCCAATAATTTCAACATCTGGGTCATCCCAGTACTGGCATCTGTTGATTGTCTTTTCTCATAAGACTTGAAATTTTTCTGTTTCTTTGTATTCCCAGTAATTCGATTATATCCTGGACATTTAGAATATTCTAAGACTGTAGGTCCCATGGATAATGTTGATATTTGGTTTTAGCAGACTCAGCTGGGTTCGGGCTACAAGCTTGACCAGCGGGCTGCGGCTCCAACACCAGTTCTGTTTTCGAAGCCTTTCAGTGGTGCGCAGCCCTGTCCCACGTGTGCGCCACCCAGTGGTGTCCTGGTCCTGGGGAGCAGACTGTTCTGTCTTTGTGTGCTGTTAGGATCAGATCCTCACATGTGCAGCTCAGGATTTTGTTGTTTTATTTTTTAAATGGTAATTCTGTCTTTCCAACTTTAACTGAATTTCAGATTTCTGCTTGCTTTTCCATCTTGGCTCTGCCTTTTTCTTTTTTGGTTACACTGCACGGCATGCAGGATTTAGTTCCATAACCAGGGATTGAACCCATGTTCCCTGCAGTGGAAGTGCAGAGTCTTAACCACTGGACCACCAGGGAAGTCTCTTTTATGGTCTTTTATGAGATCATATCCCCCAGGTTCCTTCTCTCCATGTCTCCTTGGTACTTTCTGGTTTCGGAGGTCTCCTTCTTTCAATCATCCAGTCAGAAAGCTGGACTTAATAACCCCACTCTGATTCCTTCCTACAACTGTACCTCCATTTGGGGCCAAGCAGTGGGAGGATGAAGAAAAGAAAAATTGCAACAGGGGCTAATCCTATCCTGAGGCTGCAGAGGGAGGTTGCCCACCTCAGCATCTTAGGCGCCTGTGGGACCTTGCTGCCACCACCAAATGGGACTGCTGGGGGCCTGAGACGTGAGAGGACTAAGGAAACAAAAAACAGAGGATTCCCCCATGCTCTCAGAGCATCACCAATCTCCTTTCCCCCTCAGGAAGCCAGTAAAGAGGGCCTTTCACTTTCTTCCTCCCCCAGTGCCCACTTCTGTGTTTCCAGATGCTCCAAATCCAGGCTGAAGACACAGGAGGCAAGAGAAAGCAAGCCCACAGCTGGCTCAGTGGTGCTGTGTGACCTGGTTTTCCCCATCAGCCTGCCTGTTCCCATCTACTTTCCATTTCTCAAGTCCTGGCTTCACCCGTCCTGTCCAAGCTTTAATGCTGGGCCACCTGCTCCAGAGTCTGCAAATCCATACCTGGCTACAGCTGAGCTGCTGGCAGCAGGTCTGGATGTGTCTGGGAACTGCCACTGTAGCCTTTGATTCTTGGAAACATGGTGAGTAGCAGGCCCCAGATGATGAGTCTCCACCCTGAGCTTTCTCCCTTCCACTATGGAGCACAGCACCAGGACAAACCTAACTCACTTGGCTGCTGTGGGAAGACACGGGGGAGGGCGGGGGAGCCCTGCTAGGAACCCCGCTTTCAGGGGGCAGCAGTGTAGAATACTGTGTGCTGCTAAGGCTGCTGTTAAAACGTACAAGGGTCCCATCAAGGCAAACAATATATGGCTTCAGGGCTTCCCTGATGGTCCAGTGATTAAGAATCCACCTGCCAATGCAAGGGACACAGGTTCAGTTCCTGGTTCCGGAAGAGCCCACGTGCTGTGGGGCAGCCAAGTCCATATGCCATAACTATGGAGTACGCATGCCAGGGCCTGTGAGTTAGCAACTAGTAAAGCCTGCATATCCTAGAGCCATGCTCCACAGCAAGAGAAGCCACTGCAACAAGAAGCCTGCACAGTGCAAGTAGAGAGAAGTCCCTGGTCACTGCAACCAGAGGAGGCCTGCATCTAGCGACGAAGACCCAGCCCAATCAAAAATTTTTAAAAAACACACAAAAAAATGACCTCGACGAGAAAAAGAGGTTACCATTGGCAATGCAAGTAAGTTTATTACTAAAAAACCAAAAAATGTCCTAAATGCAAGAGAAAGCAAAGCAAAGAGAGCCTGGAGACAGCAGAACACAATCTACGTAGGCCTGTTTGTGAGTGTGCACACACACAGACACCAGCGAGTTAGAACAGTGTATCAGCACCGACGTCAAACCTACAGCCAGTGCGAAGCAGCAGCAAAAGGAGAGGAAGGACCTAGCAGGCCAGAATGGAGCGATCCCCAGGCCGTCCCACTGAGCGAGACCTTTCCTAAGTATCTAAAACGTCTAAGAGTCACTGTGTGTGTAAGGGGGGCGGGGAAGGCACACACTTGGCCCTCAGCACCTGTGGGGGCTGGTTCAGAAGTCCCCAGATCCGAGGAGGCTCCAGTCTCTCCTGTAATAAGATGGCACAGTGCAGGGACTTCCCCGGTGCTCCAGTGGCTGAGACTCTGCGCTTCCAATGCAGGGCGTCCAGGTTTGGTCCCTGGTTAGGGAACTAGATCCCATGTACCACAGCTAAGCATAAAAAAGTCCCAAGTGCTGCTAAGACCTGGTGCAGCCAAATAAATTAGTTAATTTAAAATTTTAGTTAAAATGGTGTAGTACAATTTATACTCAGCCCTCTATATCTACAGCTTTCACATTTGCAGATTTAACCAACTGTGGATTGAAATTTTGATCCTTGGTTAAAAATCTGTGGATATTGAGGGCTGACTATATATAGAAATTTGCTTATGTTTATGAAAAAAACAAAACACTGAGAGGGTAAACCAAGCTCATAAAAATGGCTACTTACAGGGGTGGGGGGAGGCGGCAACAGAAAGTGAAGCCAGACTTCTTTGAATAAACCCTGCCATGTCATTTGGAAACATGCCATGCTCTATGTGGGGTGGGGTGGGATTGCCTAAAAACTGAAATGGAAGTTCAGTTCAGTTCAGTCGCTCAGTCGTGTCCGACTCTTTGCGACCCCATGAAACGGAAGTAAAGGGACCCAAATACACATGAAGCGAAGCACATTGTGAAAACAACTATTTCGAGTACCCTTAGAACACAGTATTCCAGTTGTCCGTCTGTAACAAAGTCTGCTCTAAGGACAAAGAGAACTGCAAAGAAACGTAAACGGTCTACCTGCAGCCGTCTCACAGGGACTCACCTGAAGCAACTGTTCGTGTGTGCAGTTCAATCATGTATGAACAGCTTCGGTGTATGTGAATAAGAAATGTTGCGAGAAACCAATCGTACCAGAAAAGGATGCAAATAAAAAGTTAAAGCAATAATAAATCCTGCAGTGTTACACTGGAATGAGAGTGAATCGGGATGAACTCCCCTGTGCCACCACATGCGTCTTAGTTATCCGCTAGAAAGGCTTTAAAACCACAGCCCAACAGCAGGGAGGACACGGCACTCAGAAGGGCTCTGAACACCACACTCTGCGGACAGCACCTTGGGCTCCTGAAGCAGCTCTGGGATGGGAGGCGCACAAGATGAGGGAAGACAGCCCGTTGGACCAGAAGCTTCCAAAGGCTGATATGTGCTGTCAGAAGGGCAGGGAGCCAACAGGAAGGACTCTATCAGCCCAGGCAAAGATAATCTGAATATTAAAAAAATCATGTGTACACCTGACAAGCACGAGTTCACAGTGATACAAAAAACTAAAAGAACCCTCCTTCACCTGAAAAAAAGCAAAACCTTAACTCATTAGTTAACACTGAAGTAAGCGCTAATTCTTTACTCTGAAAACTCATAGTTGAAAAGGCAAGAGAGGCAGTAAATTGCTTTTTGTGCACTGTACTTCCAGGCAATAAACTAGTTCTGGTTGATGACAGCAAGTTCGTCACAGAAACATTACAGCTAATCAACATGGAAGGGAAGTCAGAACATGGAGCCACAGTTTCCGCACCCTGAAACCAGAGATAACCTCCACTGCATCCACAGATGATGGTAAAGATTAAAGACCAATGTCAAGAATCCAGTCAGGGATTTCCCTGGTGGTCCAGTGGTTAAGAATCTGCCTGCCAATGCAGGGAACACAGGTTTGATCCCTGGTCCAGGAAAATTCCATATGCTGTGGAGCAACTAAGCCCGCGAGTGGCAAGTACTGAGCCCACGCACCTAGAACTTGTGCTCTGCAGCAAGAGAAGCCACTGCAACGAGAAGTCTGGGCACTGCAATCAAGAGCAGTCCCTGCTTGCTCCAACTAGAGAGCCCAAGCAGCAATGAAGACCCAGTGAAGCAAAAAATAAATTTTAAAAATTAAAAATTAAAATTGATACACTGATCTTTAAAAAAAGAATCCAGTCAGACCTCATTAAGCCCTACATTGACTCCATCCAACCCAGACCTGGAAGAACCATGCCCACCTCCTTATCACTGTTGCTTGCATTAGTTGCCAGTACATTCTCTGGAGGCTGGTCCTAGAGGTGGTGGGTGGGAAGATGCTCTTTCCTGGGCTCAGCTCAGAGAGCTATGGGTATATCTGGAGTCAATGGCAGTACAGACAGAGACGACACCAAGAAAGGACTTGAGCAGTGCAAGCAAGGCCAAGTTTCAGAAAGGCCAAGTGAGACCTGAACCAGAGCAGGGTGGGAGAGCTGCCTGTGTTGGCATTTCTGATCCTTGAATGCCCTGGCACAAATGCAGCAGTTATCAGCAGCTGGAATCTAGCACGAGTGAGAAGAAAATGCATAAGAAGCCGACTTCCTTGACTGCACGCAATGCTGAATCATCAAAGAGCTGAGAGCTAAAAGGGCTGCCGGTCCCAGGCTCAGTGCCCCAGTCAACACAGAGGTGTCATTCCCTGACAAAGCACCTACTTCGGAACCAGCTAAGAAAAGGGCATGTTCTTGGCACAGGCCAACTCACCAGGTCGTTGCTGACCAGGAAAGCCGAGAGATCTACCAGGACCCATGTGGGGATCATAAAAAAGACGGCATGGCAGCCCAAGATGTTCAGCAGCCGGAGATGGTGGATCCTTGAATCTCTTAATACCTGAAGAGAGAAAACCTCTTTAAAGGCTGGTTGTAACTGTAAGTGGCAAGAGGGGCTCCGCTTACCCAGGCCCCAAACATGGTGACTGCACATCATCCCTGGTATCTGACCTTGACTGCCAAACCTGCAAGTGTGCCTGTGACGAGACCCACTGCCCATGACTGAAACGAGCACCGTGTTTCATATGCAAAGGACCGAGAAAAGAAAAACAAACCAGGAAAACCCAGCAACACGCAACTGCTGGCAAAGCTACAGTGAAACAGGCACTCTGAAATGGTGCTGGTTCATGTCTAAATTGGAATATAGTTCCACAGGCGAAGTATATCAAGAGCTGTAAATATCTCATACCCTCTGGCCCAAGAATGGTAAACTCATCAAAAGGAAATAACCCGAGAAATAGAAAAATGTTCTGCACAAAGATGTTCATAAACTGTATTATTTGTAGGGAATAGTTGGAAATAATCTGCATGTGCAATAGGGAAACCAACTGTGTTAATTCTGGTACCTGAAAAGAATGTGATTATTATGAGTTACGAGCAATAACTTTTAATGATATGGGAAAATGCAATGTTAAAATAATAAAGGAACAAAGCAAAACTTAAAAAGTATGTATAATAGTGCAACTCTAAAAACCATGCGGAAAAAACCCCTAGTGTTAACAGCAGGGAACAGGACTGTGACTTTCCTCAGGAAAGAGGAAACCCTGAGCCAGGCGGCAGGTCTCTGTTGAGTCTTGGTCCCCAGCACCTACTACGGTGCCTGTCACACAGTAGGTGCTCAATAAATTTTCTGATTTCTTTTCACTGCGCTTTTCTCTACTTTTTCACATTGAATGTAAGTCAACTTCCTAATAATAATAATAAAGCTATTTAAAAAACAAAACAATAGAAAAGCAGAAGGGTGACAAGATGTTTTTTGTTCCAGCACCGAAGAAGTCTTTGCCTGGCTGCCCTTTCAGATGCCACCCGCACACCACAGGGGCAGCCTGGACGGCACCCCAGTACCTTTTTGGAGAAAATATTCTGAAGCGAGAAGCACAGTGTGGCCGCAAGGGCGCTGACAAGCCCCCACATGTCGAAAGACAGCTCGGTGACGGTGGCCAGCAGGACGCCGCTGATGATGGGGATGAGGGACAGGTACACCTGTGAGAGGATATGGCAGGAGTCGCCGCCAGGCCAGGGCGGGGCTGGCTGCTCTCTCCCGCCCCAAAGGGACACCACCTGCCACTCTGGATGCCGGCATTAGCTGGGACAGTAACACTCTGGGGAGTGGGGAGAGGCAGATGGTTCTCAAGAGCACTACCCCAGCCGTGCCAACACCCCCATTAAGAGCCACAAACCAGGGCTGGTCCTAACAGGATCTACGCAGCTGCCGCCACCAACACACCAGGATCTGAAACTTTAAGCCTCTGATGGGCTTCCTAGGTCCCTTTTATTTTGCACTCTTCTAACATGCAGTTATCCCTGGTGAGGACACTCCCCCTACACCTTCTTCAGCTGGAGACCTTTCCCTTCAGGGGTCACAGTTCACAAAGGCCAAGAACCTTCCCTGAGCCGGTGCCCCCTAGACACGGTCAGGCTGCCCAGCTGTGTGTTCTGGGCACAGCGCTCCCCACCCACTACAAGCACCCTTTTCCTCGTCTGCGTCCCCGCACTGCTTTAGGGCAGCTCTTTGCTCACTGCTCTATGCTGGTGCCCGGCACTCAGCAGGCACCCAACAACTGCTGGCTGCAAGAGTGAATAGCGAGTGGTGTGGCCGGGGTCTTCCAGAAGGCTCAAGCATCTCCGGGCCTGGAAAGTCCCCGGAACTCTCACGGCTAGAGAGGGAGAAATGGGGTCCATTCCCAGCATGTGGCTTTCCTTACTCCTGGCTCATCCTTCCCCTACAGAGGACACTCATAAAGCACTTTGGGGACTTCCCTGGTTGAGACTGCTCCCAATGCAGGGGCCTGAGGTTTGATCTCTCTTCAGGGAACTAAGACCCCACATTCGGCACATAACGGCCAAAACAAATAAAGAGATTAAAAACAAACAAAAAAACACTCCAGAGATTTTGGGAGGGGGTGGTGCAGCTCTCCACCCCATCCCCACATACACAGGGTAAGAGTGAGAGCTCTGAAGTCCAGAATCCCTGCCCCTCACTACTGGCTGGTCCTCAGCTTCTTCCTTTTGAAGGCCCATTGCTTTCAATGATGAAATGATCACCGACCTTATCTGGAAAGGGTGGGGCCACAGCTTAATCTATCATCATCCTCATTAGTCTCCTGCCTAAGCCATTCCCGTCTCCTCCCTGTGAAAGGTCTGGCTCCCTGCCCAAGCCAGGTACAATGACCCTTACCACAGGAAACCTGATAAACACAGTGTGATACTGAGAGAGGCGAGACACACCTGCTGGCCAGCTCCGACCTGGGCAGACCAGGCACGTCTGACAGCACCTTGGGGGTGGGCTGCAGGGCACACTGGATCTGGCAGGGGACAAGACTGACCAAAAGCCAACACCAGCCAGGGGTGGCCCCATTTCTATAAGCTGATCCAGGGCACCACCGTTCTAAGTTACATAAAATACAGGATGCCAGAAACCAACCACATAGAAAAGAGGCGCTCTGTCCAGCATGAAATGGATTCCAGCTGGGACAACAGGAATCCCACTTCCACTTAAGGACACAGGGCAAGGCTGTCTCTGGCTGAAGCCACAGCTTCTCTCACTCCAAGCCAGGAAATACCCTGGCTTGGCATCTCGAACAGACCCTGGATTGTGCCCAGAGCATCTTCTCCACACAGCCCTGGGCTCTGCGGGCTGCTTTCACTTCCATTTCCAGACATTCACAATTCCTAGCTGTTTTTATTTCGAAGACTTTGCTGGGCTTTGCCAAAATCAGATTCCTCTGACTAGCTTCTCACTTCTGACCCCAGAAATCCTGAGCCTGACCACTATCTCTTGCAAAGATGTAAAAGTGTCAGAGTTCCGTTCCAGCAAGGAGTCAGATGTTCCAGCCCTCATTCCACTGGAGGGGGGTGTTCTGGTCAAGATGGGACCAAGTTATCCAAGTTGCCTACCAGCAACCCCAGGATGGGAATCCAAACAGGGAGGATGGCTGGATCTGAGATGGGCAGCAGCATCCTGAGGCCACACATCAGAAACAACTCAGGAACACACAACCCCACTCGCTACTGCCCCAGGGGTGATTCCAGAACGTTAGCAGCAGAAGAGCCACCAGAGGTCTAGAAGATGACTTCCTTATTTGACAGGAAGCCAGGCAGCCTGCAGACCAGGAACCTGGACCACGTCACCAGCTCAGCAACAGCTGGGAAGCCTTTGGGGCCCCCACCGGCCCAGAGCCCTCCTAGGTTACCTTGGTGCTCTGTTTCTCCTTCATGATGATCCGGGACAGGAGGACCACCCAGATGGGCATGGTGGCCTTGACTGCAAAGAGAGGGTAGGGGCATTCAGGGAGCTGCGCTAGTCCCAGAACCCACTCTGGGACCTGTCCCAACCCCACTTGGGGGGGGGGGGGGAGGGGTAGGAAGGCTTGGCTGCCCCTCAAGCCACTTCAGTTCTTTTCTATCTGCGGGCCTTCCCCGAACCCAACAGTTCTGATCCGCCCTGCTCACTGCCCAGCTTTCTTTTCAGTCCCTTCCTTCCCGGAGACCCCTGAGCGTGTCCCTCTCTTGCTAAAAGCTTTGGCGGCCTCCAGCGCCTTCTGGACTGAAACGGACTTCTCAGCCCGACATTCCAGGCCGTCGAGGGCAACCCCAGCCGGCACACTCCGACCCAAGCGTCAAAGCCCCAGGTGGCGTGCGCCAGCCGCCGCCCCCTAGGCCAGCCTCGGCACCCACCGGTGTGCGCGTAGGACACGGGCACCTTCCATATGCTGACGTGCGCGGACACTGATGCGAAGTACTTGCCGAAGGCGAGCGGCAACACGTAGCGCGGGTAGAAGCGCGGCGGTAGCAGCGGGCCGGACGACTGATGCGGACCCGGCCCAGGGCCCGAGACGGGCGGCGCCGGGGGCACGCGCCAGGCGCGGAGCAGAGGCGGGAGCCCCGCGCACAGCGCAAGGATGTGGCAGAGCGACACGGTCACGGGGAATGGGAAGGCGCTCAGGATCACCTTGTTGACCACATTGCCGCCCGCGCTCAGCGCGTACCACAGCAGGCACAGCGCGGCCACCCGCGCGCCCTCGCGCGCCCCCCCGCCGCCGCCTCCCGCGGCTCCCGAGCCCCCGGCGCCCGCGCCCACTCCCACCGCCGCCGCCGCCGCCATCCTTCCCGAGCGGCCGCCCCTTCCCGCCTGCCCGACGGCCCGACGCCGGACGGGGGCGGGGCAGGACGGGGGCGGGAGCGCCAGCCAGCGCTGCTGCCTATTAGCCACCGGCGCTTCCGTCACCGCCACGCGCCGGCCGACGCGCCCGCCACCACGTAGCGAACGTAGGCCCCGCCCTCCTATCGATGGGCTTCCTGGAGGGCGGGGTCTGTCCCGGAAGCGGAAGGAAAGGGGACCGTGAGCCCAGAAGGGCTCTGAGAGTAGTGGGCTGGCCTGAGGGAGCCTAACTGGGTCCCAGAGCACAGGCAGGAGGGGCTGGAGGGAGCGGTAGGTCCCGGCTATGTCGGTGTCTGTGAGCGGGTGATCGAGTTCGCGGGTCAAACCTCGATATCCGGGCTGTATTGGCGCCCTCCAGCCAGATTCCTGATGGTCGGAAGACGAAGGTAAAAGAAGAGAAACCGAATGGTGAAAACCTCTCCATGGGCTAAATTCTTTCTGCACACCGGCAGCGAACTCCCGTGGCCGCACTCCAACAGAGGGGCCAGCCCAGAGCGCCCTGGAGCACGTTGTGGGAATGCGCTGTGCGGTATTACTGTCTTCATTTCACCGACTAATGGACCGAAGCCCAGAGAAGGGAAGCTACGTGGCATGCGTCCTCTGGCCAGTTTGGGGGTCGCAGTAATGGCAAGCTCCTCGGGCACCTGTCTCTAGGGATCTGCAGGACGGAGGGGCGTGGTGCTGGCCCCTACTGCTGATGCTCAAGGACCAGTTGGGATAGAGCAGCCCAAAGCCGCAACGGAAAACAACTGGTGTTTTCAGCAAGATGATCTTACACTGCAGGACTTTGAAAAATCATGTACTTCCAACTTTGGGGGCGATAGAGAGTGTTAAAATTTTCCTTCTACTGTATCTTTACTTGGCAAATTGAAAAGTGGCAACCCAACTGTATCCGTAAAATGTTGGTGGGAAGTCACAGCTTAACCTTGTGTTCTCAAAGTCAGGCAGTATCTGTACCCTAAGGCTTACTAGATACTCAGACACAGGAGAGGTGGTGCCTGCAGGGGGTGGAGGAGCAGTGACCTTCCTGAGCCCAGGTCTGAGAAAAGTGCTCATGGGGTGCCAACCTGCACCTTAATAGCTTCCAGCTGTGCCTCTGACCCTTTGTTGGGAGGATGTCATCCTCAGGATACCCACATGTCAGCTGGCCACATTACAGGTGAGAAAACAGGCACAGTGGACTGAGGAAACTAGTTATTCCACAGCACCAATGGTCCTGATGACAAGCTTTTTGCCCCCCCACCCCAACGCTAAATTCAGATCATATAATTTCTTCCTCACAGCTTTGGGGTACCATTTATATCTCCCAAATGGGGACAGATGTGTAAAGTGACTAGCCCAGGTCCATACAGGTGGTAGATGGCAGGGGCAGAATTTAGACTGCCCTCAAAGCTACTTCACCCACTTCTAGGAGAAGGTATGCCCTGCACCAGGGCTATGTCAGAATTCCCCAAGGCGCTGAAACTGTGGCTCTGGGTTGATCGCATGTTTCTGGACCTCCTGATTTGCCTGGTGGGGCTGCTCCTCTAAAGGGGGAGTTGCTTCCTCATCTGTGACATCAAGTAAATATGGTCAAGATGATTTATTCCAGAGTGAAAAAAATAGAAAGCCAAAGCTTATGGTTTCAGAGATGAGGGAGAAGAATGAAAAGATCATCACTTTATGGTTAAGGAAGACTACAAATATTTCAGGGGGTAAGACAAGGTCACTTGAGACCTGGGTTGTGGAGCCTGCTTGGGAAGGCAAAGCTCTCTCTTTCTAGGGAAAGTGAGGTCTGGAATGGACACAATGTGGCCCCTCCGACTCTGCAGGTGGGAGAGGCATTGTGACCCTGAATGAATGAAAGGCAAGGTAGAGGTCAGTGTCCATGCAGAAGGCTAATAGGCTGGACTTGGTGACTTTGCCCTGCCCATCTCCCCACAGCCTGGCTAGCTATGGGGCCTGAACCTTGGACATGGGGTCCAGGTTGTCTTGGCTAATCCAGAATCCAGAAAGGATGAATGTGGCTATAAAGGACCAAATTAAAAAAACAATTCTCAGACTGGTTTGTGCAAATGTTTTTTTTTTTTTATTTCCACATTTATATCACAAGGTGTCCACTTACTGGACCAAATAGCAAAGTTGCTCCCTTCTGCGTCCTGAGAACACAGAAGTCTAGGTACTGTACATTCACTAAGGCTCCTTGTTTTTGCAAATCGCGTTTATGACAAATAACCATAAGGCAAACGAATCTAAAGGAATGGTTATGAGTGTTTCCAGCATACAGACAGGTCTCTTCTCGCCCAACAGTACAGCTTACACACCAGTAGCACCCGCGGTTACTTTTGTGTTTTGAGGGGAAAGGAACTCTAGAAAGGTGAACTTTTCTAGATATGTGTGGGAAGGGGAAACTGAAGAGGGAAGAACAAAAGGCAAGTTACTTGTCTGGTGGTCAGATGGAAGAGGGGGCAAAATAAACTTTAGAAAACAAATTTCTGCAGCATTTCTTTAAAAACTGGGCTGTAACTGAAACCAGATACAAATGTGTGGATGCCCAGGGAGCATGGATCAAACTGGTTGGCCAGCTGGCCTGCCTGATGCCAGCAGCTTGCTACAGCTGAGGCACCGTGATGGGAAAGCTGGCCAGGTGGGGTGCAAATCGAGGCCGCAGTATTGCCCACTGCCTCAAACACTTAGGGCCATGTTAAAAAACAGAAAATGCAAAGAGATGAGATGCGTGCTTCTGTCGCTGTGTTAAAGGTAACCTCTCCCACAGGTTTTCTGTGCCTGCCTGCAACTGAGGTCCCAGCTCACCAGGGCTGGGAAGCGTCCGCACCTCTTCTGGGGTGGGAGACTAACGCTTTTTATAGCTGGTTTGCTATAGAGTTCTGAACTCACTTTGCTGGCCTTCCTTTCACGCGGTCCTTCCTTTGCAATTTTGTTAGTAAACTGGTAGCAGCATTTCACAAAAGGAGAATTTAGAGGGACGAGTGCAGAGAGACCTAGAGACTCTCGCCTCCTCCCTCCCGCCCCGGGCCGGACCCCCTGGATTCCCAACCACTGGAGGCGGCGGGCCCTGGTGCCCGTCCTCCATGGCTGACTGCAAGGTGGGAATGCACTGAGCGCCCGAAGGGCCAGTCAGTCCAAGCAGACATAAGGCAGAATGTTCAACCGCCCGTCGTCGCCGTGCGGGTCGAGCGATATGCACTGCGTCCAGTCATACCAGTTACCCTGTGTGTCCTGACACCCGTTCACCCCTGGCCACTGGTGGGCCTGGATTCTGTCCAGATCGTCCCGGGTGACCTCGCGGCTCAGCCCGGGGAAGTCCGTGGGCGGGCCATGAGGCACCAACACGTGCGGCTTCCGGGCCCCGCGCCGAGTGCTCTCCTCCTGCTTCAGGTACTCCGACATGAAGTGGTGAGCGCCCGGGGTCTGTGCGCCTGACGACGAGAGCAGGCTGCTCTGCCGGCTCAGGTAGGACTGGATGATCTCATTGCGTGACAGTTCCTTCCAGTTCGTCTGTTCAAAAGGGCTCTGGAGGCTGGCCTTGGCCTCGGGCTTGTCCAGCTCTGTCCTGGGCTGCTCCGTGTGCACGGGGCTGTCGGCCCGCACTGGCTCTTTCTGGGTCAGAGGTTTGATCTGTCTTGTCATGGGATCAAAGGTGAGCTTCCGCTCTTTTAACCGGACAGGCTTGACACCAGCCTCAGCCACCTGCCCGTCCAAGTTAACCGTGTAGTCACGAGGCCGGTACCTCTTCTTCTTTTTGCTGTCTGACCCACCAGAGGAGGCAGCATCGCTGTCCGCTTTGGAGGAGTCTGGGGAGAAGCCTGCCCGGGGCAGGAGCGGCTCAGCCGGTGGCAGCCCCGCCTTGCAGCCCGACCCTGCAAGTCGCTGGTGGCCCTCCGGCTGCTCCAGCCAGCGCACGGGGCTCTCTGCGCTGGGCAGCAGCTCGAGTCGCCGCACAGGGGGCGTGGACGGCTGGGCCAACGGAAGCGGTGACGGCACCTGCGTGGCATCCAGCGACTGGGGCCGAGGTGATGGGCTGGGCAGGGAGCCCTTGTACGTGTACGGGCTCCGCTGCCGGGCAAAGGAGCCCTCGTGCCGTGAGTTCCGGGAACCGAGAGAGCAGCGAGGTGGCCCCTTGGGGTGGGGGGGCCCTGGAGTCTCGTCCACCCTGTCCAACTGCTGCAGCACCACAGCCTTCGTCTGCAAGCAGGGCCCGGGGGGCTTGCCCAGGCCCGGGGAGCTGGTGTGCGGCCTCACGGCATTGACGGGGATCTTGCCGCTGTGCTTGTCGTTCTCGCCGTGCTCCAGGCGGTTGCCCTCAGGGCCCACGTGCCCACTGCTGTCCAGGGGGCTGGGGAAGCTCTCAGGGCTCCCGCTGATCCCATTGGTGGGGAGGGGGGACGAGTTGGGGACCAGGGAGTCGTGGCTCGCCTTGGAGACCTTGGGAGGTGGCCCAGGGTGACCAAGGTCACGCTGGTCTCCCCGGCGCTTGCGGCTGCCCAACCTGTCCAGCCGCTGCCCGCACAGCCTTGGCATGTCATTGCGGTACTTCAGGTCATGGACGCTCTTGGGCGGGCCGGCCGCCCCTGCCTCTGGCCGGCAGTTATGGGCACCGCCGTTGGCTGAGCCGGTGGCACCCGCCAGCCCCCGCAGCGCAGCCTCATTCTGGTGCACGGGCTCGATGAGCTTCTGCCAGCTCCGCAGCAGCTTCTTGGCCCGTTTGGCAAGCTCCTCGTTCTTGGTCTTCTTGCGGACGTCGTTGATGAGCTTCCCAAGGCGGGTTTCCTACAGCCAGAGAGACACAACGACACGCTTTTAGGACAGGGACACCCCATGAAGAGAGAGCTGGGGCAGAAATGGAGCTTCCCATGGAGCTGGGGGAAGGGCTCGTGTCTTTGAAATGACCCCACAGGCCCCCTAAACCACTGGTCTCCCAGACACAAAACCTATGAAGATTTTGGGTCCCTCGTGACATTTAAATTCTCAAACCCAAGTCCTCAGATCTTACAGTCCATGGGACAGACAGAGCATTCTCAGAAGCATCATCTCACAGGCTCGCAACTCCTGAAGGCCGCGGACCATTCACGGCCACCTCAAGGACACTTGGCCAGGGGAGATTTCTAGGTGAGAGCACACTGTGGCAAAGGCAACAGCACACGGGACCTTGAGCCAGCCTCACTCACTGGAGCCTCTGCTGCGCCCTGCAGAGTGTGCAGGGCCTCCTGCAGAGAAAGGGGCCTCAACTCTGAACTAAAGCCTCTCGTATTTCCTGCAGTGCCCATGTGCTGTGGACTGGCACAGTGCAGGCCAGGAGGGCATGCCCCCCTCACTCCTCCCTTTAAGGCCTTGCTGGGCCAGTGAGCAAAGTCTCTGGGGCTCCAAGAAGTTAAGGAAGCCCAGGGCTGGGGCAGCCCGGGCCCCGCCTCACTGCCCGCCCTAGTGCTCAGACCTGGAGCGCTCACCTCCAGTGCCTCTTTGGTGATGGGGTATTTCTCCAGGCTGGAGATGACTTCCTGCACCGCCACCATGTTCCGGATCTGTAAAACAAGAGCCGCTGTCAGACCGCAGGCACTTCTCCCGGTGCTGGCCTGCTCCACAATTCGCCCTTTCCCAAGCGCCGGTGGAGCCAGCATCACGGGAGACCCCCTCCTGCAGCCTCCTACCTGCTCCCAGGGGCCAGCACGCACCTAGTGTGCACCCTCCCGTCGGCCTCCTCCAGTGCCCGGTGAACAGGTGACTGAGTCTGTCCATGGACACACCCATCTGCCCAAGCGGCTGCCGCACAACTGAAATTCACATTTATGAAACAAGATTCACTCTTGATGTGGGAAATGCACTCAAGTCTGCCATCTGATGGGAGGCTGAAGGACTTACTGAATAAAACGCACCACGTGTAAAACAGCTGTGCATAATCATCTAATCAATTTAGTTCCCTTAACAAGATCTTTATAGAGTTCATTGAAAGACATCCCAAGGAGAGCAGAAGTCACAAAGTGGGAGGAGACCAATGCCACAGGGCCCGCCGGGTCTGTGTTTGAGCCCACAGAGAACGCGGGCTGGGAGACACGAACAGGCACTGGGCACGACAAGAGATGGTGCAGCAGCGCTCCACTCTCCTGGCCATCAGGCGAGGCAGACCGAACCCACAAGCGGCTGCAACGAACACACGCCAGACTGCTGGAAATGGTATCTGACACCACCAGGTAGTTCTGGGGTACGGCCAACTCTGGGGAGCACTGGGCTGTGTCTGGTCAAATCAAACACTTGTGTGTCTCGTGACCAAGCAATTCTATACCTCGATGACACGTGCTATGAACCAGGCCCTGTTCTACCAAGGTCTGTTTCCATACAGCACTACTCCACTGAATTATCACAACCTCAAGCAGAAGGTGTGAACTATTATTACCACCACATTTTATGAATGTGATGTAAAGGACTGGGTCATGTGGTCATATGTTCTAACGACACCACTGTCGTCCAAAAGTTGAACAGACTAAGAAATTCAAGAGCTCTAGAAATGAGCACACTGCAGCTTCAGTACATCAACAGATGAACTTCAAACCACAGTGGATGAAAAGTCACAGGAGATACACACTGGGTTGATTCCAACTACACTAAGCATCACAGCATACTCAAAAATTAAAATGGACCCCAGATCTAAATGTGAAAGCAAAAACTCTAAGGCTTCTAGAATAAACAGGAAAATATCTTTGCAACCCTGGGGTAGACAAAGATTTTTCTGGAGCCCCAAAGCAGTGATGTCTAAGAAAATATCCTGACAAACGGTTGGGCAGTGAGGAGGCTGGTCCCACGGGAACAAGGCCACCCGCTCCCTGTCCCCAGCCCTGGGATTCTGGCCCGCACGGTCCTGGGCTTGCCACATGGCCTCTCTCCACCTCAGTGACCTCACCCTGGTGTATTTAGAGCCCTGGGTCCCTACACACTCCTGGACCAGCAGTGTCCACAGAGCGAGCCCAGTGGCACAGAGTGTCCTTGTCCTTGGGCAGACACTGTCCTGCTGCCAGAGGAGGGGGAGGCAGAACACCTGAGCAACGCTGGGGGCTGGAGCAAGCTGGCACTGTAGACCCTCACACAGCCAGAGACCCTCCTGGAAGCTACACAGGGTGGGGCTGGGGAAAGGCCTGCCACCCCAGTCACAGCCGAGCAGCCTCTACACTCAGGCGGGCATCCAAAGGGGCTTTCGGCTTTGAGGCGGTGCTCAGGCTCTCAGCGCTGTGGAGAGCGCTGTCTGCTGCCTTCCTCAAGCTCAGGACCACCCGAGGGCTCATCCCTCTGGCTCCCCTGCTCCAGCCATGCTAGCAAGGGCACTGAGCGCTATGTAGGGAGTATTATCTGGGCATCTGGAGGCAATCAGGCCCTAAGGACCAGGAAGCAGGCCAAGTTCTACCCTCAGCACAGCTAACAAGGCGTCCTGGGCTCTATGCAGTGCAAGGTTGGGCCTCCAGCCTCAGATCCAGCAGAGAGTAATAGCCCAGCAGCCTGCGGCCCTTGCCTCCACTCTCAACGAGAGGGCCCAATGCACAGCAGAGACACCAAGGCTCAGTATAGCCAAGGGGAGGCTTCTAGCCAGGCTCCAGGCCTGTAAAAAAAGCCCCAGTACAGGACGGCTGGGGCAGGGAGGTAGGTAGGTGTCAGGTAAAAGGCAGGCCAGGGGTGCCTGTGGTGAGAGTAGTATCTCAGCTGGGCCTCCGAGGTGGACAGCAGAAGCCTCAGCACCTCCAGAGGTGAGATGGTATCCAAGCCCTGGAGAGGGGAGAGAGGTCCAGAGCAAAGACCCTGGCGTGAGCCAGGATGCCAGCAGGAAGGGCAGACCAGGGGAAAGTAGGCTGACCACACAATGGCCTTCCATTAACCTTAGACACGGTGGGAGCCGAACTGGTCCTGCTAGCCAACAGACCACCCTGTTTTTAGGTCCTTCCTGGCACCTGTCTGTCCAAAAATACATTCACCCACCATCACAGCAGAGACAGTATGCCATTGTTGTGCAGGGAGGAAGCCTCTGAGCCACTCCCAGTCGCAGACCCCAAAGGGGGCTTTGGGGCAGCTCTACAGGCCAGAGAGCCCAAGGGTCGTTCACAGCCTCCTGCTCTCCGGAAGAGCCTGGCACATGCATGGCCTTTGGATATCTCCCCTGGAATTCATTCCCAGGGAATGAAACCAAAACAAAACTAAACAAACAAAAAACCACCTCTCAAAACCACTTGCCAAACAGCTTTCCCAAAAGGAGCAGAATTC
Source organism: Capra hircus (assembly GCF_001704415.2). Classification (NCBI taxonomy): domain Eukaryota; kingdom Metazoa; phylum Chordata; class Mammalia; order Artiodactyla; family Bovidae; genus Capra; species Capra hircus. The sequence continues at coordinate 102,320,932 of NC_030814.1, forward strand.
ACATGTGAGGGATGTCTGAACACTTGCAGCCTCATCTTCTCATTAGGACTCCTTCAATAGCCATAGATTAATCTTTAGTTCCTTAATAATGACTGAAGACAAGTGTCACCTCCCCTTTCTACTAATGTCGACTTCTCCTGTAAATTGTTCATTGTCCCAGCCCACATATTTTCATTATTTGATTGGCCTCTTTATTGCAAGTAAATATTCTTCCAGGTGATGATGTCTGCCCCTGTGCATGGGGATGCCTAAGTGTCCTCAGGGCAGGCACCAAGGAGGAGGAGCAGGGAGGGCTCCTCTGAAGAGGCAGGGAGCAGGCAAGGTGGGCCAGGCAGCAGCGGAACACTCCGAGGAGCAGAGGCAGGGCCAGAAGTCCGTGGGGAAGTCGGCGGGCAGCCCCGGGAGAGAGGCCCAGGTGAACACGGTCACTTGGTGACCATGTGTGGAACTGACTTCTCCTCTACTGCGCCAAGGGCTAGCAGATTCTAGACTCGGGATTCACGAGGGACAACTGGGTATCCACAGTCAGACAGGAAAGTGAACCAATATCCATCCCAGGCAGAAAGGAGGGAAGCAGCCTCCTAAACTGGGCTCCTTCCAGCCGGGCTCAGGCAGGGAAAGAACCCTTCCCAAACATGTCCCCATTCACACCTCAGGACACCCCAGGGCACATGCTGGCAAGCAAGGAGGGGACCCTCCTTACCACCAACCAAACCCCCCAGTTCTTATGTGGACCTCCCATCAGGAGAGGACCAAGAGCACGGGGGAAGCAGCAAGGCCTCCCTCTGGAGAGCCCCGCATCGAGTGCTAGGTCATGACTGCAGCCAGTCTAACCCACAACATTTGCTGCTCGACTCACAGTGAATGAGGAGGAGGAAGGGACACTGGATGCCCACAAGTGACAGGACCTAACTGACAGGACCAAGGGAGGGCGGCAGCCCTCAGAAGCAGCTGGGGTAAGAGTTGAGACCATCTAGTGCAGGATGTCCCCACGCCCTCGGCACATGTCTGAGAGCTGTTCTGCGGCTGGGTCACTGCCCTGCATCTGGACCCATGTACAGAGGTGGGGCTAGCCCAAGGGGCAGATCCACCGCTGCTCAGCCTCCTCCTAGCAGTAATTCAGGGCATAGGTAGGTAAACCGCAGGCCCTGAATAATTACTGCCCTGTGGGGGATTTCCAGCCCTGATGTGAAACAAGGAACTGAGACTTCTTTGGCGTCTATCCGCTCACTGCTCCTTTTTCTCCACGCATCAACGGTTCCCACTCCACTCGAAATCCCCAACCTCTTGGCAGTGCAGCTAGACGTGTGCAGCCCTGGTGGCAAAGGGGAGACCCTGTACTCCCCAAGTTCAAGAACTGGTGAGACCCAAAGGCAGTAGTAAGACAGTAAGTCATTTTGGCCTGACTCTCACAGGACCACTCCTTGTTGGGTTCCTGCAGGCACCAAAGTCTCTAGCTTCTCTTTCTTCAAACGCCACTTTACAGATAAGAAATCTGAGGGTCCAGAAAGGCAAAAGAAGTCCAGTGCTCACCATGCAGCTGATGATGGAGAAGAGTGGCTTTACACTAGCCTGGTGCAGGGCCTGCCCACCATACAGAGCCCAGCTGGTACTGTACTGGGAGGGCTCCCAGACACCACCAGGCTGGTGACAGCCTCCCACCCACATACCCTCATCCACCTTCCACAGTGGGAAAACGGACAGGTTACAGAGTTCCTTGTAGCCACACAGGGTTGGCTTCGTGCCCAGAGCACCAACGGATGGTCTCTGGGCTGCCTCGGTCTCTGGGCTGCCTCAGTCTCCCGCCTACGGTGCTCTAGAGCTGGAGAGATCTCCAACAGCAGGGCCTTCAGCCCATCCCCAGTGCTTGCCCTGAGCTGCAGACCACTTGATAAATGACAAAGGCACTGGAGTCTCCCTGCCAGGCCCTGGAAATGGCACACACCAAGGTGGGACTCACCCCGCCTGTCCAGCCAGCCTATGACCACACTGTGGCCCTGCATCTATGCAGCACAGCCCACACCAACTCCTTCAGGGGGCTTAAAGCCCACCAGGTCAGCAGCAAAAGCTAGTTCACTTTTAAACCAGCCATGTGGAAGTCACATTTTTTCTGTTGTTGTTTTGTTTTTTTAAAGCAGAATAGTCTAGACTAGAATTTACAAAAACCAATTAGCTCAAAAGGCTTTGGAACTGTTCATCAGCAAGCAAGCTGTCCTTCCAAACCAAAACACGACACAGATGGCAACCAGAAGCAAGCAAACCTCGAGCTTTCCAACGTGCTGAGCATTCTAAGGTCATCCTCGGCTGAGTCACCATGCCCCGCCAGCCCCATGGCAGGTGTCAGTCGTGTCTGCCGAGGGTGTGCGCGCAGGTGAAAGGGCTTTGCCAGGCGAGTGTGTGTCTGTGATTTGGTCCCAGCCTCACTCTTCGGCCACAGCAAGTGGCTGATGAACTTCCCGCTTCTGATGAACTTTACACGTTCCCCAAACGGGTGCCGTTCTGTGACTCAAACTGCCTCTACCACAAGTCAGTGCAAGAGGTGAGCCTGGTGGTGACCAGCGTGTGTCCCACCCCGCCTCCCCGAGCGAGAAAAAGAAGTTGATGTGCCTTGAGTCTACCCCTCAGCTCTGCAAGGTGCAGCCTCCTGGCTCCGCTCTGCCTTGCTCTGTCCCACAGCCAGGCAGGCGCCAGGGGAACCTTCCTCAGGCAGATGCCCTGTCAGCGCCCTGCCTGGCTTTCAAAGGCGCCTCCCTCTGCTAGGACCCCATGGGAACCTCACACCCACAGGAGCTAAGTCACTCTCATTCACGACTGCTGACAGGAAGAGCGACACTGGGGCGGGGGCTGTGTCTCAGCCACAGTCACCAAGCTCACCGCTTGCAAAAGCACAAAAGCACTTCCTCATCAGTGGTTTCCCTCTGCTCCCCGGGAGCGTCCACAGCTGGAGGGTGGCCGCTGCCTGCGTGGCCCTGCCTGCTGTACACTCACAGCCCGCAGAGCACCCGTGGCCAGAGCAGCCGACTGCAGCTGCGACTTGGCCCAGGCAGCTGGCAGAGAACACTGCCTGCACCTCATGAGCAGCCCAGGGCCGCTACCACGAATGGCGGCCAACCAGGGGACCTCTGTGAGAGGCTTGCGGAGGTGAGAGAGGCTTGCAGACAAAGCGGGGAAAGAGGGGGAGACCAGCACTTCTCTCCATAGTGCTGGCCCTCAAGCCCTTCTCTCATTTGTCCCAGCAGGGCGTCCCAACAAAACCACAAGCTTCAACTCTCCTGACCTCTGAATCAGGTCAACGCACAATTCCTGTTGTAACTTGGCCCTTTCAGAGAGTGCAAGAGCTCTCAATGTGTCGTATCTGGGAGCTGGTTCATTCCTACACTTTGCAGTTGCAAAGTCAGAAAGCCCAGCAGAGCGTTTTCTACCTGCATCCATGCTCGCAGAAGGGTCCGGTTGTCAGTGCCTGTGACAACATACAGCACACCAGGTGGGTTCCTCCCTCCCAGCCGTGCTCTCGTGGAAACAGCCAGTAAGAATACCAGCTGTGTAAGATGAAACGTCCGATGCCCGTGGGAGGGGCACACACAGTGCTCGGCCCACATACACCCAGAATACCGGCAACTCAAAATGAGAACCAGCCAGCTTTTTAGGAAGCGATGGGGCCAGCCTCCAAGAGAAGGCTGAGTGAAGCTGCGAGGCGACGGCAGGGCACTCCCGCGCTGCAGTGAACCCTCCTGGCGCTTGGACTGGGCAAAGTAGCAGCCAGGCTGGACCTGGTTTCCAGTCCCGGCCCAACCAAGACGTGAAGCAAGACCAGCCACCAACCCGAGCCCGGCTTTCCTTCCAGGAGCCAGGAAGCCTGCGCGGAATGTTGGGAAATCCACAGATCATCTGTAGACACTGAGGCACGCTGACTACCCTCTGGGGAGACTGTGCCCACGGGGGTCAGGCCAAGGCGGCCCTGTCCACTGCCCACCAGGCCATTCTGTGGTTTCTAAGATCCTTTCAAGGCAGTGCAGTGCCCAATGCGGCACCAACAGTCTGTCAGTCTGCTCACCTGGGCTGCTATGGGAGTCTTGAGAACAGGGGAGAGCCTAAAATTTCCCTCAACAAGGCACCAAACACAGGCCAGGGAGATAACAGGAAGGGCTGGTTATGGCCCAGTGCTGAGGCATGGGTAGAAACGGCCGAAGGCAAGGACAGAAGCAACAGGTGAGGCACTGCAACTGAGGCTGAACTGAGCAGCCAGGAACACCAAGGTGGCAACACCCAGCAGGCTCCGTTACGATATCCGAAGGACTACGGAGGAGAAAGCCAAGGCCATTCCCCTTCTCACAGGGGCTCAAGCCCAAACTAACCCCAGAACCTGAGGCTGCCAAGGCTCGGTGGGTAAAAGTGACCACATCCACCACTGACGACCAGGCTGCCTGGGGTAAGCAGTGAGAGTGAGTCACAGACATGCGACAGACACGCAGGGTCTGCTGGCCCTCACCTTCCTGGGTACTCCACACGGGGTCACCATGTCTGTTCTGAGAGCAGAGTAACAGGAACTGCCAGTGCCACAGGAGATACGTCACTTGGCAAGTCACAGGTTAGGTATGGAGAAGCCCTCGTCTCCTTCCACAGAACAGGCTCTGAGATCTGCAAACTCACCAGGCCCTAAAGGTAACTGAGGGTTGGGTGCGCCTGTCCTACGTGATACAACAGCCATCAGGCAGGACACGGCCTAATGGGCTGCACCACATACTCTGGGGCAGACAGCACGAGTGGACACTGCGCACAGAGGTGAGCAGAGCTCCGGGCCCCCCACCTAGCCACGAAGTGGGAGGGTGACAGAAGTGTCCTACAGGCTCCTGGGAGGGGAACAGCAGACACACACGAACACCCAGGACCTAGCCTGACTGGCTCACAGTAAGCACTCAAGAAAGGGGATCAGCACGGAGCCGTCATGGGACTACACTTGAGAGGGATCAGGTTCTAGGCCACCTCTTTCCCCCACCTGCTGCCCTGAGCTTTGTGTGGAGCCAGAAGACCAGCAGTGGGTGTGGGGACTTTCTCAGTGGGCATGCCTGCAACAGGGGAGGCATGCCTGCAACAGGCGCCGTGGAGAAAACCAAGGACATCATCATGTGGAGCGGGAAGGGAAGTCTGTGCACAGTGTCAAACATCATGTGAGGATGAACATCCACAGCCCAGGACCCAGCAAATCCTAGGGACCAACAGAAACCTGAGCGGACACGTGCCGAGAATGGTCAGGGCGGCCGTGTTCAGAACAGTCCCATCTGAAAACCATCCACATGCCACCAACACTAAACAGATGACGACGTCATGATCCAGCTGTTCAATGTCAAATGAAGACAGTACTGCTACACAGAACATCAAAGACAGAACCTCAAAACAAGTCAAATGAAAAAACGTAGATAACAGAAGAATACGTCTGTTTTGGACTGGAAGCTCAAAAGCTGGCAAAATTTGTCCATGGTGACAGAAGTCAGGGGAGTTGGGGGTGGGGAGAGGCTAAGAGAGGGAAGAAGAATGGCTTCTGGGGAGAAGCTCTATTCCATGACCTGGGTGGGAGTTACTAGGGTATGTTCACTCCACAAACATGCACTGAGATATAAACTTCAAACTTACGCACTTTTCTGGGTATATGCTATACTTTTAGGAAAAACTGGTCTGAGAAGCCATCCCATCCTAGAAACAGATGTCAGAGCTACTGGGGTTGAAGAGGCTGGAGAGGTACTGGCAAGCCAGCCCCTTGCCCCCCATATGGGGGGCAAAGACCCTCTGAGGGTCCCATAGAACAAGGTCTGAGAACGTGGACCAGGAGCCCAGGCTGCCTCTGGGATACCCAGCATGTGCTATGCTTTACAGCTCACAGAGAAAGGCGTCCACACTGCTCCCACCCTGGGCAGAGGCCAGTCTGGGGAAAGCAAGGGCGTTCTGAAGGCTCTACAGCAGGAGCACTGAGCAGGTCAGTGTTCCCAGGAAGAAGCAAGCTCTTAAGTTACTGGAGAGGCGGGCAGGCAGTGACCACTGCCTGGGCATCACCAGCTGGCACCCTGGGTGGGTGGGCCTCTGCCTCCTACCACTTAGGTTCTCTCCTAAGACCACAGACCTCCAGAGGAGGTGTTATGCCACTTCCCCAATGAGGAAGCCAGGGCGCCCGTTATACACCTGGCCACAGTTTCAATACTAACCTAACCTTCTAATCTTGTGCAGTTAGCCCATGTCTGCCTCCACGCAATGAGCCACCAGCAAGTCGCATTGATGCCAAGGGCAGGAACAGAAAGCTGGTACAAGGGAGGACAGTGGAACAAATCAGATAGGGGAAATTCCGCATGCCTACACCAGGAATGAAGACAGAAAACAAAGACTAGAAGTTAAAGTGGGGAAGACAGATTAACATTAAAAAATCAAGGTAATCTGCCATATTAAGAGGCCAAAAAGGAAAAGCCTATGATCATTTCAACAGATGTAGAAAAAAAAAAACCTGACAAAATTGAACATCCATTCCTGATGAAAACTCTCAGCAAGCCAGGAACAGAAGAGAACTTCTCGGCCCAGCAACACCCACAGCGAACATCACACCTGGTGGCGAAGAGCCGAATGCTTTCCCCCAGGAACAGGCACAAAACCAAGGATGTGTGCTCAGCAATTCCACTCATTTTTGTCAGATTTCACCTAGTACAGTAAGGCAAGGGAAAGAAAAGGAAGAAAGAAAAAGAGGGAGGGAGGGAGGAAGAAAAATCCATCTAGATTGAAAAACGAGAGGTAAAGCTGTCTTTACTCATAAATAACAGAACATCTATATGGAAAATCTTATAAATTCTACAAAATAAGTGAGTTTAACAAGGCTGCAAGATATAAGTTCAATATAAAATTCTATGATATTTCTATACAAAAGCAACAAACATTCAGAAACTGAAAAATTTTAAACCAATTCCATTTACAACAGCGATTAAAAGTATGAAGAACTTGCAGATAAACCTGACAAAAGACCTCAACACTGAAAACTACAGAAAAGGGCTGAGAGACATTAAGGGGGCATCAGTTAATGGAAAGATGGCTGTTGTGTAGTCGCTAAGTCGTGCCTGACTCTTGTGACCCCCATGGACTGCAGCCTGCCAGGCTCTTCTGTCCATGGGATTTCCAAAGCAAGAATACTGGGGTGGGCTGCCATTTCCTACTCCAGCGGATCTTCCTGACCCAGGGATCCAACACGCGTCTCCAGCATCAGCAGGCGAATTATTTACCACTGAGCCACCAGTGAAGCCCAGTGGAAAGATATACCAGAATAATAGCTTGGGAGAGTTGATATTGTTAAGATGTCAGCTCTCCCCCAAGCTGATCTATAGATTCAAAAATGGAATTCCAGCAGGGTCTTTGGGAGAGATTGACAACTTGATTCTAAAATTTATATGGAAACAAAGTTTCTAGAAAGGTAACAAACTTGGAAAAAAAGAAAATTGGAAGCCCACATTAGAAGTACGGTACTGGTGCAAAGACAAACTGAACAGATCAATGGAACAGAACAGTCCTTTAACAAACCCACACATGGGCAGCTAGCTGACTCTTAACAAAGACGGTAAGGCAATTCAGTAGTGAATGAATGATCTTTCAACAAACAATGCTGGAATAACTGGTAGCCACAGGCAAAAAACAACACTGAAAGAAAATATCAAACCCGTGACCTCTATCTCACAAAATACACAAAAATTAACACAAAACAGATCATAAACCTAAGAGTTAAACTACAGAATGTCATCTTTTCTACAGAAGAAAACATAGGAGGAAAATCTTAGTGATCTTGGGTTTAAAAGGCAAAGACTTTAGTAATAACACACAAAAAGCACAAACTACAGAGAAAACAAACTGAATTTCATCAAAATTGAAAATATTTGCTCTTCAAAAGATGACACTGCTATGAAAATGAAAAGGCAAGCCACAGACTGGGAGAAAAGATACACAAATCATGTATCTAAAAACAGACTTGTCTCTAGAATATATAAACACCTCTTTCAATTCAATAATTACACAAAGAACCCAAGGGGGGGAAATGGGCAAATGATGTGAACAGATATTCAAATCTTTCACCAAAGAGATATGCACAGCAAACACAAATACTTCAAGAGATACTCAACCTTATGAGTCATAGTGAAAGTCGCTCAGTTGTGTCTGACTCTTTGCGACCCCATGGACTACACAGTCCATGGAATTCAAGCCAGATACAGGAGTGGGGAGCCTTCCCCTTCTCCAGGGGATCTTCCCAACCCAGGGATCGATCCCAGGTCTCCCGCATTGCAGGCGGATTCTTTACCAGCTGAGCCACAAGAGAAGCCCAAGAATAGCCTATCCCTTCTCCAGCAGATCTTCCTGACAAATTCAAATTAAAGCCATCACGAGATATCACTATATACCTATTAAGATAGCTAAAGTTAAAAAGACTGACCATACTAAGTCATCACCAAAGTGTGGGACAACTGATACTCTCATACACTGCTGGTGGGGTGGCAAAATAAAATGGTATAATTACCTCGGAAGACATTCTGACAGATTTTTATGCAACCCCAAAGTCCATCAACACATGTATGATAAATTGTAGGATACTCATGAAATGAAACATTACTTAGCAACAAAAAAGAACAAACTATTGATATACACAACATGCATGAATCTCAAAAGAAGGAGGAAAGAACAAACAGCCTAGATCAAAAAAAGAGTACACGAGTTTACGAAATTCTAGAAAAGGCAGATTGATCTACACTGACAATAGATCAGCAGTTGTCTAGGGATGGGGGCGGGCTGAAGGGAAGGTTACAATGGGACAAGAAAGAACTTTTGGAAATATGTTTAATACCATGACTGTGGCGGTGATTTTTCAAGTGTATTCACAGATCAAAATATATCCAATCGGGTACTTTAAGTGTGCACAGTTTATTCTATGTCAATTACACCTCAATAAATTTGTAAAATGACTATGGAGGCAAATGACAGATGCAACAGGTCCTAGAAAAAGGAGGAGAGGGCGGGAGGCAAGAGAACCTCTTTGTTGGAGGTAAGCTCCCCCTGGGGTGGAGGGAGCGGCATGAAGTCCCTTCTCCCTTCGGGAAAATGAAGAAGGCTGTCACGCCCAGGCCTCCCAGGGGTACCATAAGCCTGACAAAGGCACGTGTGTGTAATGCACTCCTCATAACAGACTGGGCTCCAGCCTGTGAGGCATCGTCCCAATCCATAGAGCTGCGCCGCTCCCCCTCCCCACCCATTCTGCTTGCTGGGCAACACCTGCGTCCCAACAGACCTTGGGACCGCACAGCCTAACCTGGGCCTGGAAGAGGGGTAGGACACACACTGGGCTGGAGCTGGATGGCAGTGTCTTACAGGCTGTGAAATGACAGGCTCACTAGCTCCCCGGGACTCAGCTTCAGGACACGTGCTCTCCTCAGCCTGCCTGTGAGGTTTTGTCATCCTTCAACTGGAGACCCTGGAGAGGGAGCCAAACTCCCGTCCTCACATGGGAAAGGCCAGTGGCCACAAACATCTACAGAACGTCTTAGGTAAACAGCAGTCTGTTCTCCTCTCAAACAGTTGGTGTGAGCGATAACCTATTTCCATCCTCCTGACAAGAAAACAGCCTCCGAGCATCTGACAGCTTCTTTCTCCCCCTCACTCTTCAGTTTTCTCCAATGTATTAAGCTCCTGAGCCTGAAAATGTCTGAAATCCTGCCCTCCCCCTCCCCCTAGAGAGCTGAGCTAGCCCCTTACTGTTCTCAAGCGTGAGTGAATGAAGGACAGATAGATAAATCAAGTCCCATCTTGTCCTCATTGCTGGGCACCGCGTTAAGCCAATGTCATAAACATCTCAGGGGTCTCCCTCTGTAGCAAGCTGGGATCTGCAGTCACCAACTTAACATCTGGAAAGCAAACAGGCCTTTCCTGTTGCCAGCTGTCACCTGCACCAGCCACCCCACAAGGGTCATAGGGAATGGGGAGGTGACTCTCAGTGCTGCTCACACACAGCCCCATGGAAGACAAGGGAAAAAGCATCATGTCTGGGTGGCCAGCAGAGGGAAGGCTGGGACAAGAGCAGCAGAAGGCTATGACCAGGGTGGCCATGTTTGGCCAGTAGGACCCAAAGGCTTTGGGGAGAGTCTTCTATTTTCAACACAGTGGTCCTAGAAGTTACCACGATGACAAAGATTTTTTTCCAAATTACCTTGGCCACCATGAAATGATTTCAAAGGATTACATAAGCAGGGGGAAGGAAAGCCAGGTGAGATTTTTGCAAAGTCAACCACACCATCCAGCGTGCTAATTCAGTGACGATCTGCGAGGTGGTAGCACTGCCTGACATGCAGCTAAACGGAAGGCTGCTGGTAGATTAGGGCACAGGGGAGGACCTCGACGGCTCCCGAAGCCCTCTACTACCAAGAGCCAAATCAACTGCTTCCTCCCAACCTTGCCTGAAGGGGACCCTTGGGAAAGCCTGACCACTCAACAGTCGTCCCCACTGGGCTGGGTGGACCCCATCAGCACCGTCTGCCTCACCCCAAACCACCTGCATCCCACAGGGGAAGGGTGGCAAAACTGATCCCGAGGATGAGCACCTGCCCCGGCTGAATGTCAGACGACAGCCCTGCAGAGACATGACATCCTGGCCACCAAACGTCCAAGGCAAGGTGGGGCCCAGCTCCAGAACAGCAGCTTTTCCTTGCTTTAAATGCACCAGGCAAAGAACACTGAGGAGAACTGGGAACACAGAAGACTTTGCTTTTTACTGTATTTCCCTCAGTATATCATTTTTCTATTATTATTTTCTCACTATTTTAAACCAATTTTTTAAAACTTCTTAAAAAGTTTATTTCTTCCCTTTTCTGTAGTCACCATTACAGGTGGATACCAAACAGAAGTGACAAGGCAACTAGGTGAAGAAACAGCACAAGTTTTCACTAAAACTTACATTAACACTGAAACGGAAATTGAGAGAGCTCTACCTGGGCCTCGCAGGCGGCCCTAGCAATAAAGAACCTGCCTGCCAATGCAGGAGGCTGAAGAGACGCAGGTTCAGTCCCCAGGCTGGGGAAGGTCCCCTGGAGGAGGGCATGGCAGCCCACTCCAGTGTTCGTGCCTGGAGAATCCCATGGGCAGAGGAGCTTAGCGGGCTACAGTCCATGGGGTTGCAAAGAGTCGGACATGATTGAGCATGCAGGCTGTCAATGCACCCAAACTGCTCTGCCCAGCTAAATTTTCACCAAAGTTGAGGACCTTTCAGCCCTGCCCTGCCTCATCTCTCGGACCCTGGGCAGATCCTGACATCCCTCTACATTCAAGACCTCTACACCCTCCTCTCGGAGCTCTTCAAGGCACAGTCTCAGACCCTTTCCTTCTCTCACCGCACTTCTCCACTGCCTGAGTAGTCGCACCCCCAGGCAGCTCCACAGCTGCATCTGGGGCCCGGGTATCACCTCTGGATGCACTTAGAGGCACTTCTGCATCCAACAGGTACTGAGGCTTTCTAAGCACCACTGGCTGACTCCATTGCTCCCCACCCTGAGAAGTGGGCTAGGACCCTTGGTGCAAGCAAGCCTCCCTTTCTCTCACCTCCAAATTACCCCACTCACATTAGCCCCACTAGACATGTCTTTCTTTTCCCACCCTCCCCTTCCCGCCATGTGTCCACAGTCTGTTCTCTGTGTCTGAGTCTCCACTGCTGCCCTGCAAATAGGTTCATCAGTACCATCTTTCTAGATTCCATATCTATGCATTAATAGACGGTATTACTTTTCTCTTTCTTACTTACTCCACTCTGTATAATAGGCTCCAGGTTCATCCACCTCATTAGAATTGACCCAAATACATTCCTTTTTATGGCTGAGTAATGTATGTGCCACAGCTTCTTTATCCATTCATCTGTCGACAGACATCCTGGGTTGCTTCCATGTCCTAGTTATTGCAGATAGTGCTGGGATAAATACTGGAGTACCCGTGTCATTTTCAAATATGGTTTCCTCAGGATATATGCCCAGTAGTGGGATCGTTGGGTCATATGGTAGTTTTATTCCTAGTTCTTAAAGGAATCTCCATACTGGCTGTATCAATTCACATTCCCGCCAACGATGCAAGAAGGCCTCCTTTCCTCTGCACCCTCTCCAGCATCTGCTTGATGATGGCGTTCTGACTAGTGCAAGGCAATACCTCACTGTAGTTTTTATTTGCATTTCTCTAATCGTGAGTGATGCTGAGCATCTTTTCATGTGTTTATTAGCCATCTGTACGTCTTCCTTGGAGAAATGTTCATTTAGGTTTTCTGCCCACTTTTTGACTGGGTTGTTTGTTTTTCTGATATTGAGTTGTATGAGCTACTTCTGCATTTTGGAAATTAATCCTTTGTCAGTTGTTTCATTTGCTATTATTTCCCCCCATTCTCGGGGTTGTCTTTTCACCTTGTTTATAGTTTCCTTTGCTGTGCAAAAGCTTTCAAGTTTAATTAGGTCCCACTTGTTTTTATGTTTATTTCCATTATTCTAGGAGGTGGGTCATAGAGGATTTTGCTGTGATTTATGTCAAGTAGTGTATTGCCTCTAAGAGCTTTATAGTTTCTGGCCTTTCATTTAACTCTTTAATCCATTTTGAGTTTATTTTTGTGTATGGTGTGAGGAGGTGCTCTAGTTTCATTCTTTTACATGGAACTGTCCAGTTTTCTTAGCACCACTTACTGAAAAGGCTGTCTTTTCTCCACTGTATAATCTAAGGCATGTCTTCTTTGGATCCTGATTCCAACCCTGATACGGTGGACCTGAGCTCACCTCCTAGCCAACTTGCAACAGCTGCTTTGTCTGAGCACGCCTATATCCAGCCCCATAACTTTTTACACAGACTGACCAGGCTCCAGCGATGGTGCCCAAGCTCCTCACCCTCAGTTCTGGAGTTTTCCTCCACCCACTCTGGTCTTCCTTTCCTCTGAGAACATCTTCTAGGCCACTACCTTCATCACTCTTGAACCCCAACAGGCCCAGGAGGCAGATAACAACAATACGGCTCAGGTCTGACCTCAGAGGCCAAGTTCTGCCTTAGCCCCTCAAGCCCCAACCAGCCTGAGCCATGGCAATGTTTCTCTGGGTGACTTTCCTGCTCTTATCCAGAGTCTGCAACAATTACGTAGTTGAAACTGCATCACAGATACTGTTTTGGTTTTTTTTTTCCCACTGAACACGTCTTCCTGTTGCTACATACTCTTCATAATGATCTTAAAAGCTAAACGTCCCATTAATGCATCATAACTTCCTTGACTTTCTCTACTGCTGGGCATCCCATCTCCTTCTGGGTTCTCCTACTGCAACCAATGTTGTAATGCTCATCTTCACAACTTCCTTATCTCATTTTTCCCTCAGAAATAAATTCAGGTGTTCAACTCTGCCCTAGGGGGCCAAATACTTTTATGGTGACTGGTACTGCCTCAACTGGTCTTCACGCTCACCCGGGCAATGCAACGACTCCACCACAAAGAGGAGGAAGAAAGCAGAGCCAAGTCTGCTGCGCCCGCACGGGGCCCTGAGGCGGCAGGCCCCACCGTCCGGCAGACTGGACTCGGGTGTCAGGGCTGTCATCTTCTCCTGCCTTCGTCACCTATTCCACGACTCCACCAGCAGGGAGGGAGAGAGCACTCTGAGCACTCTGGGGAGGTCGGCTGGGACAGAAGCAAATATGGCGTGAATCTTGCTGAAACCTAGAGCAATTTTTACAGCTCAGTGGTGAGATTAGCAAGAGTGACCAAGATCTGCCAGGAGAATACAGCCAGAAGACAGAGCTGCCACTTCCAAGGAGAAAGGTGCCCTGCACACAGAGAGGGGATGGCTGTCTCCAACAGCAGGAAAAGCTTGGACGTGGGAGCTAAAACCATTCAGACTGCACACTGAGACAGCTGCAGCTCACAGAGAGAAGACACCAGAATTCATTCAGTGGCTAAGTATTTACCAGGAAAATCAAAATGTGTTTGTGCTGAGGAGGAACTCAGGGAGCAGGTGGAGCTGGAGGGACTTACATTCATGGCAGGGAAGAAAGGAGACTGACAAGGAAACAGGACAAAGTGACTGAATGCAAAGCTATGAAGAAAATCACCAACGTGACACACTAGAGGAAGGCTTCCTCCCAAGCCCAGGGCCTGGAGTCCCCAAGAGAACCCGGGGCAGCAAAGGGTCTGGAGCAGAATGCTGGCCTCCAAGACACTCCAACCAGGAGAACCATCCCAGGAGTCAGCTGCAAAGGCACTGACGCCATCTTGGACAAGGAGCCTGAGGCCTGCAGCCCAGATCCCAGCAGGACAGGGGTGGGGTCTCGACCCCAGAGTGCGCTGCACTCAGCTCACGCCAGCCAGCACTCAGGAACCGCGGGAGCCAGCTGTCATACACACCACTGGTAAAACATGCAACGACCAATCACTGGTGGTACAGTGGGTGAGACTCCGTCTGCCAATGCAGGGGACGTGGGTTCAACCCCTGGTCCAGGAAGATTCCACACACCTTAGAACTAAGCCCATGTGCCACAGCTACTGAAGCCTGCGTGTCCAGAGTCTGTGCTCCGCAACAACAGAAGCCCCTGCAGTGAGAAGCCTGTGCACTACAATGAAGACCCAGCACAACCAAAAAGAAGATAAGTAATTTTTAAAGAAATGCTATGATAAGGGAGTGGTTGGGACTGCCAGCTGAAGCCTGCTGTGGGCAGGCAGTTATCTCCTGCCTGGCAGCATTCTAAATTTTCTAGAAAAGCCACATACCTGGATTTTTGTAGGAAACCTCCATTTGTATTTTTCTGGCTAATTACAGTTTTAAAAACACTGTAATACTGTCACAAATCCTTGAGCTCTATCCAGCTCACAAATCACCTCTACTTATGCTCAGTGTCAGGTAGACCGCAGACACTAATTTACACAGGCAGGCCTGTGTGTCAGGCGGACACGATGTGTATTAACTCAGTGAATCCTCAAAACAACCCCAGGAGATAGGTATTACTACGGCCTCTCATCTTCTGCATAAGCACAGTGAAACTCCAGGATGTTAGGTAACTCGCCCAAGGCCACACAGTCACGGAGCCAGATCAAGTCCAGGCAGCGTGGCTCAAGTTGGTGCTTGTAAGCTTCATGTTTCTAGTTCCTGAAAAACAAAGGCACCAACATGCGTAACAGAGACAGTGTCTAAGGCAGTAGGTAGGAATGAGTTTGTCAGCTCCTCTGACAAACGCTCTGGTGAGAACAGGTATCACTTGAGATGTTCATCTGAGCAGCAAGGACGGGTGCCACCTCTGTGTCACTTCTGCTGCCGTCTTCCTGGGGTCTGGGGTGACTGCTATCCTAGATCACTTGAGTTCCTATCTGTTTTATAGCACATGTCCTGGATTTAACATTTTTTAAACAAAGTTTTAGAATTTTATTAAGAGTATCTTTTAAGTGGAATCTTTATTGCTTCTTAATAAACCATTTATGGTTAAAAAAATTTGTAATTTACTTTAGCACTCCCTTTTACTTCTCATGGGATATCTTCATTTGGATAGCTTTTTTTGTTTTTAATTGATGCCCAGTTGATTTATAATGTTGTGTCAGTTTCAGGTATTCAGCAAAGTGAGTCAGTGTTACCATGGCTAAAAGAGACGAATATCACATGATATCACTTACAGGTGGAATCTAAAAAGTGATGCAAATGAATTTACTTGCAGAATAAAAACAACTCACAGACACTGAAAACAAACTTACAGTTACCAAAGGGGAAAAGGGGAGGGATAAATTAGGAGTCTGAAATAGGTAAGCAGCAAGAACCTACTGTATTAGCGTAGGGCACTATACTCATATCCTGTAATAATCCATAGTGGAAAAGAATCTGACAAGGGATATATGTGTATGTGTGTGTGTAAAATTGAATATAACTAAATCACTTTGCTGTACACTTGAAATCAACAACACTATAAATTAGCTACACCTCGATTTTTTTTTTCAATTTTTTTTTAAGTGTAACAATTTTTTAAATTTGAAAACAAAGGTGATGAAATACTCATTTTTTCCCCACAGTTACTATTATTTGGGGCTTCCTAGGTGATGCTAAAGCTGAAACTCCAGTACTTTAGCCACCTCATGAGAAGAGTTGACTCACTGGAAAAGACTCTGATGCTGGGAGGGATTGGGGGCAGGAGGAGAAGGGGACGACCGAGGATGAGATGGCTGGATGGCATCACGGACTCGACGGACGTGAGTCTGAGTGGACTCCGGGAGTTGGTGATGGACAGGGAGGCCCGGCGTGCTGCGATTCATGGCGTCGCAAAGAGTCGGACACGACTGAGCGACTGAACTGAACTGAGGTGGCGCTAGTGGTAAGGAATCCACTTGCCAATGCAGGAGATGCAGGTTAGATCCTTGAGCTGGGAAGATCCCCTGGAGAAGGAAATGGCACCCCACTCCAGTATTCTTGCCTAGGAAATTCTACAGACAGAGGAGCCTGGCGGGCCACAGTCCACGGGGCGGC
Source organism: Capra hircus (assembly GCF_001704415.2). Classification (NCBI taxonomy): domain Eukaryota; kingdom Metazoa; phylum Chordata; class Mammalia; order Artiodactyla; family Bovidae; genus Capra; species Capra hircus. The sequence goes on from NC_030814.1 coordinate 102,337,437, forward strand.
AAAGAGTCGGACACAACTGAGCACAGCATTATTATTTGGGTTTTCAGGTTTGTTCATGACCACCATATCCTGGCCATGTCTACTACTGCAGCATGTCTTCCCAAATTCATGTTTGGTGACATCATGCTAGCAGCTTGAAATCAGACACAGTCAAAGTATTCATACCATGGAAACTGGCAGACACTACAAATCAGGGCTTGATTTCTTCTCAGGTTGGTGGCCTCTGTAGAGTCCTGGGCTGTATCCAGACCAATGCCTGCTTTCGTAAAGACTTTTAAAGTTTCATTTTATCTATTTTTTATTGACATGAAATTCACATAACATAAAATCAGCCATGTAAATAAAGTTTTACTGGAATACAACCATATTCGTTTGTTTACCAATTATCTATGGCTGCTTCTGTGGTATGCATAAAGGCGGAGTTGTGACAGAGACGGTATGAGCTACAAAGCTGAATTGAAAATATTTACTATCTGGTCCAGAAACAGCTCACCATCCCCCGGGATTTAGACTTAAGAAAATACTGATTATGCAGATTAAACTTCAAAGTGTGCCATGCTGGTAGGAATAGCACAAACAACTGAGGAAATATTCTTCCAGTATTTGAAAACTATTATCTGATTTTGCAAAGATATTACTTCACTCACTAACATAACAATCAGCAGTCAATGTTCATGTCAAAACTAAACTCATAAGTTGACTATGGATACAAAACTTCAACAGAAAACAAGGAAAGCAGTCTGAGTGAAACAACTCTTTGCTTCGAAATGAAAATAGAGTGCTGTGTTTCATGGTTACTTGTGAACTGTCTGCTGCCTATCCTTTCTATCAGTGTAATCATGTATGTATATATGGCATTTTTCCTGGAAAGCCAGCTGTCAGACATTTATAAGCACACCACATTGAGTAAATTAGAGTTCTCTATTACTTCAAAGTGCTTAAAATAAAGCCTGAATGAAACAAAAATCCATTTGCATTACTATAATTCAGCATTACATATAAATGAAAAGAGGAAAGAACCTGCATTCTTTAGATGTTAACTCTTATAAATTATGATGTACTTAAAAAATGGTTCTAAGTTTTATCATCTGCAAGCAAACTGAACTTCTCCATGGTGATTATCAATGTCAAGGAAAAACAAAAAAAACCAGCTAACACGTAAAAGTTATGTTCAAGGACACAGTGCTCCCTTTTAGGAACATCAATGTTACTGGGAGATTCAATAAAGTTCAACATTCAGCACATCCCCTAATACTCTACACTTTATTTTTCACAAAACTATACTGAAGAAACGAACTGCTTGCCCCTCATTCCCAGCTCCAGTTTCCCAGTGCCCTGCCTGGACACCCTATTTCCTATGTGTGCCGTGAACGGACAAGAGTCTGGAGACAGGCAGTGTGACAGCAGGGCGGGGAGGGAGCTCTTTACAAAGGTTGGCCAAGAGAAGCCTGAAGGAATCTGAGGTCAGATCTAGGAAGGTGTCCTGCACAGCCATGAATGAGGGAGAGGGAAGCATAAATGAGACAAGAAAGGAAAGAAGGGGCCAAGCCAGGCAGCACCTGTCATTGTTGTTGTTCAGTCGCTAAGTCGTGTCCAACCCTTTGCAACTCCCTGGACTGCAGCACACCAGGCTTCCCTGTCCTTCACTATCTCCTGCAGTTTGCTTAGATTCATGTCCATTGAGTGGGTGATGCTATCTAACCATCTCACCCTCTGTCGCCCCCTTCTCCTCCAGCCCGCAATCTTTCCCAGCATCAGGGTCTTTTTCAATGAGTTGGCTCTTTGCATCAAGTAGCCAAAGTGTTGGTGCTTCAGCATCAGTCCCTCCACTGAAATTTAGCGTTGAATGGTTTGATCTCCCTGCTGTCCAAGGGACTCTCAAGAGTCTTCTCCAGCACCACAATTCAAAAGCATCAATTCTTCATGACAATAAGGAGAGGGGATGCATGTTCTAATCACAGAGGGTCTTAAGCCAATGGCGTGATCTGATATCAGTTTGGAAGGGGCAAGACGGAGAAAAGATGATGAAAGGAGAAAATACATTTTGGTAGTGGAGTTGCCTACCAAAGTCATCTGTAAGACCTGCAGATGGATTGGGCGCATTAAGGTAGAGAAAAGCAGGGAGCACAGATGACCCCGGGGCTTGAACAGAGCCACCACCACAGCGGCACTGACTGCAACGAGGGAAACTTCATACACGTCTTCTCGGTCCTGGTGGGCTGGACTCCTGTGCTCTGAGAGCTTGCAAAGCATGATGGGTGGGCGTGACTGGGGTAAGGAGCTGCACACTCCTGCTCTGAGCCTCCCAAAAAGGCACGAGAGATAAAACAACCCTCTTCTCTCCGCTGGTAGCATACACAGAGGCCCCATGACCCACTCCACATCTTGATTGCTCTCAGTAGTTTTTAGCCTGAAGAGCACTCATCAATCTACTTTTTCTTTTTCTTTTTACTGTTTAATTGACAAAAAACCGAGCACAGGAAAAGCAAAAACAAAAACCATTCCTATTGCCCCAATACAAAAGTCTCCCATTTCACCCTAAGTTCCAGTTTTTGTGCCTTTGCTAGTTGTGAGCCGCTGAACAACAACAAAAGCTCCTTATCGTCATCATGGCAAAGCGTGTCCCCTTTCCTGCAGTCTTCAGGATCAACCTTCACAGCTCTCTGCTATCTGACTCAGTGGATGCACCATGTTTCCTAAGCCTCTCCCATTTAATTAACAATACTAACAATTACTATTGGATAAATATATTCACTAACATTGTTATTAAAAATGATCATGTATCTGTACATACATTTCCAAGAGTTAAAAAATGTCTAGATCAAAGGACATGACCAAAGCTACACCTCCTGCCACATAAGTATTTCTCAAAAGGAGTTCTCCTGGGTCCTGCCAGCGGGGCTGGGTGGGATGAAGGGGGAAGAGTAGGAGATATCAAATAGCAACAGGACGGTTTACCACCCAGTCTTGATTACCTGCCAATGCCATTTCACCACATATTTGAGTATAAGGTATATATTTTTCAATTATTCATCACATCAGTATTTCCCTATATGGTGATGTCTCTGGAAGGTTGTGATTGTTAGCTCTGACTAAGTTCTCCACATTCAAAGAACACTCCTTTGTAAATTAGGCGATTTCACACACACAGAAATCTGTATTTTGATCCCTTCCCTCCCCTGGTCTGCACTGCAATATAGAGGGATTCAGAGAAGTTCAGGCAGGTAAGTCTGGTTGGGAGTTCCAATCCTAGCACTTCTTCTAAAGAAGTGTGTCTTTCCATCTACAAGCCTGAGATTTTGTTCTACAACCAATTTCTTCCCACTTCCCCCCAGGGAGCTTTCAGAAATGTGCAAAATTATGCAATGTTGTCTGGTAACTGCTCACACTAAAACGAAGACTATCTTGGGAAAAAATACCATCTGTGAAAACCAAAGTTAAATATCTACAAACTCATCCAGGAGGACAACTGGCCCCAGCCCCACCCCTCAAGGAAAGCAGGGGTGGGGCGTGTACTCGCCTGCGTTCAGCGCCTCCGCTGTGCCCAGCCACTTCCCCGTGGGCGTTCCTCACCCTCTGGTGGGCAGGCCTGTCCTCACTTTACAAGAGGACAGCAAGTCTGACAGACTGTCCGCGGTGTCTGCTGCGATTTGTCCAGAGACAAGCACCGGAGAAACAGAGCTACATAGATCTGAACCCAGGTCCACCTCCAAAACCCCTGCATAGGAAACACTTCTTTCTATCTGCCCATCCATTCGGCTTTTTCATTTGGGGGGAGGCTCAAACAATTTTGCACCCATCAACCTGTAGTTAAGAAAAGGGAAGAAGGCTTTCTTCTCCAAAAGACAAGACCTCGTGAATGCTGCTGACACGGCTCAGAGGGCCCAGAGATACCAGAAAAACCAGGGGGTGTGATGGGGGTGGTTTGCTAGGAAGGGACAGGGGCTGTGCTCTGCACCCCCAAGCTACCCCACGCCCCATGTGGTAAAACACGGCAAAGGCCTCAGTTCTTACCCAAAGCACAAGGGATGAGGCCCAGAAGCGCACTGGCCAACTGAGGTAGGCATTAAAGTTAAACAGAACTTTTAAAGCACGTTCCTTGGTGGTACCACCCACATGGCTGGGGTTGCCACACGGATGGGCAGGCAGACACCATCTCCATTCTCACCGTCAGCTCCCCTCCTCGCAGTGGGCACAGTGGCCTCCGGGGGAAAACAAAGTCTCTGAGGTCAGTTGTGCGATGGCCAGCTACTTACCCTGGCTAAGCCTGAGTCTCATCTGTTAAATGGGATACTATCTATCACAGAGTGAGCGTACAATGAGTTGCTACTGTCCTGCTTCTGTTATGGTCCAAAGATAAAGTCCTTACAAACATACAACCCTTAAAAGATGACATCAAAAGACACTGGACACTTGGATTTGTTAAGCATGGTTGCCTACTAGACTGAATGAGATTCAGTCCCTCCAGGCTGAACTCCACCTGCGGGTCTATTACCCACTAATAGAATGAAAAATCCGCTCTCTGCTCCTTCCAGCTGCAAGGCCTCAGGTAAGGACAGGCTCCCTCACTCTTTTCCTCATCTTTACCAGAGATACAGCAGCAGCTCCCGCCCTCCTCTAGGTGACTAAGCCCAAGTCAGACATTGCACCAGGCGCCTAACACGCTCAACCCCTCAGGACAACACCACCAGGTGATGGCACAACAGCTACATGCCACAGGTAGAGAGACTGAAGCCCAGAGGCTTTAGGTGATTCACCCTGAGGCCACTGAGGCAGAAGCAACCGAGGAGGACCTGGAGCCACTGCTCTCCCAGCACAGCGGGGCTTCAGGGTTTAGAACCCTCTTCCAGGGGAAGTCCAGGCGTGGCCCAAAGGAGAGAGGAGGTATGTGCACTCCTGGGGTGGGGCTGGGACTGAGGGATCATCACACCACAGAGGAGGCTAGGCAAGTGCTGCCAAACCAAAGCTGCCCACCTTCTCTCCTGTCCTGTTTCCAGCCTCTAGAATCTCCAGACTCCCTAAAACTGAGCAACATACACAAGACACGCTCAACGCCCGAGTCTGATCATGCCACTACGGCTAGAAGGGAACCGACGCACCACAGGAGGACCCCAAAGGGCTGAGGTCTGGAGAGGGCCCAACAGTCATCACAGGAGAGGGCTGTCCTTTGGGGAACCAGCCACCCCAACGCTTGTGAGCCAAGCAGCTGCCCTGCCCAGTCCCCACCAAACCTGAACTCTTTCGACCCTGAACCCAGCTTGGTGCTACCAGATTAGGCAATGCTTGTGCTCACCCACATCTTGAAATCAGAGATGGACCCACAGTAAGCTGGTCTTTGGCCCTAACAGAATTAACTATATGCAACAGTGAGAAAGGGACCAAAGCAGAAGGGGACACAGGCAGGCCAGACAGGTTAAAGGTGGGCAAGATCAGACCAGGGTGCCAGGAACAGAAGACAGTGCTCCTTGGACAGCTGGCAAAGGCCTTGCTGTGGGAGGAAAGCTGCACCCTGAGCCCAGAGAAGCAGGTAGGAAGGAAAGAGAACGGAGGGCAGACTGTCTAGGCGGGGCTGCAACAGCAGGTCAGGAGCTGATGAGCAGCTGAGAGAGGTTGGAGCAGGGCAGGAGAGAGGACGTCAGAAACTAGGCACACTGTGCTCAGCTGACTCTCTCGGTTGCAAGTGACAGCAAGGCCCAAACAAACAAATGCACTTCACCAAGACGCCACCTACCCACCCACCCAGGGCCAGCTGAGCCCCCAGCAACATATTCCTTGCCATCCCTTTGGACCAGGCTTACTCCTGGGCAGGCTGTCCTCACACGGCAGACCCTAGCAGCAACCTGCTCACATCCTTCCCGTTTAAGTCTCCCCCAAGTACCCCAGCAAAGCATTACAACTTTCAAATGGTCACAGGTCCATCCCTGAACCAATCACTGGCCAGGAAAGATGTAGCCCCATGACTGGCTAGACCTCAATCACTAAGCATCCTAAGGACACCCACCAAGGGATGGAACCTGGGTGAGTTGCCCACTGACAAGTCCGTGAACTGTCAGCTACACATCGAGACCCAGGATGCTTCAGGCCAGGGACCACACCCCCCTCTCAGCAGAGGATGTCCCACGAGCACATCCTCCAAGGGAAACTAAGGCTGCAAACCTAACTTCATCCAAAACTACACGGCAAACAGCAGAGTCACGCTCCCAACTCAGTTCTGCCCGTCTCTGAAGCCCAAGTTTTCCACCTGGAGAAAGACTGCCTTCTTCACTATGTCACCTACAGAGCTCCCACGCTACCCAGTCAGCCACACGGCCCCAACAGAGAGAGTGAAACATCCCAGTCTTTTTGAACACTCACTCTGGGGCTGGCACAGACAAGATCTGGATGCAGAAGACTGGCTAGGAAGAGGCTACAACTCCCTAGAGATCCCATTCACAGGCATGGGGCGACCAAGGGAGGCAGCCGGCAAAGCAGTGGATTGTGGCGCCACCAACCAACAGCACAGCATGCAAGGCCAGTAGCTGGCTGGCCTGCAAGCGCCCAGGGCCCACTGGAAACCATGGTGAGACATCTGGGGAAAGTCTTAAAGGCCAGACAGGGGTCCTCGAAGCAAAGTCAAATAGTCAAAGGCGGCAAGGTAAAATGAGCAGGAGGTCTGGAGAGAGCAGAAAGGCCAGTGCGGTCCGGTGAGGGAGCCCGCCACAGCAACCACTCAGCGTTAGGCCTCAGGCCTCCTTCGTTCCCAAGCAGCTGCATTCAGCACTGAGCCTGCGGTGGGTCACCAAGGACAGCATAATGACCCAGGGAGACGGCCTCAAGTGACAAGCGTCAGTAATGCATCCTCATGCCCAAGGCCAGCTCATCTCACAAAGCAGATGATGCCACTTCCTATCTCCTGACTTGGGGGAGCCCACCACCGACAGGACAGAAAACCATGCCAACTAGACTCCTGACAAAGGAGCATCATCCCCAGGGCAAAAGGCAGACGCTTACTCCCCTGACTGTGAGGCAGGCCGCCAAGCAGGTCCACCAGTAATCCAAAGACAGTCCCCACCTCCTGTCCAGACCAGGGTCCCCCTGTCGCTGCCCCGCCACACCAGAGGGCTGCAGCCACCAGGGGCACCTGCGGCTTCTGTCTGAACAGCAGAGCTGCTTCTGCAAGCTCCTCCCTGACTTCCTGCAGACACGACCATTTTCACCCCACACCCAAGCCAAGTCAGAGTGATTCTCCAGCTTTCAAACAGCAAGTGGATCCATCCTTGTCCGAGCCTTCAAGAGTTCAAATCCCAGAGCTGCTACGTTTCCTCCCACCACGTGGGAAACAAGCCTATCCACGCGACACACAGGTGCACATGGTGTCAAGGACAAAAAGCAAAGCAGCTCCCCTCTCAGTTCACCCACTCCAATTTCAATCCCAAACAATATTTTGACTCAGTGGTGCAAGGAGAAACCTTACAAACAAATGCAGGATGAGCTCACCTCATTAAGGAGGGTGCTGGTGAGAAGTGAAGCTCCTGCATGCAGCAGCAGCAGCTTTGGCTTGCTGACCAGCCTTCAATGGGAGAACTTTAAATGCTTAAGAATAAGAAGCTCCTTTAAAATAGAAGTGAAAGTGAAATATCCATTCACAAACCTCTCTGCCCCCAGACACGCCTCATTCGTAACACGTGGCGCACGTTTGCCACTGCCCAGCTGCCAGCATCCAGCCAAGGGGGAGCAGACATCACCAACTTTGGGTGCTTGTCAGAGCTCCCCAGACACATAGGAAGGAGAAAATGAAGGGCCATGAAAGATCACTCCATCTCAGTTAACGTAAGTGAAAAAAACCAAACTCTGAAATGCAAGTAGGTGCCAGCTTCTGTTAAGCAGGGGAAGGGGATAGTTAAGAGGAAATGGGCCCAACAATCAGCTGTGACCAGGCCTCCCAGGAGCCATCCATGCTGAGCCTGAGAGGACACAAGGCTGGAGAGCTCGGCTGCTGCTTGGTCACAGGCGCCGCCTCCTCCCACCCAGCCTCGCCCAGGCGCGCGCGGGACAGAGCACAAGCTGGGCCGTGCTGAGGCTCCCCTGGACTCCCAGAGGGCTCCTTAGCCCAGGATGGGGCCAGAAGCTGCAACCAGGCACCTGTGCCAACACAAGGCACCCAAGTGTGACTGCAGGCAAATCAGAGTCTGCAGTTCAGCCCGAATGAGGGGTACTTAGAACCCCATGCTGTGATCTGACGCCATGCAAACCACCCATTGCTTACTCCAGAACTCATATTTCAGTTATGTCCATTCTGTCACCTGGACCCAATCCCAGGTCCAGCACAACACCCAACTACTTGAAGGTGCGATCATATCAAAATTTTAATTTTTAAAGAGGTGACTAAAGCAGCACCTCAAAGGCATCACCCAGGGTCACTACCAGGCAACTCCCACCCTATTCTCCCATGAACAGTGCCCTAATGTTTCTTGGGGGCACCTTCTCTACTCTGGGTCAGTCTGGATGGAATAACACCATGCCCTGATTTAGGGGTGAACCAATCAACACAGTCTGCTAATTCAATCAAAGTCCAGACAAATTCAATCAAAGTACCAGGAAACGTCTATGTGGCCTTCTGGGGAAGAGGTACCTTCCTCTTCTGCCCTGGATGATGGTCGGTAAGAGATTCCCAAAGCTACAGGGGCTGGGTAGACGATACCCACTGTGCAAAGGCAACACGACAAAAAGCAAAACAGAGAGACGCAGTAAAGCCAGGGCGTCACCTGAGAAGAGATCTGCTTCTGGGCCTCTGTGCAACACAAGCCAACGCAGAAGTAGTAAAGGTGCTTTGCCTGCAACTTTCTAACTGAATGCTTGAAGGAAACAATGTGAAATAATGAGCAGAAAGGGTATAACACCATTGTTCCTCTTTTACATACCTCCACATCAGTGTCACTCACCCACCCCCCCCCCCCGCAGCACTAAAAAGCTGGCTTGCCAACTATCTGCCTGGCACAGATGCCAAGGCACACCAAGGGGGTTAAAAAAAAAAGCTGGGACATGTTCACTGGAATTGGCTTTCAAGAAGGACTGGTCCTAAGGACACAGGTAGCTATGCTGGGGATCACCCTGTGGCCACCAGCCCACGACTCACCACAAGCTGGACCAGGGACCTGATGGCAGAGGGGTCCAGAGAGCTAAGCTGGAATAGCGGAGGGGGGATATCCAAGTAAGGCATCGCGGGGACAAGGGGAGCCCAGCCCGCAGGTGTGTGCCAGGAGAGCCAAGGCCAGCTTAGCAGGCCAGCTGCGCTGCAGAGCCAAGTGTGGCCGGGAGTGGGCAGGGGACGCAGCTGAAGGTACAGGCAGGAGAGCGGGGCCACCAGCACCTGGAAGAGCACAGCCAGGCCACCAACGGCCTCTCGGTGAGAGCCACGGTCATGGACAGCCGAATGCTCCATCAGTAACTCTGCTGGCTCCACCACAGGACCCCCGGCACAGACTAGGGCCAGCCACCTACAAAATCACTTTGTACACAGTGGACAAGTGGCTAGAGTCTCCACAGCAGCCACCAGGCTGGCCTACCATGAAGTGTGGCCTGGAAAAAGCATCACCCACTTTCTGGCCCTGAAGAATGAAATCTGTGGGGGTGGGGGATGGCGGTGTCCAGAAAGGGTTTGGTTTGTCAATGATCAAAAAAGGCCAAAGAGTCTCTAGGTGGCATTTGATCAGTGTCTCCAGGGATCACAGATAGACAGGGATCTAAGATCAAGAGCCACCTTCTCTGTCAGGGGTGAAAAATGCCAGCCAAGAAACAAAAAGTGAAAAACACCTCTTTCTCAGCTGATTCAAGAGAAAGCAGAGTATTCAGGTACAACTTTCCTGTTGAACAAGCATAAAAATGCTGCATAGAAGAATCCAGCCTAAGGATCCAAATCTAGGCAGGAGAGTGGAACGCCTGTCCTGTATCCACTGCCCTCTCCCGAGTGACATGGGAGGCAGCAGCAGATGGGTGAGGACTGAGTGGGGAGGTTCCAATCCCAGAGCCATCCCTTCTACCAGTGTGTCCACTGAGCCCCAGTTTCCACACTGGTACCTGCCTCACCAGGTTGCTGTATTACTGTATAAGTTAAATGTGCAAAGTGCTGGCAACCTGTACCTACTCAGTAAATGTTGACAGCCGGCTCTGAAGACTAGCCCTTTCACAAGAACATCATCAAGCATCTGAGCACCCACTCGCTGAAGAAGTTCTTTCTGGATAGTTGGGGAATAACTCTTGCTCTGTTACCAAGGAACTTGCCATCCCATGGGAACAGATCTAGTCTCAGCAGGAATGTAGAATTTTTAAGTTCTGTTAGGTGCCTGAAGGAGACTGTCTTGGATTAAAGTGGGAAAGGTTTCTGGAAAAGGGAGAGAGGCAGGGATGACAGGAGGCCCCAGCCAGAGGCAGCGCGAAGGGCCCGACCCAAGGCGCCGCACAAACAGGTGGGGTCAGCTTGCCGGCTCCTGCGGGTGCTGTTTTGATGACAAGCTATAACTTTGCTTCACAACATTCCTGGACTAGGAGCAGCTTCTGTCCTTGAATTTTTTAAAAAACAAAACAGTACGCCTGCCATCAGGTGTACTGATGGCATCAGGTGGACGTTCCTGAGTGCTTCTGACCAGAAAACCGGAACTTGATACCCCAAAAGGTTAAGAGCTAGTAGGCCAGAGGATTTTTAGGCGGGAAAGGTTGTACGAACTGGGAAGAAATGGAAAGGCAAAGCTTAACATTTAAAAACACTTCACATTTAAGGTAAACCTCAGAAGATGCACTGGCCTTCAACTTTCATTCTGGGCACTGCTTATGTAACAGGCTGTTAGGCCCACTGGCTTCGGAGCCAACCAGCACTGGATTTGGGCACAAAGCTTTCCCATATCCACCTCTGTGACACTAGAAAGATCCCTCAACCTCTGCTCTTCCCTAAAATGAAGATGGAGCATCCATGTGGAAGAGTGGTCCAGAGAACCGCCCAGGATGCAAAGTACACTACACATCCCTGGCACACAGTAAGTGCTAATAAATGGCAGCTCTTCATTTTATAGTCGCCAATGGACGAATCCAGGAAACTCCGTTGCAGTCCCAGGAGCATTTGAAGGCTTTTAACACCACCCACCGGGCTGGGGCACATCTGACATGACCCTTCATTTTAACAGGCTCCATACATAATCACAGAACCTCCAGGAACTCACAGGTCAAGAGTCTGAGTCCTGACCAAGGGCCCAGTCCTGTCCGACACCCTCCTGGCACGCTGGCCCTGGACTCTTGAGCCAGCTCTGATGATCATCAAGAAGAGCTCCCCCGAGTCCAACAGCATCTACCTCCCATGAACTCCTGCCTTTCGAGTCCTAAGTTTGCCTCCAGAAGCCACACAGAGCCAACCTAAACCCGTACCGTACACCAGCCTCCAGGCCCTTCACCAGCCCTCTTCCTATCCCATTGCTGAGAGGGTAAACTGTTCGATGACTTGCCAGCGATTCCTCCAAACTCTCGATTCCCCTCAGGTCAGAAACCAACCAAGAGACGACTTCCTTTTCCTTCTGAAAACACAAATAATGAAGGAAAAAAATGATTCTACAAAGTCATTTTACGTTCTTAAGAATTCTGAACCATCTCTGAATAAGACACATGAAGAACGGTTCTGTTTGGATCTAAGAGCTGTAGCCCTGTGAGGATGCCCCAACCCCAGAACATCCATGCACACACCACGCCTGCTCCAGGTCCCTGCAGGGTAGTGGCTGGGTATCCCCAGGTCTGCACCCACCACAGCCAGCACCATAAACACTCACTAGAAATGTTTACAGCTGAGCCACCTTTTCCAGTTCTATCATATATCTCCATAAACACTGTGAGTCGAGTTGGTGATTGAAATGTAGGTGTATTGCCTCCCAAGAACTGAAATTCATTGGAGTGTACTTTTAAATCCAGTATGCGGAATACTGGTAGGCCCTCCTTATGCAGGAAATGCTTTCCAATTCATGGAATCCCTGTGTTAATACCTGCTCAGTCCGGAGAATGAAAAGGAGCAGTGGGAGAAGGGGGCTCTAAGTGTGGGCACTCACAAGGCTGAACTGCAAATGCACTGGCTACGCAGCCAGCCACTGAGCCACAAACTCAGGCACCCAACCTGACAACCAGCTAAGTGGGGCCCGCAGGCACCAGGCAGACTCAGGACAGCCACCACCAGCAATAAAGAGAAAAAGCACAACTTCTGCTGAGAGACAGAGCCCCCAGCTTCCAGAACGCAGTTGACAGTGGTGGGGTGGCAGGAGACCACTGGAGGCAGTCAGAGAGAGACCGTGATGGGTTAAGATCAGTTCTGGATAAACCAGAACTCCATCTGTGAAGACAGACACATGGACAAATTGAGGCAAAGAGAGCAGAGCGCTCCTCCTTCACATAACGCCAAGCTTGGCCCCTTGGAGGGCATTGCCCACCACTCGAAGCGGTGTTGGGAGCCCAAGTGACCACAGTGCCTGTCTGTATCTATATCAGGACAAATGCCTCTCCCCTAAGCTGATCTGAACTGCTTCCAGGCCTCTGTGACCTGCAGCCAGGACAACATCCCCTGATGAGAGAGCCACCTCTGAGGACCTCCGTGAAGACAGAAAGCAAAGTCCACCTTCTTCTGAGGAAGAGGGCGAGTCACAACAAGGACTTACACCTGCTGACAACCAACACTGTCACCTGTCCACTTCCCAAAGTCACAAATGCCATCCCGCTGTCCTCCCACATCCTGGCCACAACAGAAAGAGCAAAGACAGGAAGGCTACTGAATCTGGGCCACCGGCGTGGTCAGGAAGAGTCCGCATGTTTCGATTTCATATGTTCTAATGTATTAATGAGAATTGGAACTAACAGCCTTCCATTTTAGAACTTATAAGATTCCTCTTTTCTGCAGGATCAACGGTGTTTTATAAAAACACCAGAAGTGCTGTAATCTTGAAGCAGAAAAGAAAGCTGGAGCACCAGACTCATGACAGGTTCCATATCAGTTGGCAGTTACCACTTCACAGTGTGGTCTGCCCAGGATTCTGTTCCCCTGACAGAAACCTTCAGATGTTTCCAGGACAGGTTGTCTAATGTCATCATCCTGTTGGATCCATCACAGGTAAATTGAACCCAAGTTGCAATCTCTTATAAACTTGTGTGGGAGAGAAGAGGCGCCCACATCTTTTCTTACCAGCTCAAGAACACTGCCCTCATGGCCACTTCTGAAGCCATCTCTCCACATTTGAGATCACTACAGTGCATTTAAATAAAGTTGGAAGCATTATCGCTTAATAACTCTGGGTAAGTCCCTAACTTTAGGGCAGTCACCTCACATTAAGTCAGTAGGAAACAAAGGCATTTTGTCCTCTCCAGGCCATGGAAGACACTCAGCAGCACCTACGGCCATGATGTCGTAGGACTGGCCATCATGGGACTGGCCACGCACCCCACCTCCCTTTACAGGCTGTTGGAAGGAAGCAGGAGACTTTGTTGAAGTGTTGCACAAAGTCAGGCTAAGCATACTTCTCTGTGCTAAAGTGTGTTAGCATTTGTTACTCAGAAAATTCACACAGTAGATACTGCATTAAAAGACAAAACTTCCAGAACAATTCATGTTAGTGTCTGATGCCCAGGTCCAGAATCTGAACCTGGATCTAGAAGGAGCTTTATAGGGCAAACACACCAGTCCCCAGTCCCAGGTTGTAGATGAGGAACCCACAGCCCAAGGAAGCTCACTGGTATCCTCACCTTCCAATTCTTAGGTGGGAAAATGATCTTTTCCATGTCTCTCTGCAGAGGCCCCTTGGTCACCTCCCCTTGGCACCTGAAGTCTGCAGAATACTGAGGAAGAAATGTAGTCCTGAGATTTCCTGCTGGAGAACCCAAGAAGGAGTCTAGGGTTCAGTAGTTTAACCAGCACTTAGAAAGTACACCTAACACTTCTGCTTTAGACAGAGCAGACAGAGAAACAAACTCCTCCTGAAGGCTGTCCTCTGGTCTGGAAGACAAAGACGAACTTTGGCAAAATAAGGAGTGTCCAATACAAACGGGAACCTAATCACTTGCTGATGAGGAACCTAATCACTTGCTGATGAGACTATGCTTGAGTGGACTGACTGATTTCTGGGCAGGAAGAAAACAGTCCTCCTCAACTTTATCCATGACAAAACAAGATTAACAAAGGCACACAGTGCCCTTCGGAAAGATTTTCAACACCCTGGGCTGCCATACAATGCTAAGAGCAAGGCTTCCACTGTTCTAAAAAACTTTCAGTTGCTTTTTGAAAAGAAGTGTACAGAATTTATTACTGAGCTGGCAAAAATTATTAAATCAAAGCCTGATGCTATAGATATTCAAGTACTCCAGAAGCTAGAATTTAGAGCAAAGAACGTTCCTCTTAAGAACTCTCTTTGTCAGGGAGATGATCAGAAAATGTTACTTTGTTACTTCCCTAGCTTTTTAGATACTTGTGGATATTAAGTCAGCTCCCTGACGTCGACTTTTCAAGCAAAAGTTAAGTTTGTTGTCATAACTGCATGCCCATAAAGGTAAGCATTAATGACACAATTCTCAGTCGCTTCTCTCAGAAGAGGTTTAATTTTAGTGTTGGCTCTTCAACGCTGTCCCCATTTTTATTTTCCAGGAGCATCTTAAATATGTGTCAACTAACTATGCAGAAGTGGAGTTTCTACTTGGGTAAAGCAGAGAAGAGCAGCTGTGTGCTGGCAATGCCTTGATGAAGCCACCTAGCTCTCACCTGGGCCCAGTTCAATCAAGAGAAACTGCAGAAACATGGTCACACCATCTCTACCGGCAACCTATTCCTCCACAGCTCTGAGTTTCTCCGCGGAGTTTGCTCCAAGCCACACTCCTGTCAAATGGCTTGTAACAACACTCAGGAACATCACTGACAACAGCAGCGTTTAAAGGAGGCACTTTCTCATCACTCATATTCAGAGACAGTACCCCGATTTTATCCACTACACTTACATCAGTAAGACTCTGAGTCGTCCCAGAGAAACCACGTGAAATGTGCACTCCATGATACGGAATACACCATGGGCTTGGACCCTCTTCCTCCTGTTCTCCTAGGAACACTTTAGAGTCTTACAAAACACTGGAACCCCTGAGGTCACCGCCCCACCTAATCTACAACATGGTGACTGCCTGTTAAAGCGCCTCCTGATCCCAAAGCTCTCCTAGGTGGTATTAGGATCAGTGCTAATATCTCAGCAACCATTCAGAATCTCTGCAAGGCAAACAAGCACATGGAATTCGAGAAATTACACTCTGAGGTTAAAGTCATCAAGGCTACATTTTTCATTTCACTTGTTTTATCCTCTAATTTTTCAGTCTTGGGAATTGCTGCAGCACCAGTTACTGCAAAAATTCTGCAAGGTTTTATATAGCTTGTGCCTACTCCACCCCCAAAGTCATAACAAAAATGTATACAACGTTTGTTAAAGACAAGTACCACCAAGTCTATCTTCATGGGGCCTGAAGACCAGGAATTACTTATGATACAGAAATCAGTCTTATCAAGATCACAACTCCTCTCTTTCTACCAAATTTGT
This sequence comes from Capra hircus, assembly GCF_001704415.2. Classification (NCBI taxonomy): domain Eukaryota; kingdom Metazoa; phylum Chordata; class Mammalia; order Artiodactyla; family Bovidae; genus Capra; species Capra hircus. The sequence goes on from NC_030814.1 coordinate 102,353,003, forward strand.
ACAATCCAACCATGAATTATTCCCACAGTGCTGGCTAAAACCTACTGCTAAAAGTAATCAGCAAAACTCATGTAAAGGAAAAGCAAAAGTCCCCACAGTGACAGAAACCTAAGTTACCTGGCCAAGCAGAAGATGGTTTATTTCTTCCATCCCCAGCACATTAAAGTGGTTTCAATGGCCACTTCCTGGTCTCCCAGGAAATGCAGGGGCTCACTTCATACCTGGATGCTACAACATCTTGCCATTGCTGAACCTGCTCTGGCCACAAGGGAAAATAACCCCTATCACAGACAACCACTCAGAGAAAATATGAGAATTAGATAAATCTTTCCCAACACACATGGTGAAGGGCAGGGGAGATCCCTCCACAAACAGCAGCCTCAGTGGAGCAGCACCTGAGAAAGCGACACCCTGGGGTTAACCCTGACTGTCTAGGTCACAAACCAACAGGCTAGGGCCCCACGTAGGGGGCACACGAAGAAGGGCTCTGGGTGGAATGGGAGAGCACATAATCACCTCTAATTCACTACCCAAAAGCGGGGCTCTGCCTTGGTCTGATACGCAAGGAATACTTAGGCCCAGAAAGGTAATAGGAAGAATCCCACTCTCTACAAGATCATCTTCCGTTGGCAGCGACCCCAAGAGAGACCCAGCGAAGCAAGTCCACTCTCAGAACCGAAAGGGACTCTCCACGCGCCTTGGGCACCCGGCTAGGTGTAAAGGAGGCCAGGGGGGCTCCCTTCGAAGCCAGAAAGGTTCTTCCAGCCGGGAGGCAAGGTAAATAAGACTTCCCTCCTCATCGATAAGGCCGAGACACCGGCGGCACGGGCTCCTGGAGTCCTACCCCGGACACCAGTTGCTCACAGCCTTTCCCCCTCCCCTCCCCCCCGCCGGGAGGGCTTCCCGGGGGTCGCGGGTATTATGGTAAGGGCGAGGTGGGCAAGCACAGTCAGGAACAGCAAGGGTCGTAGAATTAGGGTGGATGAGGAGAAAAAACTCTAGTCTCAGCTCCCATCTGCTCCCTTCGCCCAGGCCGCATTAAAGCCTCGGCCTCACGTACCGAGCGCTGCCGGGCTGCCCGACCAGCCCCCGGCCCGGGCCCGGGGGAAGAGAGACAGGGATGGCAGCGGCCCTCAGGGGCAGCTGGGTGTCCGGGGGATCCTTCGGAGCCCGGCGGACTAGGAGCACTAGGGAGGGGGAGGGTCCTGGGCCCACGCGGCCTCCACTTTAACCCGTGTGAGGAGTACTTACGTTGCTCTGGGGGTCGATGGCCTGCAGCAGCCGGTCCCTGATCTGCTGCGGAGACGGCGGAGCCGCTGTCATTGCCTGGGCGAGGCGGGGGGGGAGCGGCCGGGCCAGCGGGCGGGCGGGCTGAGGCGGGAGACCGGGGTCACTCACTCGCCGGCCTCCGGGAGCGGAGCCTCATGTTCCCCGCGGCGCCGGGGAAAGAGGGGGCGCGCGGGGTGACGGAGAGGTGAGCCGGGGCCGGGGCTCAGGCCCGGGGCGCCGCCACCACCAGAGGAGGAGGAGGAGCCGCCGGAGCCGTCGCCGCTGCTGCCGCCGCCTCGAGAACCAAACTCCAGTGAGCTACCCCCGCGCGAAGCACTCTGGGTAACCCGCGCCGCACGCAGCGTCGGCGCCACGCTGAGGAGGTTGGGAGATAGGGCGGGCAGAGACGCTGGGTCTGGGCGTGGCCACCTGCAGGCCACGCCCCTAGACTCCACGCATGCGCGCGCAGGCGCAGTCGCCCCCACCTCTGTTCCGCCCCACCGCTTGGCCCAGGGAGCCGTTGGGAGGCGGTTGGGCGGGGCAACGGCCGCCGCCTGGAGGCCCCGCCCCCACCCAAGCCGGGCGGTTGAGGGGGTGGCGGCAGGAGGTTTCCGACGGAAACGCTAGGTGAGCGCTGAGTCCTTGAACCCTGGCGCTCTGGGCGGACGCCCTCAGGGCAGCGGGGCGGAGAGGGCAGATGAAGGACCTCACTCCTAGGGTAGAAAAGCTTTTCCCATTCTGACGAAGATGACGGGAATCGCGGGCGGGAGAAGCTGCCAAGTTTCCTGCGCTCCGGGGTCCTTCCCAGCTCCTCTGCGTTCGGGGAGGCCAGGAGGCAGACGTCCACGTTGTAATTCTGTGCGCGGAAGGGTCAACTGAGGAGCGCTGTGGGACGCTCCAGAGGGGGCGGTGCGAGTCGGGGGTCTGCAGCGCCTCGGGCTACGATCCCCAAAACATGAGACAGCAAAGTGTCTCACGGAGGAGCCGCTACCGCAGCTAGGAAAGCCCCGAGGCCGCATGAGTTGACACCAACGTTGCAAACCTGTGTCCACTCGGGCGTTTCTCAGCCTGGGCACCAGTAACATTTGGGGCTGGATCACTCTGTTGTAGGGCCTGTCCTGTGCGTTGCAAGATGTTCGGCAGCATCCCTGGTCTCTGCCAGTAACACCCTTTTCCTGCAGGGGACCAAAAATGTCCCCAGTCACTGCCAGAGGTCACCCGGCTGGTAGAATCGACCCCTGTTGAGAATCACTGGTTTAAAAGACCTTCCCACCCTGCTTTGCATGGTGGTGCTGGAAAACTGAAACACCCTTACCAAGGAGGAAACTGAGGCCCTAGGTCACCCAGAGTTACCGATCAAACCCAGAACTGTTAAATGTCAAGTCTAAGGGCTTCTCCCGGCCCCTCGCCTCCTCATTGCCTTCTTTCATTGCCGGCTCTCCGTGGAAGCTCTTATTACATATACGGTTATGCAAACGGGTAAAAAAGGCAGGTGAGTGAGTGGATCATTAGCCGCAGCCTCGAGAGAAATAACTTTTCTTCTTGTTACAGGAAGACCTACATTTAAAACAGGAGAGAGGCAGCTGATGAGAACCACATGCGCGCCTCGGCTCTGTGCTACACCTGTTAGTCTTCCATTTGTCATGCTTCTGGGAAGCGTTTTTATTTGCAAAAAACGGCTGCTGCCCCACGTGGTTGTGGCTCCTGCACGTGTGAAAAGTTTTACATCACACTTGTAGGATAAAATAAATATGGGCAAATTACCTCGCTTTAATTTATTCACTCTCCCTCCTAGAATGAGGTGCTTTGTGTACACGGTGTCCAGGTTGGAAACCAGCCCATTTGGAGATACTTTTTATCTCACTACAGATAAACAAAAGAAACAAGCCCTCCCCCGAGTATATACGGGTTCTGCCATTATTTTTAACTTCTTGTCTTTTTAAATCAAGGGTCCTTAGAAATAAGCTGCTTCCCACCCCCGCTCCACCCACCCCCCCCCCAGCATGATTCAGATTAAGAAAAAAATCTGGAAAGCACTCCATTGACCTGCTCTTAGTAAACTAAGAAGAAACATTAAGATGACTGTGAGCTCTGTTAAGGGTACTGATTCTGTGTCCCCAGTAGATAAAAGTCCATGTGGATGTGCTAAGCCGCTTCAGTTGCGTCCAGCTCTTTGCCACCCTACGGACTATAGCCCACCAGCCTCCTCTGTCCGAGGGATTCTCCAGGCAAGAATACTGGAGTGAGTTCCCATGCCAGTCCTCCTCCAGAGGACCTTCCCAACCCAGGGATTGAACTCGTGTCTCTTATGGTCTCCTGCATTGGCAGGTGGGTGGTTCTACCACTAGCACCATCTGGGAGGCCCGGTACACAGAAGTGAAGTGAAAGTCGCTCAGTCATGTCCGACTCTTTATGACCCCATGGACTATACAGTCTATGGAATTCTCCAGGTCAGAATACTGGAGTGGGTAGCCTTTCCCTTCCCAACACAGGGATCAAACCCAGGTCTCCCGCATTGCAGGCAGATTCTTTACAAGCTGAGCCACAAGGGAAGCCCAAGAATACTGGAGTCCTTTTCTCCAGCAGATCTTCCCAACCCAGGAATTGACCCAGGGTCTCCTGCATGGCAGGCAGATTCTTTACCAACTGAGCTATCAGAAAAGCCCAGTAGACAGAAGAGTGCTTATTAACTACATGTGAAGTGAGTGAATGAACGTCTCATCCAGATACATGGTAGTTGTGTACACACACCCAGACATATTTATGCAGACCTGTCACACAGTGGAGGGTCAAATATTTAATAAATGAAGCACTGCATTAAAGATACACATGAGGAGAACATGGGCACACACAGATGTATGGAGAATATGTAGTTACCCATTTTAAACATTTACTTGGCTGCGACCGGTCTTAGTTGTGGCACTCAGGATCTTTTGTTGCCGTGAGCAGGCTTCTCTTGTGGCGTGGGGGTGAGGGCTTAGGTGCTCTGCAGCATGTGGGATCTTAGTTCCCCAACCAGGAATCAAACCTGCATGCCCTGCATTGGAAGGCAGATTCTTAACCACTGGACCACCAGGGAAGTCCCCTGTGGAGCTAGTTTTGAAGCCAAGTCCTAAAAATGGGTTAGGGGCTCATTAATACAATACCATAAGTGCACTGTCCAGGCAAAGCGTAGCAGAAGCACAGGGAGGGGAATTCTGAAGTAACAGGATTGACATGGACGCAGCACTTCAACTGAGAGCCTTTCCAAACATTCACACCCTCTGACTCGGGATTTTGCAACTTTTAGAAATGTATCCAGAGGAAGCAGTCAGATACAAATGTGTCCTTACAAGGAAGATCACCACAGCAGCATCGTTTTTAAGGGCAAAAGATTGGAAGCCACCTATGTGTCCAGTAATAAGGTGGTATATAGATAAACTGGGAATCATTTCATGAAAACGGGATGGTTATGGACTAGAAGAGATCAGAGGATCCTGTAATTCCATTTGGGTGGTGGTCTTGTCTTATGGATGTGTGCAACATGTAGAAATTCACCAAGTTGTGTGTCATTATAAACTTTCCAAATTACTAAGTAAAAGGACATACAACTAGCTAGATCATGTAGCCATTATAAACCAATACTGAACAATATGGGAAAATGCTCCTAATTTAATGTTAAATGATAAAATGTAACATATAAACTATATATCTTACAATCTAGTTTTATTAAGATATGCAATATATGCTTACACACATAATTCACAGAAAAAAATACTGGAAGGAAAGAAACCAAAGCACTTTCTCTCACAGGTGCTTTTTATTCTGACAATTTTGCCTGAAGTCCCACATTTTCTGGAATGAATATGGGATGCCTCCTGATGATCCTGGCCAGTGCTGGTGGTCACTGTGACCTCTAGTAGCCTCTAGTTCTCACTTTCTGACTCAAATACTGTTCATCTGTAATCATAATCTCCAAAATCCTGAGGACGGATCTGCTGCCAGGCTGGCTGATGGTTGTCAACCTAAGTCCTACCAGTTTATGTTTTCCCTATGGCCCCAGTTTTGTATTATTCTTAGTAATCAAGCGAATGACAACAGGGAGCATGTAATATTTATTGAGTACCTCCTACATGTCAGGTTCCACTCTGAGGGCTCGACATGAGGACCCTGCTGAAGCCCTCTGGACCCTTGTAAGGCTCTTCTCCTCGACTCTGTGTGGAGGTCTGCAACTCACTCTGGTCTAGGGGACGCAGTAGAAGCCACACTCCGCCTGATCCAGAGTAAAGCTTTAAGAAGGCCTGGGTTACTACATAACTCAGCCATTCCACTCCTTCGACCACCAGCGGAAAAATGAAAGCATACACTGGCATGAACTTGTGCAGGTAAATGTCTGTAATAGTTCTATCCTTAATAGGTGCAACATGCAAATACCAAATGCCCATCCACTGATGACTGGATAAACGAAGTGGATGGCTATACACTGGAATATTAATCATAAAAAGGAGTGGAAGGAGGGCAATATAGGGGTAGGGGAGTAGGCAATACAAACTACTGGGGATAAGATAGGCTACAAGGATGTACTGTACAGCACAGGGAATATAGCTAGTAATTTTGTAAAAGAAAAGGAACCTTTAAAAATTGTATAATTTTTTAAAATCTTATTAAAATAGTGTATAATCTATTGAAATGCTCAAATAACCTAATCTTTTGATTGTGATGATCTAATCATCTGTTAGACTGAACCAGAGGCTATTCTTTTGTTTACTATAGTTGCCTGTTCTCTCAATTACTCTCAGGAGCAAAGAAACAAAATCAGTCACTCCACTAATTCTCCAGTGAACTGTTTTATTTTAGTGTCTACAAAAGTAAAATAAGAAGTTCAGTGAAGGAACTGCAGGATAAAGGATAATGGTATTGTAGCTTTTATCCATGATGGGCCTTTTCTACTCCAGGCAGCTGTAACACAGGGTTTGAATCTTACTGTTCCGCCTGCTCTAAAAACGGAGTGGTCCCGTAGTTCATCTTGCCTAAGTCCTTGGCCTACTGAGGTCCTCTGTCACACACCACATGTCATACATGAATACACACCATACACGTGCATTTCCCATGTTCCTGGCCAGCCTTATTTCTCGCCATCACTAAGTGGGTTTTCTCCACTCCTGTCTGTCATGCTGGTCACCTAATTCTCCAACTGGGTGACTTGGTTCCTCAGAAGACCTGGTCAGAGTCATGTGGCTGGATTGGGAGTGAGAAATGGAGCAGTCCTGCCATATCAATAAACAAGGAGGCCACAATCAGTGAATTTCTGAACCCTAAGGGAAACCAGGAAAGAAAACAATACCTGTGACCCTGCAGCCATGAGGCAGCAGTGGGGAACTTGGAATGTAAAAAAGACACAGGACGCTGGCCCCAGACAGCTGAGATACATATTCAGTTCAGTTCAGTCACTCAGTCATGTCTGACTCTTTGCGACCCCATGGACTGCAGCGTGCCAGGCTTCCCTGAGATACTTATAGAAGGCATGATTTCAGTGAGCCCAGACTCTTGCTTCTTCCCCTACATAGAAAAGGGCTAAATTCCTCCTTTAGATAGCAGGTTTCCTTTAATTAACAATACTCTCTTTATGCCCTTTGTTGTACAACTTCATGAACTGGCTCCTCCCCTTGCTTCCCTGGAGCTGCTCTCTCAGGGTTACTTGAGATGCTGTCTCCCAGGCTTGAAGTCCTAAAACTTCCCATTGAATAAAACATAACTGTCAACTTTCAGGTTGTGACTATTTTTTAAGTTGAGAGAGGCAAGATGATGACTGGTCCAGAGCTCAGGGTTCCCAGACTCATGGGGAAACACAGGAACCTAATCAGGTATAAGCCATCTCTCTAAAGAGCAGATGAAAGTCAAGGGGTTGATGTGGAAAATCAAATGAGGAGACTGACCTCTGGGGGTGGGGCAGCAAATGGAAGCAGATGGAAGCCAGGAGGAAAGATCCCCAGTGGAACTTCTCAGAAATATACACACAAAAATACATGCACAGGACCAGGTCAAAATTTCCTCTGGCCTTTCCTGAACCTTCCATGCGTTTTTCAGCTTTCCAGGGTCACTGAAGCACAAACTCCCAAGTGAAGAAGCAAAGTGGTCAAACCTGGGATCACCCAGCCCCCACCCCCACCCACCATCCAGGCAACTATAGTCTACTTGCCTTAAAGCAGAACTGGATTATTGCATCAGATGGCCCAGACAAGAATCTCTTATCTCAATGCAACTTTAAGGGGGAAAGGTCAGGAGACAAGCGCAAGCAGGTTCTATTGGAAGGGTCTGACCTACCCAAGTTTATATGATTTGAGATCTCGCTTGCCCTGAGAATGTCCTGATCTCTGCCTACCACTCAGGCTCATGATGATTGCAGAAAAGGATGGAGGTTCTAATAAGGTCTATTTGCATCTTTTTCCTTTTTAACCTCAAAACGCAGTGTTGGTTTTCCTCATGTTTCCTGGATGCTCGGATGTTTACTTCTTTGTGGTTTTTCTTTTCTTTCCTGATTACACGAGTAATAGATATTTGCAGTATAGACAATTAGTCAAGTACACCAAAATATGAGAAAGACTTAAAAATCATCCCCTGATGGGTACACGGAATCTCTGCACTGGTCTACTTCTGCGTGCATTTGAAATTTTCCATGAGTTCAAGACAAAAAAAGGGAAAGAAGAAACCACTCACCCAGGCCCATGTGTTTGTGTGGTTTTGTGTGTGGCAAATGCAAGTAGCATAGTTAAGAGACGGTGTTGTCTGCAAAACCAAAAATTTTTACTGTCGGACAAAGTAACACCCCATGCCTCGGGCCCCCATAGATTTGATGTGATGTGTCCTGTCTGAATCTTTTACCAAGCCCATGGATGGTAGCACCTCTGTCCGTGGAATTTCCCAGGCAAGAATACTGGAGTGGGTTGCCCTTTCCTCCTCCAGAGGATCTTCCCGCCCCAGGGACTGAACCTGTGTTTCTTTCACTGGCAGGCAGATTCTTTACCGCTGAGCCACCTGGGAAGCCAGCCCCCAAGACAGCCCTGTCCTAATCCCTGGAACTTGTATATAGTGTTTGATGTCCAGGGAGAATTAAGATTGGAGATGGAAGGAACGGGGCTTCCCAGGTGGCACTAGAACCCACCTGCCGATGCAGGAGACATGAGAGATGCAGGTTCAGTCCCTGGGGTTGGGAAGATGAGGAGGGAATGGAGGAGGAGTGAATGGCAACCCACTCCAGTGTTCTTGCCTGGAGAATCTCATGGACAGAGGAGCCTGGTGGGCTACAGTCCACAGGGTTGCAAAGAATTGGACATGACTGAAGCAACTTTGCACATGTCTGAAAGGAAGGTTGCAACTCTGCTGACCTTAAGATGGAAAGATGTTCCTGGTGTAGCCACAGCCGTCTTAAATGGGGAAGAGGGGAGGAGAAGAGTCAGAATGAGAGAGAAGGCATCATGAGAAAGATCAGACCAGCCCCTGCTGGCTGGGATGACAGAGGAAGGGGCCATAAACAAGGATGCAGAGAGCCTCTAGAAGCTGGAAAAGGAAGGGAAACAGATTCTCCCCTACAGCCTCCAGAAAGAACCAGCTCTGCCAACACCTTGATTTTAGCCCAGCGAGATTCATTTTGGACTTCTAACAACATTCAGAAAACTAAGATCATGGCATCCGGTCCCATCACTTCATGGCAAATAGATGGGGAAACAGCGGAAACAGTGGCTGACTTTATTTTGGGGGGCTCCAAAATCACTGCAGATGGTGACTGCTGCCATGAAATTAAAAGACGCATACTCCTTGGAAGAAAAGTTAGGACCGACCTAGACAGCATATTAAAAAGCAGGGACATCACTTTGCCAACAAAGGTCCGTCTAGTCAAGGCTATGGTTTTTCCAGTGGTCATGTATGGATGTGAACGTTGGACTATAAAGAAAGCTGAGCACCAAAGAATTGATGCTTTTGAACTGTGGTGCTGGAGAAGACTCTTGATAGTCCCTTGGACTATAAGGAGATCCAACCAGTCCATTCTAAAGGAAATCAGTCCTGAATATTCATTGGAAGGACTGATGTTGAAGCTGAAACTCCAATACTTAGGCCACCTGATATGAAGAGATAACTCATTTGAAAAGACTCTGGGAAAAAAGATGCTGGGAAAGATTGAGGGCAGGAGGAGAAGGGGACGACAGGAGATGAGATGGTTGGATGGCATCACCGACTCGATGGGCATGAGTTTGAGCAAACTCTGGGAGTTGATGATGGACAGGGAGGCCTGGTGTGTTGCGGTTCATGGGGTCGCAAAGAGCTGGCCACGACTGAGCAACTGAACTGAACTGCACTGAACTGAACCTCCATAACTGTGAGATAATAAATGTGCTGTTTTAGGGCTCCCTGGTGGTTCATGGGTAGAGTCTGTCTGCCAATGCAGGAGACATGGGTTTGATCCCTGATCCAGGAGGATCCCACACACTGTAGAGCAGCTGAGCCTGTGCACCACAAGTTCCGAGGCCTGTGCTCATAAGTGTGAGGTGATAACCTCACTGTAGTTTTGATTTGCATTTCTCTAATAATAAGCAGTATTGAGCACTTTTTTCCATGTATTTATTAGCCATCTGGATGTCTCCTTTGGAGCAAAGTCTGTTAAGTACGTCTTCTACCCATTTTTTTTTATTGGGTTGTTGGTCAACACACTAGAAAAACAAACCCAATCAAAAAATTCTTCTAAAATAAAAAAAATTTTTTTTAATGCCTCAAAGCATACTATTAGCCAAGTAGGTGAACTAATAGCTATTGAGTTATCTACTACAGCCCAGACCCTTGACCATCTATTATGGACCGAATTGTGCCCCTGTCCAAATTCATGTTAAAGCTGTAAACCTGAATTGAACTGTATGTGGAGACAAACCCTTTAAAGAGGGAACTAACATTAAAAGAGGTCATAAGGGTGGGCCCCTGATCTAAAACGGCGGGTGCCCTTATAAGAAGCACACGTAGAGGAAAGGCCGTGTGAGGATACAGCAAGAATGCGGCAATCTGAGCTGAGGAAAGAGGCCTCACTGGGAATAACACTGCTGACATCTTGGTCTTGGACCTGCAGTCTCCAAGAGCTATGAGAGAAGAAGTGTCTGTTGGTGCCACTCAATCTGTGACAGTTCGTCATGGCAGGGAGAGAAGACAAAGGCCTCATCTCAATTAAGCCTCGCAAAACCCTGCTGAGGATGTCTTGTGATAAATGTACGGGACTTCCTTGGTGGTTAAGAATCTGCCTGCTCGTCTTGGGGACAATGGTTTCATCTCTGGTCTGGGAAGATTCTACACGCCGTGGGGCAAGCCTTTGTGCCACAGCTACTGAAGGTCAAGTGTCTAGAGCCAATAAGAGAAGTTACCACAGTGAGAAGCCCACTCCCCTCAGCTAGAGAAAAGACCGCTTGCAGTAACGAAAACCAAACTAATACATAAATATTAAAAGGATTACTTAAAATGTACTGGCCCTAATGAAATGACCACATCATTTCACTGAGTGCCTGCCCCACATCAGGCAGGTCACAGACACGGGTCAAAGCTCTCTGCTTTGCTGTCTCTGTATCACAGTCAAGGACGTGGGGGCAAAGAAGAGCCAAGATGCAGCCCCGAGTCAGGGTCTGTCAGTGCCGGAGCCAGGGGCTCAGCCAGATCTCCACCGTGCTTTCCGCTGCAACCTTCATTCCCATCTGTTTTCTGACTCAACACAATAAACTCTAACAAATGCACCGTGCTTTACTCCCCCTAAAATAACTTCTACAACCTTTCCAGCACACTCTTGTGGCCCACGTGTGCAAAGTCACTTCTGTCATGTCCAACTCTTTGTAGCCGCCATGGACTGTAGCCCGCCAGGCTCCTCTGTCCATGGGGATTCTCCAAGCAAGAATACTGGAGTGGGTTGCCATTTCCTCCTCCAGGGAATTTTCCAGACCCAGGGACTGAACCCAAGTCTCTTAGGCCTCCTGTATGGGCAGGTGGGTTCTTTACTGCTAGCACCACGTGGAAACCCATCTATACCACTAACAGCCACTGACACGAATGCACACTAGACACAAACGAGTAAGATCCACCCACAGCACATCCTTGTTGTCTTTAATTGTCCAGTCCAGGGACCGGCAGGCAACCTTTCTGTAAATGGCCAGCCAGTCAACATGTTCACTTTTGTGGGTCAAATGGTCTCTGTCTCAAGGACTCAATTCTGTCCTTGCAGTTTGAAAGCATCCACTGATGGATGATACACAAACAAATGGGTGCGACGAAGTTCCCATAAAACTTTATGGATGAAAAGACATGAATTTCCTTTCCATTTTCATCTTGATTTGCTTTTCAACCACTTAAAAACATACCATTCCACCTCCTAGACCACGAAGAGACAGGTGGCGGGCAGCAAAAAGACAGGAGGGAAGCCAGATGTGGGAAGCAGCTTGCCAAGCCCTGGTCCAATCCCAAACCAATCAACTGATCAGAAAGAAAGCCACGGGGCTAGACACTGATGAGCTCTTGCTGTTTTCTTACTGAAAAATGTAGACTTTGAATTTCCAGTTTGCTACAGACCCTTTCGCCCAATTTCTCATCCAGGAATACTTGCTATGAACCAGACTCCTTTCCAGGAACTCTGAAGTGCCAAAAATGGGCTTGAAGGGGATAAAGTGCCTTCCTCTGCATAATGAAAATCAAGGGAATGGTGAAAACAAACCCCCAAGTAGAATTTACATCTTTTCTTTAAAATATTTATGTTTTATTTTTATTTATATGGCTATGCTGGGCTTTAGCTGAAACATGTGGAATCTAGTTCCTGGGCTGGGGATCAAACCCAGGCCCCCTGTGCTGGGAGCATGGAGTCTTAGCCACTGGACCACCAGGGAAGTCCCCCTCCCCCACCCCTTTTTTTAAATAGCATGCCTTTTGCTTTATACACAAATAGCACGTGTCTTTCATCAACATAGGAAAACATCAGGTAGTCTGTCAAATCTTTCATGAACTCAGACTTGGTTAAGAAGGAGCTAATGAAAATGCGTGACATGTACAGGAAACACCTCCCTGGCTTTTCAAATCTAACCACTTCAGAGGAAGGCCAATCTCATTACCACATCTCCTGCAGCTGCTTAAGAGAAATCCCAAGGAGCCCAGCAATGATTTCTCCCCTAACTATCCAGGGAAGTAAAACTGGGTCTGCTCTGTGAACCACCAAGGGAACATTTCATGCAAAGATGGGCTCGATAAAGGACAGAAATGGTATGGACCTAACAGAAGCAGAAGATATTAAGAAGTGGCAAGAATACACAGAAAAACTGTACAAAAAAGATCTTCATGACCGAGATAATCATGATGGTGTGATCACTCACCTAGAGCCAGACATTCTGGAATGTGAAGTCAAGTGGGCCTTAGAAAGCATCACTATGAACAAAGCTAGTGGAGGTGACGAATTCCAGTTGAGCTCTTTCAAATCCTGAAAGATGATGCTGTGAAAGTGCTACACTCAACAGGCCGGCAAATTTGGAAAACTCAGCAGTAGAAACAGGACTGGAAAAGGTCAGTTTTCATTCCAATCCCTAAGAAAGGCAATGCCAAAGAATGCTCAAACTACTGCACAATTGCACTCATCTCACACGCTAGTAAAGTAATACTCAAAATTCTCCAAGCCAGACTTCAGCAATACGTGAACCATGAACTTCCAGATGTTCAAGCTGGTTTTAGAAAAGGCAGAGGAACCAGAGATCAAATTGCCAACATCCACTGGATCATCGAAAAAGCAAGAGAGTTCCAGAAAAATATCTACTTCTGCTTTATTTACTATGCCAAAGCCTTTGACTGGGTGGATCACAATAAACTGGAAAATCCTGAAAGAGATGGGAATACCAGACCACCTGACCTGCCTCTTGAGAAACCTATATGCAGGTCAGGAAGCAACAGTTAGAACTGGACATGGAACAACAGACTGGTTCCAAATAGGAAAAGGAGTATGTCAAGGCTGTATATTGTCACCCTGCTTATTTAACTTATATGCAGAGTATATCATGAGAAACACTGGGCTGGATCAAGCACAAGCTGGAATGAAGACTGCCAGGAGAAATATCAATCACCTCAGATATGCAGATGACACCATCCTTAAGGCAGAAAGTCAAGAACTAAACAGCCTCTTGATGAAAGTGAAAGAGGAGAGTGAAAAAGTTGGCTTAAAACTCAACATTCATAAAATTAAGATCATGGCATCTGGTCCCATCATGGCAAATAGATGCGGAGACAGTGGAAACAGTGTCAGACTTCATTTTTTTGGGCTCCAAAATCACTGCAGATGGTGACTGCAGCCATGAAATTAAAAGACGCTTACTCCTTGGAAGAAAAGTTATGACCAATCTAGACAGCTTATTAAAAAGCAGCGACATTACTTTGCCAACAAAGATCCGTCTAGTCAAGGCTATGGTTTTTCCAGTAGCCATGTATGGATGTGAGAGTTGGACTATAAAGAAAGCTGAGTGCCGAAGAATTGGTACTTTTGAACTGTGGTGTTGGAGAAGACTCTTGGAGAGTCCCTTGGACTGCAAGGAGATCCAACTAGTCCATCCTTAAGGAAATCAGTCCTGAATATTCATTGGAGGGACTGATGCTGAAGCTCAAACTCCAATACTTTCACCACCTGATGTGAGGAACTGACTCATTTGAAAAGACCCTGATGCTGGGAAAGATTGAGGGCAGAAGAAGAGGATGACAGAGGATGAGACAGTTGGATGGCATCACTGACTTGATGGACATGAGTTTGAGTAAGCTCCCGGAGTTGGTGATGGACAGGGAGGCCTGGTGTGCTGCAGTCCATGGGGTTGCAAAGAGTCAGACACGACTGAGCGACTGAACTGAACTGAACCGAGGATGGTTAACTATCAAGGCTAAGGTGGAAAGCCAGCTGGTATGAAGTCAGCTGCTGTTGCCTAAGACAGTTATCTGGGTGGAGCTGAAAACCTCATCCTTGCTCACAGATTAAGCAAATTTAATCTGCTTAAGTGCCAGACACTGCTCCCAGTCACAGATGACAGGGACTTAGAACCAAGTTCTTTGGTATGTACGTTAATTAAGTATTATGTATATATGCATAAATAATACATACCATAGGAGCAAATGAATATTAACAAAGACAAGAAGTAAGGTGCCTAAAATTCATTTCCAGGGGTGGGGGCGGTTCTTAGCCTAAAGTTGTCAAAATGTTTGTGTTTTTCTATATGTTAAGTTGCAGCAGCAGCTATGATAAGTTTAGTCATTTTACCATCCTATCTTTTTTTGATATCTGGGTTTTTTTAAATTGAAGTATAGTGAATTTACAATGTTGTGTTAGTTGCAAGTGTACAGCAAAGTGATTCCATTATATATATATTTGTGTGTTTTTGTGTGTGTATTCTTTTTCAGATTCTTTTCCATTATAAGTTAGTACAAGATATGGAGTGGAAACTCTTTTTTAAAGTGACTCCAAAAAGCCACTAGGGATGATATACTGAGATGTCCACTGCTGTGTTATTTATAATACTCAAAAATTAAAGACAACTCAAGTCTCCATCAGCTGGGGACCAGTTAAATTAATTACGGTATGTCCACACAATGAATTACTTGCAATTAATAAGAATGGTATCATAAGGGAAAAAAATGCAGAAATGTGGTCATATTATTAGGTGAGGAAAGCAGGCCAGAGGATACACAAATACTATCTGTGTAGAGAAAAGGTATCTACCATACCCAATGCACAGTGGGAAAAGGGGCCAGAAGAATGTGTACCCAGAGTGCTATTCTCCGGGGGAAAGTGATTATGGGTGCTTTTTTCCCTCATAGCAAAGCTGTACTTCATAAGTTTTGTACAATGAACGGGCATTGGCAGCAAGAAACTTTAAAAGAAAATAAAACAAACAAAAGCTACGGTGGTGGCAGCTGACAATGGAGCCTCCCTGGGAGCTCTGGGAATTTCCAGCGAGAGAAGCCGGCGGAGGCCACAACCATGGTGGTCTTATAACAGCGGACACGGCCCAAGTTCAAAGTACATATGAAAGGGCCAAGGTTAGAGAGCTTTATCGATGCTCCTTGGGAATTAAAAATGGGAATGATGAGACCTCTCTGGCAGCCGAGAAAATATGAAGGAAATGATGCTGAAATGGAAACAGCAGAGGCTCAGAGATACAGGAAACAAAACTATGGTTATCAAGGGGGCAAGGAATTAACTGGGAGTTTGGGATTAACAGACACATACTACTATATACAAAAGAGAGAAATAGCAAGGCCCTATTGTATAGAGCAGAGAACTACATAATGGAAAAGAATCAGAAAAAGAATGTATAGATATGTATACAACTGAATCACCTTGCTATCTACCTGTAACATTATAAATCTACTATACTTCAATCAAAAAAAAAAAAAACAGCAGAACCCAAACTGCCTTATCCACTGTAGAAATTACCAGTATGTATAAGGAAAATGCTAGAAGAGGAATGGGAAGACATGAAAGGTCTTCCATGCTGGACGTTGTTTCCAATGTTTGAAATCATGTGAGTGTTCTTTTCACAGTCTGTGTGGGGACCGTCGGAATGAATGAAGCAAGACGGGAGAAATTCAGGCAGCGAGGGCACACGAGCGCTGAGTGCCGACTGTGCCACCCAGTCCAGCACTTGGCCTGCCTTCAGGGTGACAGAGCCTTACAGCTAACCTGAGAGCTTTGACTTTCAGCCCATTTTTTTTCGGTCGCGCCGCATGGCTTGGGGGAACTCTTGTTCCCCAACTAGGGACCGAACCTGGGGGCACAGTGGTGAAAGCGCTCAAGGCGGTCAACGTGGAGAAAGTGGAGAAGTCTTAACCACTAGGCCACCAAGAAACTCCTCCCCCTGTTTCCTTCCCCCAAGCCCATTTTACAGATGCAAAAACTCTTTAAAATGGCTTAAGGGAAGGCTTACAGGAAAGAAGCAATCAGTCAAGGAAGAAGGAGCTTACAGGGAAGCTTCCATGGAAGAAGCAATCAGTCAAGGCCCCGTTAGCAAGACATAGAGGTTGGATTTGAACCCACATCTTTAGACTCAGAATACCAGCACTTGCATGCTGTAGGATCCTATGCACCCTAAACTCAAACTCAGGTAACCTTTGGTGCCAATGTGGGTTCCTGAAAAGCTTCCTAAAGATACACATCCACGAGTTGCCACTTTAAAAATGTTTAACAGCCTTTGATGTGCATCCCCCAAAGCTCCATTGCTTATAAGAACTGAACAATGAGATGATAGTTCTCCAGAGAAAAATACAACTATTGAAGCAAAAATCTCGATGACAGCATTCTCTTCTCTGAGTTCGATTCATCTCCACGATGCACAAATGCCTCGCTTCACTGAAACCTCAGCATTGGGTCTGAATAAGGCAGAGAGGTTTCCTCGCACCATTCATATGGCTTGAGGACTGACCAGCCAAGATCTTGGCAGGTCTGTTCCTGCTGACGAGAATACCAGCCTGGGTGAAGCTCAATTCAGCAGCCCCGCTCCCCGCAACTTACAAACCATGGGACGATGCTCAGCCTGGATTTGATCAGGGAATAAATGACAGAAGCAATGAAGTATTGGGATGGCCAAAAGGTTTGTCTGGGTTTGTAAGATGTTATGGAGAAACCCGAAAGAAACTTTTGGCCAACCCAACAGAATGAATTAGCTGAGCAACAGGATAAGTGATTGTGAACCTCGCCTAGCAAAACCCCTCCATTATCTCTCGCTCCTTCCTTTCTTCCAGGTGCAGCCCATCAAAATCTTAATTGCCCAATTCGTGCCCAACATATACTGAACAAAATCTGAAAAGGAGTATCTAACAGTGCTTCTTCTCTAACTGTTTGAAAGCCTCCATAATAAAACAAACCCTAGGTGTTCCCCACAGTGTAGCCTGCAACAACTCAAACTGAAAGTCAACTTCTATAGTAGAAATTAACACAACATCTTAAATCAACTCTACTTCAATAAAACAATTTTTAAACAACCCAATGACAGTGACAAAAAAAATAATAAGTAAAATAAGAAAGTCAACTTCTTGGTTAAAAAAATGTATAAACAAAAGGCCCTTTTTAGAAATGAGCTTTATTTTCAATCCTACTTAGTTCTAAAAGCCTTCATATTTATTTTTTCCTCCCACCAGGTTACCTACAAGCTTGGATTCCACACATCACAACAAATAAATCAAACACCTGCAGGATCCAGGTGCTGACCACCAGACGGCCACACTGGTGATAAAATTCGGACTCAGATTCAAAGAAGCTTCTGTGCAAAATGCTGTATTTCCTCAAATGAGGGTTATTGTTTGTCAATTTTGAAATCATCCACTTAAAAAGCAGACCCCAAAACCCAAGCTTTCAGAACTGGATCCCAGTACCACCACATAAATCACTCTCATTCTAAAGACTCTACAATTAATGGTCCCCAAAAGCTACTTTAATAGAGGGCTTCCAGGCAAGGTAAAGTTTCTCATAAAACCCCCATTCACCCTGCCAACTGCTCTGCACCTCTCTTCCATGGGAATCCATAATACTTCACCCTCAAAGTCCTGGGGCAACCTTAGTGGCACCGTGTGGCCGAGCACAGTCCATTGTGATGGGGAAGGAATCTGGACACTGACCCAGCAACAATGAACTTGCTCAGTCATCACAAACACAGTGCAATAAGAGGCTGCATCAAACCAAAAAGCCAACCTTTCTGCTTCAGATCCCTGGATAAGAAAGATTTTACAAATCCGTGTAACTCGAACCAAAAAAGGATGGTCATTAAAAATAAACCAAGAAAGACACAGAAATGGGTTTCCAGGGAAAGCCTGGTAGAAGAGAGATTCTGCTCTGATTAAACAGGTTCTTTTATCTTTGGGGAATGCAACATTATCCCAGCCCTTTACATACACTCTCCTCAGACTCCTTAAGTAGACAGCATTTCAAGGCAGCGATCAAAGTGAAAATATCTTTGAAAAGAAAACAGTGATGTGGCTGGGAAACCGTGTACATCTTGGCGAACATTTTTTCCACCCACCACAAGCTTGGACTTTCTGGGAAGGTCACTCGGTTTCCGGTCAGAAACATTCTCGAAGTCGTCAGGAACGGAGGAAGAGAGACTCAGAAGGTGTGTTCTCGGTTCTGCATCTGGAGCTCAGGAACCAAACAGCCTGGAAAAGTTAGAGGGCAAACCTCCATGAGGATGGGAAGCTGTAGCCTTGAAAACGCTGTCACGAAATATTTTCTGGTTACCATTACTATGGGCTTCCCAAGTGGCACCAGTAGTAAAGAACCCACCTGCCAATGGAGGAGACTCAGAGAGGCAGGTTCAATCCCTGGGTTAGGAAGATGCCCTGGAGTAGGAAATAGCAACCCACTTCAGTACTCTTGCCTGGAAAATTCCATGGTCAGAGGAGCCCAGTGGGCTACAGTCCATGGGACTGCAAAGAGTCAGACACATTCTATTACTAAGATTATTTTGCACCATTTTCTGATTTTACAACTCTATTACACAACAACATAAACACACTTAACACTCAACTGTACACGTTAAAAAAAGTAACTCTTCTAAAAAGTATCTACATCTTATTTTAGCCCATGCTCTATCACTGCAAGTCAATGGTGACTTTCATAAATGAAAAAGACCTTTGAGTAAACAATTATTAGAGAACCGCTAACTGAAAAAATCTGGAACAAGAGAGGCCTAGAAACTGGATAAATGTTCATGAAGTTTGGGAATGGGTATACAGGTTATGATACAGGCCTACAGGGGAAAACTACAGAGTTGTTAAAAATATACACAGTTGACTCTTGAACAGCACAGGTTTGAACGTGTACCAGACCACTTATACGTGGATTTTGTCTTTTTTTCAATAGTAAATTCCACAGTACTACAGGATCTAAGGTTTGGTTAACTGGATTTTTTTCAACAGTAATAGGAAAAGGAGTACATCAAGGCTGTATATTGTCACCCTGCTTATTTAACTTCTATGCAGAGTACATCATGAGAAACGCTGGGCTGGAAGAAGCACAAGCTGGAATCAAGATTGCCGGGAGAAATATCAATAACCTCAGATATGCAGATGACACCACCCTCATGGCAGAAAGTGAAGAGGAGCTAAACAGCCTCTTGATGAAAGTGAAAGAGGAGAGCAAAAAAGTTGGCTTAAAGCTCAACATTCAGAAAACGAAGATCATGGCATCTGGTCCCATCACTTCATGGGAAATAGATGGGGAAACAGTGGAAACAGTGTCAGACTTTATTTTTTTGGGCTCCAAAATCACTGCGGATGGTGACTGCAGCCATGAAATTAAAAGACGCTTACTCCTTGGAAGAAAAGTTATGACCAACCTAGACAGTATATTCAAAAGCAGAGGCATTACTTTGCCGATTAAGGTCCGTCTAGTCAAGGCTATGGTTTTTCCTGTGGTCATGTATGGATGTGAGAGTTGGACTGTGAAGAAGGCTGAGCACCGAAGAACTGATGCGTTTGAACTGTGGTGTTGGAGAAGACTCTTGAGGGTCCCTTGGACTACAAGGAGATCCAACCAGTCCATTCTGAAGGAGATCAGCCCTGGGATTTCTTTGGAAGGAATGATGCTAAAGCTGAAGCTCCAGTACTTTGGACACCTCATGCGAAGAGTTGACTCACTGGAAAAGACTCTGATGCTGGGAGGGATTGGGGGCAGGAGGAGAAGGGGACGACCAAGGATGAGATGGCTGGATGGCATCACGGAGTCTGAGTGAACTCCAGGAGTTGGTGATGGACAGGGAGGCCTGGCGTGCTACGATACATGGGTTCGCAAAGAGTCGGACACGACTGAGCGACTGAACTGAACTGAAACACTGCAGTACTACACGATCCAAGGTTGGCTGAATCTGTGGATGCAGGACTGTGGATATGGAGGGCCAACTGTAAAGTTACACTTGGATTTTCAACTTCGAGGACAGTCGACTCCCCTAACCCTTGTGCTGTCAATTAATAGTATAAGGGAATTCTCTGTATTATCTCTGCAACATTTCTATAAACCTAACTCTTTCCAAGATAAAAACGGTTATTTGAAAAACTAACAACAGATGGGGCAGGAACAACTGAGTCACACCACATACAAACGAAAGAAGCTGGATCCCTACTTCACATCATACACAAAAGTTAACTCAAAATGGATCACAGACCCAATTATTAAAACTATACAACGTTTACAAGAAACTTTTAGGTGAAAGTCCTTGTGACCTTAGGTTGAAAAGTGAAGTGAAAGTCGTATCTGACTCTTTGCGACCCACGGACTGTAGGCTCCTCTGACCCACCTCTGTCCATGGAATTCTCTTGGCAAGAATACTGGAGTAGGTTGCCATTCCCTTCTCCAGGGGAATCTTCCTGACCCAGGGATCGAACCAGGTATCCTGCATTAAAGGTGGACTCTTTGTCGTCTGAACCACCGTCTGAGCCACCAGGGAAGCCTTGGATGAGGCAATGACTTTGAGGCTATAACACAAAAAGTACAAGCGATAAAAGAAACAGACACACTGGATTTCATCAAATTTGTAGAATTTTGCGCTTCCGATGACACCATCAAGAAACTGAAAAGACAATCCACCAAATGGGAGGAAATACTTTCAAATCATTTATCTGATAAGGGACTGGTATCCAGAACTTAAAAAGAACCCCTCCAATTACAACTTTAGTAATAATCCAACTAAAAACTGGCAAAAGATCCAAACAGACATTTCACCAAAGAAGATATACAAACGGCCAATAGTTCAATGTCATTAACTGTCAGGGAAATGTAAATCAACCTTCACATCCATTAGGAAGGCTATAATCAAAAAGATTGACAATAACAAGCATTAGCAAGGTCATGCAGAAATTGGAACCGTCAGACACTGCTAGTGGGAATGTAAATTGCTGAGCCACTTTGAAAGAGTCTGGCGGTTCCTCAAAAGGATAAATATAGTTACCATATGACCCAGCAATTCCACTCCTGGGTATATACCAGAGATCTGAAAACTTAAGTCTGCATAAACACTTGTACACAAACGTTTGTATCAGCATTCTTCAAAATAGCCGAAAAGTGGGAACATCTCAAATATCCAACAACCGACGCGCAAACTGTGGCCTATCAATACAATGGACTATTATTCAGTCACAGAAAGAAATGAAACAGTGACACACACTACGCCATGGAAGAACGCAGATGACGTTACGCTGAACGAAGGCAGCCAGACACCAAAAGCCACACATGACGCCATCAGTGTGGAACATGACAACAGGCAAATCCAACAGAGACAGGAAGGAGATCAGTGGCTGCCTAAGGATGGGAAAGGGAGGGACGGGAAGGATCTGCTTAATGGGTAGTGGGTTTCCCTTGTGGTGGATGAAAACATTCTGGGACTAGAGGTGACAGGCGCACAACCATACGAAAATACTACAAAATACTCAATTGTGAAGACTGACTTCCACTTTTTACTTAAAATCTTTTTCCATGGTTTGACACTTTCCTTTTCTCCGTATCTTCCCCTGCCCATAATTTTTTACGAATATTTCAACATAAAGAAGAGTTAAAAGGACAGTTCAGCAAACACCCACAAACACACGACCTACATTCTGTAATTAACGCTTCACTTTACCATGTATCCATCCGTTCATCCACCCAATTATCCATCTACATAATTTTGGATATGTTTCAAAGTTGCAGGTATCAGTGCCCTTGGTCTCTAAACATTCAGACACCTTTCTCCCTGTGAAGTGAAGTGAAGTGAAGTGACTCAGTCGTGTCTGACTCTTTGTGACCCCACGGACTGCAGCCCACCAGGCTCCCCCGCCCATGGGGTTTTCCAGGCAAGAGAGCTGGAGTGGGCTGCCACTGCCTTCTCCATTTCTCCCTATATTCCAAGCTTTTTGTTGCTGTTGTGCAGTCACTGTGCCATGTCTGACTCTTTGTGACCCCATGGACTATAGCACGTCAGGTTTCCCTGACCTCCACCATCTCCTGGAGTTAGCGCAAACTCATGTCCATTAGGAGAAGGCGATGGCACCCCACTCCAGCACTCTTGCCTGGAAAATCCCATGGGCGGAGGAGCCTGGTGGGCTGCGGTCCATGGGGTCGCTAGGAGTCGAACATGACTGAGCGACTTCACTTTCACTTTTCACTTTCATGCATGGGAGAAGGAAATGGCAACCTACTCCAGTGTTCTTGCCTGGAGAATCCCAGGGACGGGGGAGCCTGGTGGGCTGCAGTCCGTGGGGTCACAAAGAGTCAGACACGACTGAAGCGACTCAGGAGCAGCAGCAGCAGCATGTCCATCGAGTCGACGATGCCATCCAACCATCTCATCCTCTGTCGCTCCCTTCTCCTCCTGCTCTCAGTCTTTGCCAACATCAGGGTCTTTTCCAATAAGTCAACTTTGTGCATTAGGTGGCCAAAGTATTGGAGCTTCAGCTTCAGCATCAGTCCTTCCAATGAAAATTCAGGGTTGATTCAAGCTTTTTAGGACTTTTTAAAAATTTCCAACTGAGCTCAGCTCCAACAATTACAAAAGTGAGTGCACAGAATAGTGAACCATCCCCTTGGACCCGCTGCCTTCCTCAGCAGTCACAGCACGGTTGCCTCAGTGGACAGGCTGGACTAGATCCTCCCGATTCCGCACGGGCAGTCACTTCCCTCGCTCACTCATTCAGCATTCAGTCAGTGTTACTGTGTGCGAGTCACAACACCAGAGTGTGATGCCAGAGTGTACCTACAGGTGATAGCCCACCTTTTTACTTTCTAAACATTTTCCTGGGTGTGCGTGTGGGTGGGAGTGGGGAGGCAGAATTCCCTGACGGTCTAGTGGTTAGGACTCTACACTCTCACTGCCGAGGGCCCAGGTTCTATTCTTGGTTGGGGAACTAAGATCCCACAAACCATGCAGCATGGCCAAGAAGAAAAAAAACATTCTGTGTAGACATGTTATCAGTGATGATGTCATCACCATTGGTCATAAGAGTATCTTTTGAGCTACCTGACTCTTCTCCTATTCTTGGAGATTTAGGTGATTTCCACTTTCTAACAGCCTGAAAAAGTCGGTCGCTGCCTCCCTGACAGAGCCCTTTCTGGAGAAAAGCTTCCCTCACTCAAGAGCACAGGCTGAAAGAGTTGGCCTAGGTCAGGGAGCTATAAAAAGTCACAATCAAAATCAGGATCCTAGGCTACTGGCTAAGCTAGCCTTGGGCTGAGCCGAGAGGTTACGAAGCCTGAGGCTGCCATCCTGATGGCCACAAGCCAGCAGACAAGCAGTGAAGAAAGCTGGTCAGGTAAGAAAGGATGATGAAGACGATGGACAGAGAAAATGATGAGAACATAATGAGTTCTCCTCCGCCCCAGAACCTTTGCACACGCTGCTGCTGGCACTACTATGCCTCTCTCCAGCTCTGTAAAAGGCAGATTGCCTCTCGATCTTTAGGTCTTGATTTCAATGGCAGCTTCTTAGCCTCTCCCTGACCATCCTAAACTGGGAGCCTCCCCCTTCAATTCTCCACCTCGCAATTGATTTTTTTCCTATTTTCTTGCTATGCCCCTGTTATTCTGTGCATTCACTGACAGAAAAATGTTAGCCACTCAGTTGTGTCTGACTCTTTGCAACCCCATGGGCTGTAGCCCTCCAGGCTCCTCCATCTGTGGGATTTTCCAGCACGAATACTGGAGTGGGTAGCCATTTCCTTCTCCAGTGGATCTTCCTGATCCACAATTTGAACCTGGATCTCCGGCATTGCAGGCAGATTCTTAACCGTATGAGTGACCAATGCGTTCACTGAAGGCAGGGACTGTGGCTGTTTCGGTCTCAACTGTAATCCTGGAGCACAGCCCTCGACAGACACTTGTAAATAAATACTAATAAATGAATGAAGGAGGAGCTCCCCAACACTTCTACTTTCTGTGAGGATTTAGTTATACTTCCTACACTCCTGCAAATTCCTTGATCTCTTCATGAGCCCTCTTTGTACCTAGGTAGGCCTCATCCAAACTCCCCAAAGGGGCCTTTCTAGGCCCCTATTTTTGGGCTTCTCTGGTGGCTCAGACACTAGAGAATCTGCCTGCAAAGTAGGAGACCCGGATTTGATCCTTGGGTCAGGAAGATCCCCTGGAAAAGGGCATTGCAACTCACTCCAGTGTTCTTATCTGGAGAATTCCATGGACAGAGGAACCTAGCAGGCTACAGTCCACGGGACTGCAGAGAGTCAAGACATAAGTGTGGAATTAATACTTGTCAGGCATACTTTACAGTCCTCTTTCTGGGCTCTAAAATACTTTCTAGTGGCACAGAAACCCCTGCTCACCTGACCTCCTACATCCTAGAATCATCCCCTTAAACAGCTACTTGGTTGACACAAGGACCACCCAGCAACCCCAAATTCAGCATTTCAATGACTCAAGACAGCCAACTTTTCATTCTCTTCCTCTTTAGAGAAAGGACACAGGGATGGGCCCAGCATGCCCTAGAACCCGATGCTCTTGTTTCTTTTCCCCTGAGTCTGCTTCCCCTGAGTGTCATAATTCATTAACAGCAGCATTGGAATTATGGCCCTGACACTGAAAGGAAAACCAATCCAACCGGGTATTTTTCACCTAATGAGAAAAATATAAATATAAATAGACATAAAAGCCAGAAATAATTTCTGAATACACTTCTGCTGGCTTCCAGCAGGGTGGGAGCAAAACCCAGCAGCACACTGGTCTCAAGCCATATTTTCCACTTTGGCTAACGCCAAGCATAGGCTAAGCACAACAGAGCTGGCAAGAGGTGACGGAGCCACAGGCTCCAGGGAAGGCATCTCTTGACAGCTCCCGCCAAGGCCCCGGGCACAGCCAGGACTTGGAGAACGCCATGTTCTAATCAAAGCTTCAGCCTGGACTACAGGGACATAGTTTAACTCCTGTAGACCCCAGTTTCCTCTCAAGCAGAGAGAGCTACTTTGAAAGCAGAAATCATGACACAAAAGTGCAGACAGGCCGGACAGAGAACGCCCATCAGGAGGATCATTCTAGGGAACGACACCGAGAGCGCTAATGACGGAGGAGACAGGCGGCTGGACTTACACGATCATGCAGAACATCATGAAAACGTTCCACAGCGCGATGAAGATTCGAAAGTATCTGAGGCTCAGCAGGAACTCCCGGATGTTGTCACCTGGGAAGTCAGAAAGCATTTTCACAAGCAGGGCTAACACTTCTGTTTTCAGCACTGCAGTGTGCTTCTGTGGCCCCTGCCCGCCCCACACCCCCTGCCCCCGTATCCCAGCAGCAGCATGGCTTGTCCTTTGGGCCACCTCTGTTCCCCAACCCTGAGCACTCAGGCTATAGCTGCCAGCGATCAACCCCCAGAGAGGACCAAGCCCCCAGCCTCTGAGTAGCTCAGGGAAGAGCACATGACCCAAATCTGTCCAGTGAGAGCTGGCCCTGCGAGTTTGGCCCCAACTACTGGGAAAGAGGCACCTGCTTTCTGCCAGGGTTGCTGGGCTGTGAAGATGGAAGCCCAACTCTCTAAGGCAGGGGTTGGAAAACCATGGCTGGTCCACAGGTCAAAACTGGCCTCTGCTACTTACTTCTGTACAGCCCATGAGTGAATAAAATTTTTTTTCAATGATTAAAAAAAAAAAATCAACAAAGCTTTTAGTGAGACACAAGAAATTACATGAAATTCAAATTTTAATGTCTGTAAATAAAACTTTATTAAAATACAGCCATGCCTGTTCATTTACATAATGTCCATGGCAGTTTCCAAATCATAGAGGTGAACTGTTGCACCAGAGACTGATGGCCCACAAAGCCTGAACTATTTATGATCTGGCCCTCCACAGAAAAAATGTGCGTCGAGGGTCTTCTTTACTAACACAAGCCAGCCTGAGAGTAAAGCCAACCCAGGAGGAAGAAGAGCTGGGGAGGGCCACGTGCTACAGGTCTGTTTTAAGCCCTGAATCCACATGTGTCTGAAGATCATGCTACCCTTGGATGTTTCCATTCGCTTTACACATTTTGAGCTGGTTTCCAGGATTTACAACTCAAGTGATGGTGTTAGTTGCTCAGTCATGTCCAACTGTTTGTGACTCCATGGACTGCAGCCTGCCAGGCTCCTCTCCATAGAATTCACTAGGCAAGAATACTGGAGTGGGTAGCCAGTCGCTTCTCCAGGGGATCTTCCCGACCCAGGGACTGAAGCCTGGTCTCCTGCATTGTAGACGGATTCTTTACTATATGAGCCACCAGGGAAACCCCTTACAACTGAAAAAGCCTAGTAACTCAGGCATGTATACAAGAGCTTTGCTTTGGTGATGACTTACTCTAGTACACACTGATGCCAAGGAAAAGAAACCACTCCAAGGAGAGGGAATTTGGTACATGAAGACTCCAGAGGGACTTCCCTGGCGGTCCAAGGATTAAGAATCTGCCTTCCAATACAGGAGATGCAGCTTAGATCCCTGGTTGGGGCAAGAAGATCCCACATGCCTCAGGGCAACTAAGGCCGTGAGCTGCAACTACTGAGCCCACACACCAGACAAAAGAAACCTGTGCACCACAACGAAAGATCCCACATGTCACAAGGAAGATCTTGCGTGCCACAACTAAGATCTGATACAACTACAAACCATAAATATTAGGGGAAAAGAAGATTCCAGAGACCTGGGTTCCAGAACCTTTCTCTGGGGTTTTGAGTTGACTGCCCAGCCTCTTAAGGCCTCCAGAATGAGATGAGGCATCCAGATGAGGTGCTCTACAAGGGTGGCACCCCAAGTGCCATCCACAGACCAGGGCTGTCCGGGAAGTATGGAATGCCAGGTAGGAGCTCAGAAACTTCCAGAGCAACCCAACGTTGATGGCCACTTGGCGCTGCTGCACCATCCAAGCACAGAAGCAGCACAAGGTCTTGCTCAACATAGTTTAGACAAGTCCAGCACTGTCCAAAGGGGATTCCCTGGTGGCTCAGTGGTAAAGAACCTACCTGCAATGCAGGAGCCGCAGGAGACGTAGGTTTGATCCCTGGGTGGGGAAGATCCCCTGGAGGAGGGCATGGCAACTCACTCCAGTATCCTTGCCTGGAAAATCCCATGAACAGAGGAGCCTGGTGGGTTGCAGTCCATGGGGTTGCAAAGAGTCGGACCCAACTGAGTGACTAAACAACAGTGTTGTCCAAGTTACGGGGTTAGTGACATGTAACACACCCTCCATAGTGTTGGCCCAGCACGGACTACAAATGTCAGAGACAGGTCCATCCCCAGGATGTCTGCAAGGCACTGCTTGGTGAGGCCCTTCTCTGAGCCCAGATCACAAAAATGGCCTCTCTCCCTCTCAATAAAGGCTGATTAAAGGCCACTAGTCTAGGGAGTACAGGGAGGAATAAGACAGGTATCCCCGCTCCAAGGAGCTCACAGGGAGGACAAATACTAAACAAGTAACCACATAACTGATAATTCACTGTGAGTGCTGTGGGAGCTATAACGGGGTACCCAACCTGGCGTGCGTCAGGAGTGGGGTGGGGTCAGAAGTCTCACTGATTAAGTGCATAAGCTCGGATGTTACATATGGGCCGAAGCTTACTGTCCTTCCGCGCAGGTGACTGGGGCCTATGTGTGCCCCAGTTTCTTCTGGTGTAAACAGGGATGACGGGGGACTGGGAAGTCTGCTGCCCAGTGCCCATTATATAGGGTGCTCTCGGTGAATGAAGTCACTATGATATTAGGGGTCAATCAAGCAGACGATGGACAGGGAGGAGCATTCTCTGCAGGGGTACCAGCCCACACAGAGTCCTAGCTTGAAGGAGCCTTGCAAGAAGCCCCCAGTCAGAGGAAAGTCACTGTTCTGACCATCCTTGTCATCAATGCCCCTGCCACCTCCAAGCTAGAATAGTGCCTTACACATAGTGGGTAAGCAGCGCACACAACTCCTGAACGAATGCACGCATGTATGAATGATTGACAGATGAATGGTCTAGTGACTGAGAGGACAATCTCTGGAGACAGAAACACCCAGGCTCAAATCCTCATGCTGTCACTGATTTGCTGGGTGGCCACAAAAAAAGTTGAGCTCCATTTCTGAGCCTCAGTTTCCTCATTCCTCAGTTTCCTAACACAGGAAAATGCTCCTTACCTTTTAGAAACAGAGGTGGAATGAAATACCTGTAGGAAGAACCTAACAAGGCAGCCACCACCAGGCCAGCCCCGGATAAAGGAGAGCTGTCAGACGGTCTGTTCCGATTCACAGCTCCTCAGGGTTCCTGCTGTCCCCATGCAATGCTCCCTCATAGCACCCATGAGTTTGGCTGCAACGCCACCTCCTCAGAGGGCCTTCCCTCCATACAAGGAAGCTGAAGCAGCAACCCCATTGCTAGCCTACCTCTTCTCCTTTACTGTCTGTTCTTTGTTGAGGAACTGTTTGTCCCACTCTGTGTGACTACAACCCAAAGGCAGGAATTACCTCTGTCTTGTTCCCTGCTGTGTTCCCAGCATCCAGCACAGTAGCTAGTATATAACAGGAGCTCAATCAATGCTAGGTGAATGAACGGATGAAAGGGTGTAATAGTCAGGTACAGGTCCCATTAGACTCCAAATAGTTGCATGAGTCAATTTAGCTGCAAGTATATATTCAAGAGCCACCAGAGGCCAGGCGGGTAAAATGCTATAAAGGGGGCGGAGGCTGGGATAAGCTAGAGTCCACAGGCCCCACTTCGATAGGGTTCTGCTTCTCAGCTCCCATTCAACAGATGCCAAAAGGTCTCTTGAACTCCAAGTTGTCGAATGTTCTGATTTACATCTGAAGTTTTATATGATACCTTCTGGCTTATTTGAAAGCTAATCTAACTGAAAATTAAATTAATCTAATTAAAAATTAAACAGGTCTACAGCATTCTGAACCCACTCCAATATTCTTGCCTGGAGAATCCCATGAAAAGAGAAGCCTGTGGGGGCCCTGTGGGGGTTCTGGTTCATGAGGTTGCAAAGAGCTGAACACAGCTGAACGACTGAACAATAACAACAGCATTCTGAAGAAAATACCTATTTGTGAGGATATTCATTCATTCACACTGGAATGTTGGAACTTCAAGGACACAAGGAAGCCAAAACAAGCTGGAGCCTCTTTTCTGGAGCTTAAGACCAAGTGTGAGAAGTAGATACTAGCCAGATGATAGCACACACAGAAGAAAATTATAATTGTAAAAAATGATATGAGTGCTGACCTATGCAAGGAGGCCTGGTAAGAGAAACAAGTGGATGGCAAAGGTGGGTAGAAGGAACAGCACAAACTCCAGCCACCCTCACCACACACACTTAAAACTGATGAGAAAAAACTGTCCTCTCCGAAATGTACCAATTTCAGAGTCCTGAAAGGAGGCCTTACCTGTGCTGGGCTCCCTCGACTCCTCCCCAAAGCCCTGCGTGTCCTTCTTTTTCCTACAAAGAGAAGCAGACAGCGTCCACGTTCAATAGGACAAACACATCACCTGGTCTCCAGGCCCTGATCCCCAGCTCAGAGGAGAGTTCTAGCCCTACCGCTGGTTTGCTGTGACTTCGAGCAGTTCAGTGATCCTCCCTGGACCACCACTTGCCCCGCAAATCATAGCTATGACTACAGCCATCGACGGGGTGGAGGCGGTGGTCCGAGGGTGCCAGATGTGGGGCTGAGGATACACGTTAGGGCTAAGAGATTCTCGGGGGATGGGCCTGAGGCTCTCATGGGTCCGAGCAGAGGGATACTGGGGGAACTGAGAGTCTGGATTTCAAGTTGCGGTGGCGCAGAGGATCGGAGAAGGACGGACCGGAATGGAGGCGGAACTAGAGTCCTGGACTTGGGGGCGGGGCCGGGGTCGTAGGGCAGGCTCACGCTCGCAGGGGCGGGGCTACAGTTCCCGCGGATGGAGCCACGGTCCAACGCGGCCTACTCACAGCTTAAAGTTGAGCACCGCCCCGGCGTTCATCAGCAGCGTCCTGCAGAGGAAGAATACGGTTACTTAGACCGCCCCCCACCGTACAGGGCCCTCAAGTCCCATCCTCTGGTCCCCCTAATTACCCAAACAGCAGGATGTCCCCGATCATCGTTACGGCAGGCGCGTCCGTCAGAACAGGAAGCGGAAACCTCGGGGAGGGAGGGGAGAGACACATGAACCAACCAATCTGGAAGCAGCTCTGGCGAGGGCTGAGCCAATCAAAGACCAAGGCGGGCAGGGTCCCGCCTTCTACAGACCAAGCCCCTTAAAGGAAGAGCAGGTGTTAATGAAAGTGTTAGTCTCT
Source organism: Capra hircus (assembly GCF_001704415.2). Classification (NCBI taxonomy): domain Eukaryota; kingdom Metazoa; phylum Chordata; class Mammalia; order Artiodactyla; family Bovidae; genus Capra; species Capra hircus. The sequence continues at coordinate 102,383,522 of NC_030814.1, forward strand.
CAGTCGTGTCCCACTCTTTGCGACCCCATGGACTTTAACCCCTCAGGCTCCTCTGTCCATGGACTTCTCCAGGCAAGAATACTGGAGTGGGTTGCCATTCCCTTTTTCCGGGAATCTTTCCGACACAGGGCTCGAACCCACGTCTCCCGCATTGCGGGCATATTCTTCACCATCTGAGCCCCCAGGCCTTGAACGTAACCAAGAAAGGGCGGGGCGAGAACATGACGTCATCCAACGGGAAGGAACCTTATGGGCAGGATTGGGTCACGGATTGGAAGCCTATCGCCCATGTGTGAGTGACCAGCGCTCCACACCACTAGCCCAGCAGCTTTTCCTTCTGCTGGGCTAGGTTCTCAAAGGATGCGGCCTCTGGAAAAACGGGATCTTTTGATCATTAATCTGCATAGGGGAATGGATCCCGACGCAGTGGGCTCTCCCTGACATGTACATCCCGACTGTTGGGTTCCAAAGGGCCTCCTCCTGGGCCCCACGGAAGGCAAGATCCCCACTAGCCGGGGGCACTATCGGGGGCGGGGGTTCCCACTGAGCGGTTCCCTCGGAGGACGTGATTCCTCGCGGAGGACAGAAGTTATGGCTTAGAGCTGGGATCATGACGGATCGATAGAGGACTAGGGATCTGACCGAAAAGACCCTATGGGGCACGGGAGTATGGGGTTCACAAGTGATCCGGTCCCACGGGGGGATGGAGGTCTCGAATCAAGGGCTCCACAGAGGACGTGGGTCCTAACCGAGCCCCACAGGAGTAGGGTCCTGAATGATCCGTCCTGCCTGAGTGGGCTCCTTGAGGAACGGATATCTCCCCCCTCCAAGGATAGATTCCGTGTCCAACTCACACTCCACAGCGACCCCGCACCCGGCATCATCCACCCACCCCACTCCCCCCGGGCTGGGCTGAATCGGGTCATGATGGCTCGAGAGACAGAGTGTGGGATGCTGGACCGACCGAGCTCCGTGGGACAGGACGGTCCCACGACCCGCCCGGAGGCCAGCGGTCGCTCCTCCTCTCCCGCGGGGGCCGGGTTGGGGCGGCGCCTGGCGGGCGGGGGCGGGTCCAGCGGCGGGGGCGCAGTTGCCAGCGACGGGACGCACTGGGCTGGGGGCTGGGGTGGGACCCGGTGGGCGCCATGGAGCTGCTCTCGGCGCTGAGCCTGGGCGAGCTTGCGCTCAGCTTCTCGCGGGTGCCCCTCTTCCCTGTTTTCGACCTTAGCTACTTCATCGTCTCCATCCTCTACCTCAAGTATGAGCCAGGTGAGCCAGCGCCGGGGTGCTGAAGAGGGCTGGCATTACGGGGCGGGAGACGGCAGGAAACCCAGGGGTCTGGAGGAGGGGAAAGGCCTGGATCGTGAGGAAGCAGTCCCACGGGTCGGTTCGGGGACGCCGGCAGGTTCTGGTATCGTGGGGGCAGGCAGAAGGGACAGATGTGAGCGAAGGCAAGGAGAGAAGCCCCTGGGATTGTGGGGCTGGGGGAGGGGAAGCAGATGCAGGAGAGGAACGTGATTGTTCAGAGGAGTGGGGAACAGGTGCTGGGGAGGATGCGGGGAGAGAGAAGGTCAGGGATCCTGGCAGGAGAGGGTCTCATGAACTTGGGCGAGGGGCTAGGTCGTGGTGAGGGCGCAGGCGGGGGTCGGCTCTGCTGGCCAGGTCACAAGTCCTGGCTGCCTGCAGCCCTGACCTCTCTCCTTGCCCTTGGCGCCGGAGCCAAAGCCGCAGCTGAGTGTCTATATAAGGGCCGGCAGTGCTGGGGGCTGTGATCAGGTTCAGAGAAAGTGACACCGATGTCGCTTCCCTGCTGTGGCTCTGGGGCAACCTCTTCTCCCTTTGCTTGGGCCGAGGCTGTGCCGGATCTTGGAGCCCAGCGGGAATTCTTCCAGCTCTGGCCCGGATCCTGTCCACTTACTGAGCTGGACCGGCTGTAGGGCAGGGTAATTTGGGGTCAGCCTCCTCCCACCAGCTCCAGACCCTTTTGGAGAATCGCTGGGGGAAGACCCAGAGTCTTGGATTTTTTTTTTTTTTTCAGTAACGGTAAATGGCCTCCTTAGAATGCAGCCTATTTTTATACAAGGCTTAGGGAGTGTTTCTTATTCATCTCCTCCTATTTTAATAACTCTAGCACAACAGCAAACTAAAGGGACAATAGAATTTTAGATTTAGAAAAAAGACCAATCACCTGAAACTTTGTGATCTTTTCTCCCACTTAGATGTAAATTACCCCTGTATCCTCTCAGAAATAGCTTTTCTTTTCTTTTTTTTTAAGATGATAAAGATAGGTGCTAGTGTACATTAAAGAGAAAAATCAAATTGAAAAGCCTAAAGAAAAAAGAGATAATTACAGTCGATGTTGTGGCTGCCTTCCAGACCTCACTTCTCTGCATTTATACCCCTGTCGTTATGGGCGTAAATGCACAGTCTTATGCAAATAGGATCATACTCTGCCTGCGGAGTGTTTCTGTTCTATTTTAGCTTGTCCACATGCCAGAGCCTATTTCTTTATGAGCGCTTTTGGAAAGCAGTTACTTTGCAAAGCAAAATAAGCTTTGTGTTGTCTTAGCCGGAACACAGGGCTGTATTTCCTGTCTGCAGATGAATTTCTGGTGGCTCATACCAGGTCTCTTGGGCAAGTACAGAACCTAGCACACATTGGGGGATCTAAAATTGTGTAGGGCAGGAGCCCGGTAGTGATGTAGGACACAAGTGTCTGGAAGGAAAGCAGTCTCTGGGCTGGCTGGGAGCATGCAGTAGGGATTGAGACATTCCTGCTGGAGTCACAAAATAAATCTTCTGGACTTGAAGTGCTGGAGCCTGAAGGTTCTTGAAGGTTGAAAGGGTGCCTTAGAGGCTCCTGGGGGCCCTCCTTCCCCTATCTCATCTCTACTCCAGGCCAACTGAATCAGAAAGTCTGGGATAGAGACCTGGCATGCTCCTGTTTCAAGCTCTCCTCCCCTAGGGATGCTGAGGAAATAGAGGCCAAACTAATTTACATATGCAATGAATCTGTGGTCCCATAGCTGGTAGATGACAGCCTTGGGATTCCAACCCAGGTCTGCTGGACCCCAAAAATGACTACAATTTTTCTGGAGGACTTGCCTACCCTTAGAAAAGGGAGGCATTGGGCTTAGCTGTTAGCCCTCCAGTTTGGTGTCCTTGCTAAGCCTCTGTAAAGGTTTCTTCGCAGTCTGAGTGCTGTTTGCAGGGCCAGCTAGAGAATGCATGGGCCCCTAGGAATTTTGTGAACCCGAGAGCCAATCTGTTAAGGAATAATCTTCAAACTGGAAGCCAGTTCTGCCTTTAGCAGTGAGTAAACACCAGGCAGGTTGTTTTGCTTACATGAGCATCAGTTTGCTCATCTGTGAAATGGGCTCATTGGTACAATAATCTGGATCCCCTTACCTGGCTCTTATGAAGATCTGTAGAGAATTTGGTCAGTGGTCAGGTCTAAGGCACTTGTGAGAGGTAGTAGAATGATTTGTAAGGCATGAGGCAATGTGTTTCCTGGGCTGCAGGCATTTTCTGGGTCAGACTTCCATGAGAATCCTGAATGAGGATGAAGCACAACGTGTGGTCCTCAGGTGAACAGCATCTGTGACCCCTGGGTTAAGAAAAGCAGAATGCCAAGCTCCCCACTCAGACCTACTGAAACAGACTCTGCATTTGAACAGGATCCCTGCAAGCTTACTAACATTTGAGAAATGATGGACTGAAAGAACCTGGAGCTCAATAGGGCAGGGAGGGCCGAATCTGAGTCACCTCTAAGACTCCTAGCTCTAGGCCAGAAGAGAGGAGGAAGTTGTGGGTGCTGGCTGCATGACTGAAGGGATGAGGGAATGACTGAATAACAGTCAGTGGCTACTTTAAGACCTGATCCACGCAAAGAGCCTTCCAGACTAGTGGTTCTCAAGTGTGACCACACATTAGAGTCACCTGGAGAGCTTTGAAGATTCTCATTGTGCAGGGAGTACCCCTCCATCATGAAAATCAGACTTGCAGCGGATGGTACCAGCATCAATATTTTAAGTTCCAGTTTTCTGCACCAGTGTTTCCCAACCTCAACACTAGTGACAGTTAGAGCCAGATCATCCTCTGTGGTGGGGGCCATCCTGTGAGTTTCAGGATGTTTCACAGCATCCCTAGCTTGACCCACTAGAAGCCAGCAGCATACCCCAATTGTGACAACCAAAAACGTCCCCAGATATTGCCAGTGTCCCTTTAGAGGGGCACAGTTACCTCCAGTTAAGAATCGTAAATCTAGACTGAGTCTTAAACTCCCGTGCTTCCAAGGGCCTGGCAGGTCACATATAGAAAGCAGAAAGACAGCCAGGTGAGGACAGTCCCCAGGTGAGATCCAGCCACGTGCATCGCCATCTGATTGGGGCTGGAACTAGCAGAACTAATTTTCCAAGGGAAGCTAGAAATATGATTTGCAGCTTCCTTTGCAACCATGTTTATATGTTAGCTGTTTGAATATCTTCATTCTTTTTTTTTTTTTTAATTCATAGACAATTTTTTTAGAGCAGTTTCAGATCCACAACAAAAAAATGAAAGTAGTTTTCCATATAGGCTGACTACCTCCTCCACACACAGCCATGCCTCCCATTAAGGTTCTGCACCAGAGGGGAGCATTTGTTATAGCTGATGAACAAGCATTATTGTCAGCATCATTATTGCCCTCTTAGCATCATTGTAGTGCATTATCAACATCATTATCAACTGGTCTGTAGTTGACATAAGGGTTCCTTTGTGTTGTACATTTTATGGATTTTGACAAACATATAGTGACATTTGTGCATCATTATGGGGCCTCCCTGCTGGCTCAGTGGTAAAGAATCTGCCTGCCAATGCAGGAGAAGTGGGCTCGATGCCTGGGTCAGGCAGATCCCCTGAGAAGGAAATAGCCACCCACTCCATTTTCTTGCCTGGAAAATCCCATGGACAGAGGAGCCTGGCAGGCCACAGTTCATGGAGTTGGAAAGAGTCAGACAATACTTTCTGTGACTAAAACAACAACATCCATCATTGTAGTATTGCACAGAAATGCCTCACTAACCTAAAAATGCCACAAGCTCGCCTATTCATCTCTCCTGCCTCTTCTCCCCAAATCCCTGACAGCCCCTGCTCTTTTTACTGTCTCTATACGTCTGCCTTTCCCAGAATGTCACAAAGTTGCAGTTATACACTATGTAGCCTTTTCAGACTGGCTTCTTTCACTTAGCAATATGCATTTAAAGCTCCTCTGTGTCTTTCTGTGGCTTGATAGCCCATTTCTTTTTAGTGCTGAATACTCCATGGCATGACTGTTCCACGGTTTAATTATTCACCTATTGAAGGACATCTTCGTTGCAGTTTGAGCATTTAAAAATTAGTGGGAGGAGCTCAAGAGAACCACAAGTGAGGAAGAAAGCTGAGCACAAATGCTTGGGGGAGGGAGACTTGTCTTAGAGAAACTCTGTGAGCACACCTCCCATGTTTGGATCTCACACTAAATAGCACAGAATGGTAGCAGTGCTAAGAGTGCCCTGTGGGGACGCCCTTGGTGATCCAGTGGTTAAGACTCCTTGCTACCAATGCAGGTGGCCTGGATTCAATCCCTGGTCCAGGAACTAGATCCTGCATGCTGCAACTAAGACCTGGTACAGCAAAAAAAAAAAAAGTACACCGGGGAATCTTCTAGCACTTCCCAGCCATCCACAGACAGGACACTAACGCCCAGAGAGGGAATGTGTGGAGCCCATCACAGATCAGAAACAGGGTCAGAATCAGTGCTTCTTCCTTAGGCAGATCTGATTTTTATCATCAGTCCATCCACTAAAGTCTCCACCCACAGGTGCTTTCCATTTCAGCCCAGTTCCAGAAATAACCTTCACATAATTGCTAAGCACTAAGCTTAATTTCTTTTCATCTTTCACAAATGAAATGAATAATAGCCCTTTGAAATGAGTAATAGCCCTGGGTGACCACCTCACCCAGGTTTGCCCAAGACAGGCATCCAAAACCCCAGAAACCCCTCAGCCCAAGCAAACAGCGACAGTTGGTTGCTCTAGACGGCATCCCCATTCTACAGATGACTATATCGAGGCCCAGATGGGGAGTGAGCCGCCAGAGCTCACCCATTGAGAGGGGAGTGCTTTGGTGGCAGACCTGGAATTGAAACCCACATTTTTCTGCTTCCTGGTGCTGCTCTAAGACCCAGCAAAAGGAATTAGAATGAAGCATGGCAAAGGGAAAGAGCCAGGGGGACAGTTTCTCCACCACTGCCTTGCTGTGGATCCTCAGGGCAGACTGTCCCCACCAGCCCCAGTCTTCTCCTGTGGTAATGGGGAGACTCATCCTGTCTTTCTAGGGTTTCTAGGAGAGTAGTGAAACTGATAAAAAGCTCACAGACTTAGAAAACAAAATTGTGATTGCCCAAGCAGAAAGGGGAAGTATAAAATAGGGGTATGGGGGTAACAGATACCCATTGCTGTGGTTTAGTCACTAAGTCACGTCTGACTCTTTTGTGACCCTTTGGACTGTAGGCCTTCATGCTCCTCTGTTCATGAGATTTCCTAGGCAAGAATACTGGAATGGATTGCCATTTCCTTCTCGAGGTGATCTTGCCCACCCAGGGATCGAACCCGTGTCTCTTGCATCTCCTGCACTGGCGGGCAGATTCTTTACTACTGAGTCTCCAGGGAAGCCACAGATACATATTGCTGTATATAAAATAGATAAACAACAAAGGTTTGCTGTATAGCACAGGGAACTATATTCAATATCTAATAATAATCTATAATGGAAAAGAATCTGAAAAAAGTATGTATTTATGTATATATAGCTGAATCACTTTGCTATTTTTCTGAAATTAACATGATATTGTAAATCAAGATACTACAGTTCAATTTTATTACTTTTTTGGCCACACTACATGGCTCGTAAGATCTTAGTTCCCTGATCTAGGCCCTTGGTAGCGAAAGCACAGGATCCTAACCACTGGACTGCCAAGGGAATGCCCTTCAATTTTTTTAAAAAAGCATAATGATGATAATAAACAGCATTGAATCATCAGCATAACTCAGTGAAGGGAATGCTCTCATTCTCCCTTTGACAAAAGAGGAAACAGGCTGGAGGTGAGAGGGGGTGGTGGTGGTCATTTGCCCAAATCCACTGGAGAGTGAGCCGCAGAGCCAAACCCCAGACGTGTGACTTTCTACCAGGCTTCCCCCATAGTGAGGAGCCTACGGAGTTCCTGCAAACCCAAGCTCCCCACACCCCCACCCCACCTTATCGTCCCAGCAGGCAAAGGAAAGATCCTGGAAAGAATTCAACCCCTGGGGGTTATTTTTAGTTGCAGAGGTATCCATTTCTGCTAAGCATGGGGGCCTCACCTGACCCAGCCCCTATAGGACCCACCAGCTGCTCCCAAGGATTAAATCTCAGCTGGCAGCTTTTAAATAGATGCCCGGAGGAGAGAAGAGGGCACTGGGCTTCATAATGGAGGAGCTTAGTAGGTGCAGAGAGGATGTACTTTGGGCTTGTGACTTCAGGGTGAGATGGAGGAGGGAAAATTTGATTCCAACCCCTGATAGGAGTTAGGCAAAGAAGGGATTAGGGTTCCCACCTGACAGAAGGAAAGAGCTGGGGGAAAAAAAAGATGGTTTGTCCAAGAACATGTGGTTAGTCAATGAGGGTGTAAAGAGAAAGGGAAGCGTGTTGCTGATTTAATCTGAAACGACTTTTATGAGGCAGGTTTCTGATTATAGTATGTATTAATATGTGCCAGAAAATGGATAAACAGCTTGTGATCTGTTCCTATGATGGGATACAGTACAGCAGTGGAAATGAGTATTCCCCTTGAAAATGCTGAGCTCAGTGAAAGAAGCCAGATGGAAAGGGCCATATTATATGAGCCCACCTGTGTGGAATGTGGACTTCCCTGGTGGCTCAGAGGGTAAAGCGGAATGTGGGCCTTCCCCGGTGGCTCAGCGGTAAAGAATCCACCTGCAGTGCAGGAGACTCGAGTTCGATCCCTGGGTTGGGAAAACCCCCAGGAGAAGGGAATGACAGTCCACTCCAGTATTCTTGCCTGGAGAATCCCATGGACAAGGAGTCTGGCGGGCTGCAGTCCGTGGGGGTGCAAAGAGCTGGACACGGCTGAAGCAACAGGGCGTGCACGCGTATGGAACGTACAAGCTCAAGAACCATCTTCATCGCTTGAAAAGCGAACTCCGGTCCCTGTGAGCAGTCGTTCCCCACCCCGCTCCTCAGCCGCTGCCAACCAGTAATCTGCGCTCTGTCTCGATGGCTTTTCCTTTTCCGGACGCCTCACGCCAGTGGGGCCGCACAGCGAGTGCCCTGTTGAGCCCGGCCTCTTCCACGTGGCGTGTTTTCAGGATCCGCCCCTGTTGTAGCTCCTGTGAGTGCTTCAGTTCTTTCTAAGGCTGAGTAGTATTTTCCGTCGTGAGGATGGACCACGTTTAGTTTGCTCGGTCATCTGTTGATGGACATTTGGGTGGTTTTCGCCTTTTGGCAATTGTGAATAGCGCTTCTGTGAACACGACCTTTTGAGAGTCTTCTAGAACCTATTGGTGGGTTGCTGTGCATAAAACCGCGTGGTGCCCCACGCTAGGCTGTGAGACCTCCTGTTCCTGGGTCCCCGTTCACAACCATTGGGGAGGGGGCAGGCCGTGGGGGCCCCCCAGGGGGCTTGGTGTGGTAAGGCAGGAGAGCACCCCAAGTCCTTCTTGCTTATCAACTTTTAGGTGGACCCTTGTGGTTTTTTTTTCTAGTTTTGATGATGAAATATTTCAAACATACAGAATATGTATGACACAGATACCCCTGTGTTCACTACACATTTACCAGATGTGAACATAGATTTGCTTCAGATTTTTTTGTTTTTTGTTTTTTTTTAAATAGTGACAGAGCCAGTCCCCTCCCTTCCCCTCTTTCCCTCTCCAGATAAATTGTTGTCGTTCAGTCGCTAAGTCGACTCTTTGTGACCCCATGGATTGCAGCAAGCCAGGCTTCCCTGTCCTTCACCATCTCCCGGAGTTTCCCCAAATTCTTGTCCATTCAGTCAGTGATGCTATCCAACCATCTCATCCTCTGTCACCTGCTTCTCCTCTTGCCTTCAGTCTTTTCCAGCATCAGGGTCTTTTCCAGTGAGTCAGCTGTTCGCTTCAGGTGGCCAGAGGATTGGAGCTTCAGCTTCAGCATCAGTCCTTCCGATGAATATTCAGAGTTGATTTCCTTTAGGATTCAGTGGTTTGATCTTGCTGTCCAAGGGACTCTGAGGAGTCTTCTAGATATGATCACTGCCCTAAAATCAGCCTATATTATTCCCATGCCTGTATGTATACCTTCACCAATGTGCATATGTCTATGAACTGCGCGGAGCAGCTTGTGTTGTTTTACATATATATTATACCTAGAATATACATAAACATATCATTTTGCAACCTAACTTTTTTATTCAGCAGCAGCCTTATGGGATTTGTCAGTATTGAGGCATCTAGAGCAGGGATTCTCAGCCAGATCTGTCCTCTGGGGATGTTTGGCAATATCTGGAAACATTTTTGGTTGGCACAACCAGGGTGAGGTGGTGGTTTAGTCCCCACCACACTAGAAGTGTCTGACTCTTTGCGACCCTATAGATTATAGCCCGCCAGGCTCCTCCGTCCATGGGATTTCCCAGGCAGGGATACTGGAGTGAGTTTCCATCTCTTTCTTCAGACTGGGGGTGGGCTATCAGCATCCAGTGAGATGAGGCCCGGGATGCTCCTTGAATCCCGCAGTGCACAGGATGGGCCCCACCACAGCAGAGAGTGATCCAGCCTCACACGCCAGCAACGCTGAGGCTGCAGAGCTCAGGTCTGGATCTAGTGTGTTGCTGCTGTTTGTTTTGGCCGCGTCACACGGCTTGCAGGATCTTAGTTTCCCAGCGTGGGATTGGAGTCCTAACCCCTGGACCACCAGGGAATTCCCTAACTCTGGTTCATTTGTGTTTTTAAGATTTATTGATTTGTCTATTTTTGGCTGCACTGAATCTTTGTTGCTGCAGGCAAGCTCACCAGCTGCAGTGAGCAGGGAGGCTACCCTCCGTTGAGGTGCTGGGCTTCTCACTGTGGGGGCTTCACTTGTAGCAGGACCCAGGCTCGAGGTGTGCGGGGTCCGTAGCTGTGGCACACAGGCTTGGCATGTGGAAGCTTCTCAGACTGGGGATTGAACCCTTGCCCCCTGCATTGGCGGGTGAATTCTTAACAACTGGACCACCAGGGAAGCTCCTAGTCCACTAAACATAACTACTCTGCCATATTCCATTTTGTGTGACCCTGTGTTCACTCACTCAGTCGTGTCTGACTCTTTGCTGCCCCATGGACTGTAGCCCGCTCGGCTCCTCTGTCCATGGGATCTGCCAGGCAAGAATACTGGAGTGGGTTGCCATTTCCGACTCCGGGGAGGGGGGCTCTTCCTGACCCAGGGATCAAGCCCACGTCTCTGGGGTCTCCTGCACGGGCAGGTGGATTCTTTGCCTCTAGCACCACCCGGGAAGCCCTTGGGGTGACTTGCCCCTCACCAAGAATCAGCAGACTCTGCTTTTCCCCTGCTGTCAGTGTGGCGGTGAAATGCGCCCCGACCCCGTGTCTCTTGGTTCACGTGCTTGAGCTTCTCTCTTGGGCAAATAGTGAGGAATGGAATTGCTGGGGCCAAGTGACTCACAGGTGACTCATTTCCTCAGTGTTGCCAAATTGCCTCTCAGCTGGTTCTGCCTATTGATCCTCCCAACTGTGTACGTACAAGGGAAACTCGGGCTCTTTTCCTCTGGAGGAGAGGCCGATATTCCTCCTCCCCAGCCTTCTCTCTGAGGTTGACTGATCTGAAAAGAAGGCAGCTCCTTCTATAGAGCAGAGTGAATTTCGTGTCTCTTTCCCCAACATGAGCTTAGAGCACTAGACAGAGGACCTGGGAAAGAGGTTTGGATGCTGGCAGTGTATTGTTCCGGTTGTGCGGGTGTGTTTGTTTCATTGTTTCTAAGATGTTTTTGATGTGGACCAATTTTTAAGTCTTTATTGAACTTGTTACAATATTGCTTCTGTGTTTTATGCTTTGGTTTTTTGGCTGAGAGGCATGTGGGATCTTAGATCCTGACCAGGGATCGAACCCACAACCCCTGCGTTGGAAGGAGAAGTCTTACCCACTGGACCCCCAGGGAAGTTCCCTGAACACTGTATCTTGTGCCGAGTGTCCCCTTGCTCTCAGCTTCCCTCTCTCCCCTTCTGACCTTCTCCCATGTGCTCCCTTTGCCTGGATCATCTTCTCACTTCCACCCCTCATCCTCTAGGAAATCCTTGCTCATTGTTCAGATCTCAGCTTAAGCACTGCTACCTAAATGAAGTGTGACCTCCTCAGTTAAGACAGTTGCTGAATTAAACCCTTCAAAGCACCATGTGCCTCTCCCTTATGAGTTTTGACCTCCCTTTGTGGGATTATTTAACCATTTTGCCTCCCGATCAGACTACGGACCCCATAAAGGTAACCCCTGAACCAACTGTTGCTCATGGCTGCCTCTCTAGTGCCTAGCAAGAGCCTGGCACATGGTCAGAACTCATAAATCCTCACTGAAGCCTGGCTGATATTCAGACAGCCACTCAGGATCTGTTGCCTCGTCTGTCACGTGCTATGTTAGTTTCCTAGGGCTGCCGCAATGAATGACCACAAACTAGAGGGCTTGAAACGACCGACATTTATGCTTTCCATGTTCTGAAGTCTCGAGTCCAAAGTCAAGGTGTCTGGCTCCTAGAAGCTTCAGGAGAGGAACCATTCATGCTCCTCTTGTGGTTTCTGGTGTCTTCCAGCCATCCTTGGCATGCTTTGGCTTGTACTCACATCACACATCACTCCAATCTTTGCCTCTGACCTCATATGGCTTTTTAAAAAATTATTTTATTATTCTTATTGTATTTATTTTTTTGGTCATGTGGCATGTAGGATGTTGGTTTCCCGACCAAGGATCAAACCTGCACCCCGTGCATTGGAAGCATGGAGTTTTAACTGCTAGACCATCAGGGAATCCCCCTCATCTGGCTTTTTGTATAAATTTCCTTTGGCTGCCATAATGAAGAACCACAAACCGGGTGGCTTACAACAGAAATGTATTGTCTAGCAATTCTGGAAGCTGGAAATCCAAAATCAGGGTGTCAGCAGGGTCATCCTCTCGCTGATGGTTCTAGGAAGGAAGCTTAGGCAAAGCTTCCGGAGGTGGCTAGCGTCCTTGAAGTTCCATGACTTCCAGCTGCATCACTGCGATCTCTGCCTCCTTGTTTATACAGCCTTCCCCACTGTGATCCATCTCCTCTTATCAGGAACACCAGACACTGTATTGAGACCAACATAATCATTTCACCTTAAATTAATTACATCTGCAAAGACTGTATTTCCAAATAAGGCCCCATTCACAGACACCAGGGGTTAGGACTTACCTCTTTGTGATTTGTGGAAACATATCTCTTTGTGGGTTTAACTCACGACACCTTCTTATCTGTGTCTGTGGCTCCTTTTCTGCCTTTTTCTAGAATACTCATTGGATTCAGGACAAACCCAGATGCTCCAGTATGATCTCATCTTGAGATCCTTACCTTAATCGCATCTGCAAAGACCCCATTTCAAATGAGATCACTTTCTGAGGTTCTGATGGACATGAACTTGAGCGGGGAGGGGAGTACTGTTCCCTCCTGTAACTCACTGTAGGTAGGGATATCAATCCCTATGTTATCTGGGGTGGAAAGCCTGGGGTCTGAGGCTGAAGCCTTGAGGATGCTATGAAGGTATGTATTTGCCTAGGATACAGCAGTAACTAAATTAAAACAAGGAACTCAGTAAGTAAAGAGAGCAGGGGAGGTTGTTATAATGTAACTAAAAGTGCCCAACATAATTGCAATTCTTAAGAGTGTTCAGTGCACATTTGCTAGAATGTAAGCTCTAGGTGGACAGGAGTTCTTTCACTCACAATTATTATTAGCTACCATGTATCAGGACAGTGCCCAGCATGGAGGAAGGGAGGAGGCTGGGATGGAGGGTTCAGCAGCAGATAAGATGGATAAGGTCCTTGTACTCACCGAAGGATTAAGATCAAGTCAACTTGTTGGGGTGCTTCCCAGGTGGCAGTGGTAAAGAACCTGCCTGCCAACGCAGGAGATGTAAGAGATACGAGTTCAATCCCTGGGTTGGGAAGAATCCCTGGAGGAGGGCACAGCAACCCACTCCAGTATTCTTCTCTGTAGAATTCTATGAACAAAGGAACCTGGTGGGCTGCAGTCTGTAGAGTTGCACAAAGTTGAATATGATTGAGTAACTTAGCGCACATGCATGCAACGTGTTGAGTGTATCAATAGCCTATAGTTACTTATATCAATAGCTTCACACTTAGTTCACTTCAGTTCAGTCGCTCAGTCGTGTCCGACTCTTTGTGACCCCATGAATCGCAGCACGCCAGGCCTCCTGTCCATCACCAACTCCTGGAGTTCACTCAAACTCAAGTCCATCGAGTCCGTGATGCCATCCAGCCATCTCATCCTCTGTCGTCTCCTTATCCTCCTGCCCTCAATCCCTCCCAGCATCAGAGTCTTTTCCAGTGAGTCAGCTCTTTGCATGAGGTGGCCAAGTACTGGAGTTTCAGCTTTAGCATCATTCCCTCCAAAGAAATCCCAGGGCTGATCTCCTTCAGAATGGGCTGGTTGGATCTCCTTGTAGTCCAAGGGACTCTCAAGAGTCTTCTCCAACACCACAGTTCAAAAGCATCAATTCTTCGGTGCTCAGCCTTCTTCACAGTCCAACTCTCACATCCATACATGACCACAGGAAAAACCATAGCCTTGACTAGACGGACCTTAGTTGGCAAAGTAATGTCTCTGCTTTTGAATATGCTGTCTAGGTTGGTCATGACTTTCCTTCCAAGGAGTAAGCGTCTTTTAATTTCATGGCTGCAGTCACCATCTGCAGTGATTTGGGTACATGGCCTAAAGAGGTCAAGCTTTCAGATTTGACCATTTTAAATTTTCATATGTTTTTATCTCTTTGGCTGCATGGGGTCTTCACTATAGCATGCAGGCTTCTCTAGTGGCAGCACACGGGCTTCTCTCTAGTTGTGACCTGCAGGCCCAGTAGTCACAACACACAGGCTTAATTACTTCAAGGCATGTGGGATCTTAGTTCCCTGACCAGGGACTGAACCCTCATCTGGAAGACAGATTCGTAACCACTGGACCACCAGGGAAGTCCTAGATTTGACAATTTAGAGACAAAAGTCATCCAATCTCTAGATATAAAGAGAAGCTTTCCCTTCAAAATCCCCAGAGCTGGACTGATTATATCTTTTGATTAGTCTCTTGATTAACAGATCATATATTGTAACCTTGTTATCTCGCATCCACATTGAGTGGCGTGTTCATTGGATTTAAGTAAACTATTTGAAGAGAGCTACTGGGGAATACTACTCAGCTGTAAAAAAGAATGAAATCATGCCATTTTCAGCAATATGGATGGACCTAGAGCATCCCACTCCAGTACTCTTGCTGGGAAAGTCCCATGGATGGAGGAGCTTGGTGGGCTGCAGTCCATGGGGTCACTGAGGGTTGGATACAACTGAGCGACTTCACTTTCCCTTTTTGCTTTCATGCATTGGAGAAGGAAATGGCAACCCACTCCAATGTTCTTGCCTGGAGAATCTCAGGGAAGGGGGGAGCCTGGTGGGCTGCCGTCCTTGTCTATGGGGTCACATAGAGTCAGACACGACTGAAGTGACTTAGCAGCAGAGATTATCATGCTAAGTGAAGTAAGTCAGAATGAAAAAGACAAATAGCATGTGATATCACTTATACATGGAATCTAAAATATGACACGGATAAAGTTAGCTACAAAACAGAAAAGACACCCATAGAGAGCAGACTTGTGGTTGCTGGGGTGGTGGGGGAGGGAAAGAATGGGAATTGGGGATAAACAGATGCAAACTGTAGGAGATGAATATCTCTCTATATATAATGGATAACTAACAAGGTCCTCCCATATAGCACAGGCAACTATATTCAGTATCCTATGACAAACCATAATGGGAAAGGGTATGAAAAGGAATGGGTACGTATGCATAGCTGAATCACTTTGTTGTACAGCAGGAATGAACACAACCTTATAAATCAACTATACTTCAATAAATTTTAAAATAAAGTTTACAAGATAAATAATTAAGACAGTCATTGGTACCACCTCCGGCTGTGAGAGCTAAGTAACTGTGTCTTACAACTTCATTCTAAATTCATTCTCTGGAAAATGAAGCTAGTGGGGGAG
Source organism: Capra hircus (assembly GCF_001704415.2). Lineage (NCBI taxonomy): Eukaryota > Metazoa > Chordata > Mammalia > Artiodactyla > Bovidae > Capra > Capra hircus. The sequence goes on from NC_030814.1 coordinate 102,398,855, forward strand.
GGAAGGAATCAAGAAGACACCAGAAGACACCTGAGTTCCAAGTTGGGGAGGTGACTGGAAGATTATGACAATAACTGTATAAAGATAGAACTGAACTATTTCAAAAGATCTGCAAGACTTTCAGTGGGTAGTACGAAGTGTGCAGTTTGACTAATACTCTTCAGTCTTGTACCTCTAGTGGTTTCGTAAACGTGGTTTTAAAGAACTAGACCCCCACACCTTCATTTTAATTTGGGATCTTAAAATAGCTTTTATCTTGAAAAAGTTCAAGACTCATAAGTAATTTATTATTTATTGTGCCTATGCCACACAGCTTGCAGGCTCTTAGTTCCCTTATCAGGGACTGCACGCTCCACAGTGAAAGCACCAAGTCTGACCGCTATGCTGTGCTGTGCTAAGTCGCTTCAGCTGTGTCTGACTCTTTACGACCCTATGGACTGTAGCCCACCAGGCTCCTCTGTCCATGGGATTCTCCAGGAAGGTGGGTTCTTTACCACTAGCGCCACCTGGGAAGCTCCCCTAACTGCTGTACCACCAGGGAATTTCCAGAAGTTGCAAAAATGAAGCAAAGAGTTTCCAGCTTCCCCAGCTTCATCCAATGATAACATCTTACCTAATGATAGCTCATTATGGGGAGAAAAAAAAAAAAAAAGCTGAAAATTGGGACTTCCCAGTAGTCCAGTGGTTAAGAATCTGTCTTCCTATGCAGAGCATGCAGGTTCAATCCCAGGTCAGGGAACTAAGGTCCTACATGACACAGGGCAATTAAGGCTGTGCCCCACAGCTAACCCCACTGGCTAACCACAGTGAAAGATCCTGTGTACACAGCTATGATCAGACACAACCAAATACATATTAAAAAAATAAAAAAACTGGAGATTGACACCAGTATTATACCATTAACACCTACTATAGACTTTATTCAGGTGTTTTTCCTTGCACTTTAAAAAAATATAGTCCTTTGAAATTTTATCACATGTGTAGATTTGAGTAACCACCACCACAGTCAGGGTATAGAATGGTTCTGACATCCCATGAAAACTCCCTTGTGAAAAAAAAGTGAGAGTCGCTTAGTTGTGTCTCCAGGCCAGAATACTGCAACCCAGGGATCAAACCCAGGTCTGCCGCGTTGCATGCAGATTCTTTACCAGCTGAGCCACAAGGGAAGTCCAAAAATACTGCAGTGGGTAGCCTATCCCTTTTTCAGCAGATCTTCCTGACCCAGGAATCAAACCAGGGTCTCCTGCACTGCAGGCAGATTCTCTACCAACTGAGCTATCAGGGACTCCCCCTATAATTGGATCTCCTTTAGAAGCCTAACCCCTGGTAACCACTGATCTGCTCTCTGCCACTCATCACTATGGTTTTATCCCATGGAGAATGTTATATAAATGGAATTATACAGTACATAACCTGAGATTGGCAGTTTTCACTAAGCATTATACTCTTGAGATCTGCTCGGATAGTTTTTGCATCCCTGGTTCATTCCTGTTTCATTATTGGATAATATTCCATGGTACAGATATACCAGGGTTTGTTTATCCATTCACCCATTGAAGCCATTTACGTTGTTTACAAATAAAAACTGCTATGAACATTTGCATGCATGACTATGTGAATACCAGATTCTCCTTTTCAAACAAAACCTTATGCCGAAGTCTGAGATGAAGCAGTAAATGACATTGTGCTCCATTTCAACTCCAGCATACCCACTTGATTTCACCTTTCCTCCTGCAAACCCTCGCGGTTCCCAGGAACACAGTTTGAAAACCATTGTTCTTGGGAGCCCAACCTCTCAGCCTTGGCTGGAAGGTTTGGGGTTATCCCGGCTGCAGGATGTCAGGACATGGACCAGCTCATTCCCCTATCTCTGTGCGCTCTACTATGTTGCACAGAGGAATCACTCAAGAGCGTTAAAAAATCCACAAGCCCAGCCACACCCCAGACCCACCAACCGAGACACTTGGCTGGGGCAGAGGGATCAGGTGTTTGTAAAGTCCCCAGGTAATCCTGATGTACAGTCAAGGTGGAAACTAATGCACTAAGCCATCTTCCTTAGGGGTGGGGTCCCTATTTCTATTTGGTAAGTAAGTCCATTGTTTCACATTTTCTTTCTTGGGTTGAATGCTGCTAAGTCACTTCAGTCATGTCCGACTCTGTGTGACCCCATAGACGGCAACCCACCAGGCTCCCCCGTCCCTGGGATTCTCCAGGCAAGAACACTGGAGTGCGTTGCCATTTCCTTCTCCAGTGCATGAAAGTGAAAAGTGAAAGTGAAGTCACTCAGTCGTGTCCAACCCTCAGCGACTCCATGGACTGCAGCCTTTCAGGCTCCTCTGCCCATGAGATTTTCCAAGCAAGCGTACTGGAGTGGGGTGCCACTGCCTTCTCCACCCCTCCATCCCTAAGCAACCACTAAGCTCCTTTCTCTTATTTGATGTGAAAAAATTGCATAAAGTACCAACAGAGTGGAGTCCACAGGGTAGTAGAAGTCCTGAGGAGTGACTGGCTCAGTAGAGCAAGGAAGCCTTCCTGGAAGAAGTGGCATCTGTGCTTGGCCAGTTTTGCTTTGTGTCTTTGTTCCTTCTGTGATGCTAATAGGGTTGCTCTCTCTCCCTCCTCACTCTGTCAGTATAATTCTATATTCAAGGACTCCCTTATGCAGCTCTGCTCATTGCTCTTTCTGTACCCTTCCACACACTTGGGCATGCCTGCACTGTCCGTCTTGGTACCAGTATCTGGTGACTTCCCTCTGCCCTGATGGCACTCTACCAATAAGATGAGACTTGGAAGCAAGACTTCAGATTCTCCTTTCAAATTTCTTCTGTACCTTCCTATCTGGGGCCAGTCAAAGCCAATCAACATTCTCCATAAGAGCACAACTCAACAACAGAGGGACAACCCAGTTTTTTAAAAAATGCACAAAGGACTTGAATAGACATTTCTGCAAAGAAGATATTGTAATGACCAATAAGGATCTTCCCTACTGGTCCAGTGGCTGAGACTCCATGCTCCCAATCCAGTGGTCTGGATTCAATTCCTGGTAAGGGAGCTAGATACACATGCTGCAACTAAGACCCAGTGCAGCCAAATAAATAAGTGAAAATATTTAAAACAATGTGGTGCAGAGAAGAAAAAAAAAAAAGACCAATAAGTATTTGAAAAAAGAACTCAGTATCACTAGTCATTAGGGAAATGCCAATCAAAACCACAATGGGATACCACCTCACACCCATCAAGATAGCTATTCCTCAAAAACAAAACAGTAAGTGTTACCCAGGAGGTGGAGAAGTTGGAACCCTTGTGCATTGCTGGTGGGAATGTAAAATGGGGTGCCTGCTGTGGAAAATAGTGCGAAAGTTTCTCAAAAAGTTAAAAATGGAATTAATCTTTGATCCAGCAAATCCACATCTGGAATTATGCCCCAAAGAATTGAAGCAGGAACTCACAGATATTCGTACGCTCTTGTTCTTAGCTGCCATATTGATAACAGCTAAAGGATGTAAGCAACCCAAATGTCCACCGACAGATGAATGGATATGCAGAATGTGGTAGACACATTCGAGGAAATATTATTCATTCTTAAACAGGAAGAAAACTCTGACACATCCCATGACATGGATGACCCTTGAGGATTTTATGCAAAATGAAAGGACCCAGTCACCAAAGCGGCAGATGCTGTATGATTCCACTCGCTTGAGGTCTCTAGAGTAGTCAAGTTCACAGAGATGGAAAGAAGAGTGGTGGGGGTCAGGGGCCAGAATGAAGGGGGAATGGGGAGTTAATGTGTGATGGGCCAGAGTTTCAGTTTTGCCAGGTGAAAAAGCTATCAATATGAATGATGGGGATGGTTGTGCAATAACATAGATGTGCTTAACGCTACTGAACCGTACCCTTAAAATGGGTAAAGTGACACAGTTTATGTATATTTTACCACACCCACTTTTTTTTTCTTTAAAATAAGGAAAGACCAAAGGTACAGGTGTAGGCTTACGGGGATCTTGGCATCCGCCCAAGGCTGCATCAGACGTTCTCAGCTGCGCGTTGCCCTCTTCAAGCTTTAGTTTCCTCATAATTCCCTGGTGGCCCAGTGGTTAAGACTCCGCGCTTCCGCTGCAGGGGCCACGGGTTCAACCCCTGGTCAGGGAACTAAGACCTCATGAGCCGGGAGGCATGGCCAAGCGACACAAAACAAGCTTCAGTCTCCTTGGGCAGGACAATAACAGTGATCACTTGGCTGCAGCCACCAATGAGGATTTAATGAGTCCTTCCTACAAACACGGAAACCCAGTGTCTGAGAGGGCTTCCCTGATAGCTCAGTGGTAAAGAATCTGCCTGCGATGCAGGAGACCCGGGTTTGATCCCTGGGTCAGAAAGATCCCTCATTGAAGAAAATGGCAGCCCCGTCCAGTATTCTTGACTGGAAAATCCCGTGGACAGAGGAGCCTGATGGGCTACAGTTTGTGGGATCACACGAGTCGGACACAACTTAATGAGTAAACCACCACCATCACCAGCTCTGACCCAGGAATGCTGGCTAAATATGAAAGAGAAAGTGAAGGTAGCTCAGTCGTGTCCGACTCTTTGCGACCCCGTGGACTTTACAGTCCATGGAATTCTCCAGGCCGGAATACTGGAGTGGGTAGCCTTTCCCTTCTCCAGGGGATCTTCCCAACCCAAGGATCAAACCCGGGTCTCCCGCATTGTAGGTGGATTCTTTACCAACTGAGCTATCAGGAACACCTGCTAAATATGATTTGTTTTAATTATCATCAGATAATCTTTAATTATTATCGAGAGCCCCGACCTGGTTCTGCCTTCTCTCTGTGTGATCTCAGACACGTGTACAGTCTCTCTGAGCCTTGGTTCTTCCTCTGTAAATGGACGAACTGCAAGGCTTTGGGCGGACACTCTGAGAAGGCGGCTGAATTAGGACCGGCTGGTCAGAGGGCATGATGGTGAAGCATTCCCTCAGCACCCTGGTGATGGTGGGGACACCCCCGTGCCCCTCAGGAGCAGTTGAGCTGTCCCGGCACCACCCCATGGCGTCCTGGCTGTGTGCCATGCTGCATTGCTTTGGGAGTTACATCCTGGCTGATCTGCTCCTTGGGGAGCCCGTGATCGACTACTTCAGCAACAACTCCAGCATCCTGCTGGCCTCAGCGGTCTGGTGAGCGTCACGGGTCACGGGATGTGGGAGAGCAGAGCAGGCGGGCAGGGCGATCCCACCACCCGGGAGGTGGGAGGAATTAGGACCCGCCAGCCAAACCTCCACAATCAGCCCTGACTCACCACCCTCTCCGCCCAGCTGTCCTGAGTCTGGACACAACCTCGTCTCCGGGGGGCCCCCAGGGTCTATCTCCCCCCTGATGCTTGGCGTTCTCTCCCCAAAGGTACTTGATTTTCTTCTGCCCCCTGGACCTCTTTTACAAGTGTGTCTGCTTCCTGCCAGTGAAACTCATCTTTGTGGCCATGAAGGAGGTGGTGAGAGTTCGCAAGATCGCCGTGGGCATCCATCACGCCCATCACCACTACCACCACGGGTGGTTCGTCATGATCGCCACCGGCTGGGTCAAAGGTAAACAGGACCATAACCAGAGCAAAGGGAAGTCAGCCCGCTGAGAGCCCCTTCTCAGTGGCCGTTATCAGCCGTCTTAGCCTGTCCTGTAAGGGAGCTAAGACCCCGTATGTCTTGGGACCAGAAAACCGGAACTTAAACAATAGAAGCAGTATTGTAACAAATTCAGCAGAGATTTTCTTTTAAAAAAGTAAATAGGACAATGAAACCATGATCGCTAATGCCTCTGGAGAAGGCTTTCTCAGCTGCGGCCCTGCTCACATGGGGGGCTGGACCCTTCTATGTGTGGAGGCCGTCCTGTGCATTGTAGGGTGTTGAGCACGTCCCTGGCCTCCACCCACTGGATGCCTGTAGCACCTACCACCAGTGCAACAACCAGAAATGTCTCCAGATTTTGTCAAGTGCCTCATAGAGAGGAAATCATACCCCTGTTAAGCTTTGTGGACTGTGGCCCTTTTGTCAGCCCCGTAAAGCCTACAGGCCTTTTTATATTTTCCTAAGTGCATAACATAACATGTATAGGAGAATAAAGGAAACCTATTATTTTAAAGTAGTTATAAAGTGTTTTAAAATAGGCTTTAGTGGTTTTAGGCCTATTTGTTATTGCTGTTTGTTATTTAGTCACTCAGTCATGTCTGACCCTTTTTTAATCCCGTGGACCATAACCCACCAGGCTCCTCTGTCCATGGGATTCCCCAGGCAAGAATCCTGGAGTAGGTTGCTGTTTCCTTCTCCAGGGGATCCTCCCAATCGAAGGATCAAACTTGTGTCTCCTGCATTGGCTGGTGGATTCTTTACCACTGAGCCACGTGGGAAGCCCTTTATGCATATTTACTATTGATTAAATAGCAGACCTTCCACTGGCTTCTAATAAGTCTCATGTTCTTGAAGCAGCGTTGAGCACAAATAGTATTTGAAACCATCTGCAACAATGAGAATGTGAAAAGAAAAAAAATCCGTGAGTTCTGTTGATGACAGTCGTAGACTCGCAAATCCTGCCAAGGTAGTTGCCTCCCTTCATGATAAAAGGAAAGGCTGTGTTTCAGTGAAGGACGTGGAAATGAAAATGTAATTCTGTTTCCTCTCTGGGTTCATAGACTCTAGGTTACGATCCCCAATCCAGGGTAAGTTTTGAGTTGGGCTTACTGTGCATCTTACTTGACCTTCTTTAGCAGAAAGTTAGCATCATCCCTTTCTGCTGAGGAGGGGAATAAAATGACTTGCCCAAGGTCATGTGGCTGTGGGGGCACAGATGGGGTTTGACACCTGGTCCTCTGAACTCAACATTCACATTCAAAACTATTTTGAAGTCCCCCCTTTCCCCCTCCTCTATCTATGCTAAGAGGCAGACCAAGATAGACATTTTGACCAAAACAAAAAGTTGCTAAAATTACATAGGGACAGTTTATAATGGTGGGTCAACCCACTAGGACGATATAACCATTTTAAACATATATGCACCTAAAAACAGAGCACCAAAACACGTAAAGCAAAAACCAAGGAAAGTTAAAGGAGAAACAGACAATTCAGCAGTGATGGTTGCAGCAGTGGGCCAGGGAGTGATGAGGAGGCAGGCAGAGAAGGCTTGAGCAGGTGCTGAACACCACTAAGCTCTGCATTCCCATTTCCTGCCAACCAAGGTGGGCACTCCCAAATGCCTGGGAGTGCCCGCCAGCGAGCCAGTGTCCTACAGCACCTTTGACGCCAGGGCTGGATCACGCTGTGGCGGGGGCTGTCCTGCATGTTACAGGGTGTTGAGCAGCATCTCTGGCTTCAACCCACTAGCTGCCAGTAGCAGCTCCCTCCCCAGTGGTGAAATAAAATATTGCCAAAAGACTCTTTGGGGCAAAGACACCCCAGAAGCAAACTCCTGGTCCAGTGGTACATATTGGGCACCCCAGTTGGCACAACCACTCCTTCAGTGAGTGTCTAAGCCTCTTTAGCCAATACATTTGGAGTAAATGGGAAGATTCTTCTAGAAATTCAACCAAAAATCTTGATATGGGTCTCCTTATTGTCTCTCTAGGAAGCCTGTTCTAAAGAGAAAAGTCCCCAAGGGTATAACATGCCTTCCAGAGGGCAAATGGCTCAAGAAAGGTTGAAAGCTCAGAAACCCAAGGCGGGAGAGAGGCTGGGGGTGGGGAGCCCTCTGGAAGCCTCTTGGACAGTTCAAGGTCCTGGATTGAAAACATCAGGGCAGACAATCCAGATCTGATCAAGACATATCTTGCAGGTGGGATATGACCCCCCCCCCCTTACTCCATGCTGGTTTTGCTCTGAATATGCCTTGTGATCCTTGGGAAGGCTGTCCCTTCTTGGCCTTAGTTTCCTCACCTGCAACACCTTAGGCTCAATATTCCTCTGGAGAAGACTCCAGAAACTTCTTGCTTGGGAATTCAGCCAAGAAGAAAGGGAAGCTGGGGGTGGCAGGCTTGTTCAGAAGTACCCTATCCCATAGGCTCTGGTGTCACCCTCATGTCCAACCTTGAGCAGCTGCTCCGAGGGGTCTGGAAGCCAGAAGCCAACGAGATTCTGCACATGTCCTTGTGAGTATCCCATCCTCCCAACTCCCTGGGCCCGACCCTGGGTTGGATACTCTGGTAACTTAGAAGCCTTGGTCCCCTGATTCTCCTTCCAGAAGCTTCCAGAGGACATGGCTGGGGAACCTCAGAGGCAGAGCCTTGACACTACTGAGGGGGTAGGCAGAGCTTCAGGGAGATAAGACACTCCTTCATCTCCCATGAAATGGGGTTTGAAGATTGAGGAGGAGTTTTCTGGCAAAGAAGGAGACTCTGGACAGAGGCTAGTGCTTCTGCCAACTATCAAGTCAAAAAACATTCTGTCTGGTTCTTCAGGGCCAGGGTACAGATTTTGGATGGGAAATGAGGGTGTGGTGGGGGGTGTGGCTGGGGTTAGGTGGAGAACAAAGGGTAAGACCAGGTGGTCATATACAGTACTCAACCCATGACCCACATGAGGCATTAAGTCTAATACGTTTTTAAAAGACCTGAAAGGATCAGGCTAGTTAAATTTTCTTCCATAAAGCTGTTGTCATTAAAATACGACAATATTAAAAGACTCACTCGTGTGCCAATGATGCTTTTGAACTGTGGTGCTGGAGAACACTCTTGAGAATCCCTTGGACTTCAGGGAGATCAAACCAGTCCTAAATCGGAAAGGAAATCAACCCTGAATATTCACTGGAAGGACTGAGGCTGAAGCTGAAGCTCCATACTTTGGCCACCTGATGTGAAGAGCTGACTCATTGGAAAGACCCTGATGCTGGGAAAGATTGAAGGCAGGAGGAGAAGGGGATGACAGAGGACGAGATGGTTGGATGGCATCACTGACTCAATGGCCATAAGTTTGAGCAGACTCCGGGAGACAGTGAAGCACAGAGGAGCCTGGCGTGCTGCAGCAGTCCATGGGATTGCAAAGAGTTGGACACAATTTAGCAACTGAACATCAACAACATAAGCCAGTGAAAACTACCTCCCATGTCATAGGTTGCAAAACATGATATTATCTCATTTTATCCTCATGAGAGATGTGTCCACACACTCAGCTCACGGGCAAGTCAAAATATCGGAAGCCTATTCTTCAAAGAAGAAAAGGAAAATCAATAAAAATTGTGTGTTAAAATCTCACATTCCAGGGGATGCATTGTTCAGGAGTCCCCAAGGCCACTCTCAGGTGTGATGATTTGCTAGGAAGAGGCATAGAACTTGGCCAAGCTGTTATACTTAGGGTTATAGTTTATTAGAGTCAAAGGGAACAGATTAAAACTGGCAAAGGCAAAAGGCACAAGGGAGAGACCAGGTGCAAGCTTCCAACTGTCCCCTCTCCAAGGAGCTGTGTGGATAGCACCTGTTGCTCCCAGTATCCACGTGTGACTGTGTGTATTTAAGATTACCAACCAGTAGTGTTCCCTCAGGCCCTGGTGTTCAGGAGTTTTCCTGGAGCTTGGTCACACGGACCTAACTGACACCCTGGATGGCCAACCTCAGTCTCCAGTCCCTCCAGAGGTTCAGCTGATACCATGTGGCCCTAGACCCCACCCTAAATCACATCGTTATCATCTGGTGTGACCCAGAGTCCCCAGGTGAACAGACATTCTGATCAGGCAGAACTTCGTGGGGACCTCTCAGGAGCAGGCCAGAGGAGAGAGCTCTCTTTGCACCGAGTTGGCTCTTTACTGCCCAGGGAGGCACCACCTCGTCCACGTCACATGGGCATCTTCCCACCATGCACCCTGGAGAAGTTGGGGTGGGAGCTGGGCATAGCAGGGGCGGGTGGAGAAGGGGCTCTGGGCCAGAGGAACAAAGCCCTGAGCCATGTAGACCCTCCAGATAACCAGAGCCACCCCATGCAGCCCCACCAAGGCCAGCCTGTACGGAGCCATCCTCTTCACCCTCCAGCAGACCCGCTGGCTCCCGGTGTCCAAAGCCAGCCTCATCTTCATCTTCACCATGTTCATGGTATCGTGTAAGGTAAGTCCTCCTGTCCTGGCTAATGCTGACCCATGCTTCCTGGGCTGAGGATGGGAAACTTAGGCTGATACCCTTGAGGGGGTCTGGGGAAAGGACAGCCCTAAGGTCGAGGTCGGGGGGCGGGGGGAGCTTGTTAGCAGGTTCATGCCTGAGAGCAGGGTATGAGAAGACCAGGGTCCAGCAGGTGGGGGTGAGAGTGAGCAGAACAAGGTCTCCCAGGCAAAGGGTCCCATAAGGCCAAGATGGAAGCAGGAGAGTAGGAGTCGTTTGGAGTATGGGGCCTGTGCCTTGGGCATGGAGAGCGGGCTGGACCAGGAACGGTGCTAGTTGGAGTCACTTCCTACTCAGGAAAGGTCTTTCAGGGCCACACACCATTCCCTGCCCCGTGGAGCTGGGGAACTTCATTGCTGGCTCCCTAGGAGGGGACCACACTGAACAGAGGAAGGGAGTGAGTGACCCCAGACCAAGCATAGCTCCTCTCTGAGCCCAGGTGTGCGCGTGGTGGCGGGGAATATTCCTGGGGAAAAGGCAACCAACTGTTCCGGTGTGGCTGGGATTTTAAGCACCAAAATCTTTGCATCCTGGAAAAGGCAGGATAGTTGATCACCTTCCTGGGGGTGCATGCCGCCAGAAATCTGAGTCTAGGCTCCCTCTGTCCTTGACCGTTTGACCTTCTCTCTCTATCCCCGCCCCCGCCAATCTGCTTCTGCCTCACCCTCCCACTGGCTCTCTCACTGTCTCCTGTCCCTCTGTCATCCCACCTCAGGTGTTCCTGACGGCCACCCACTCCCACAGTTCCCCCTTTGATGTCCTGGAAGCCTACGTCTGCCCTGTGCTGTTTGGGTCAGCCTCGGGGGGCGACCATCACCATAACAACCATGGTGGATCCCAGGGTGGCAGCGGGCCTGGCTCCCCACACTCGCCCCTGCCCGCCAAGTCCAAAGAGGAGCTGAGTGAGGGCTCCAGGAAGAAGAAGACCAAGAAGGCAGATTAGCGGGCAGCCCAGGGGGTCTTCAGGGCACCAGGGAGAGGACCCAGACCCAGGACCTGGGCTCCGTTCTCCCCTCTCCAGGCCTCTGCTTCCCTGTCTGCAAACTGGGGCCATCAGCCCACCCTCCAGGGCTGATGTGGGGGGTTAAATGAGATATGGGGGGGTGAAGGGCATTTGTAGGAATGGGGGGTCCCTTTCTCCTTCTGCCAGGTCCCCATAGAGTTACAGCTTTGGGGGAGTGGTCCACAGGATCCCAGCAATAGCTCCAACCAGAAACCTTGGCAGTTATGTTCTTGGTCTTGTTACTCCCCCTCTAAAATGACACCTTGACTCTGAAAGAATTTCAAGCTATGTTGAGGCTCATCCATTTGATGGGTGTTTACTGTCTGCTATAAGGTAGCTGCTGTGATTTCCACGTCTCTTCCTGTCAACTTCTCCTGGGCATCCCTGGGTAAGCTGCCCCCTGCTCTGAGCTCTGTGTGCCCATCAGTATAGCGACCCCTCACCCCATTCTGTATACAAGGGCTACTGTGAGGCTGGACCTGACAAACCAGCTTTGTAAGCTCAGAAGCACAATGCAGTCAAGAGGTGAGGCCTTGATGGGTGTTCATCGTGCTTAAAAAACAGTTTTGAATTTTAGATCTTTTGTGTTTGTGGCTTGGAGAACCCCACAAGTTACCTGGAACAAAGGAGGCCTTCAGTAGATGTGTCTAGGCCAGACTTAAGAGCGTGGAGGGGTGGGGGAGGCTTGTTCTGATCCTTGGCTTCAGGTTGCCCCCTAAACCAAAGAAATGCAGCTGGCCGGGCAGAGGTTCCAAGATCTGGCTCTAGTCCAGGGGCTTCAAGCCCTCACTGTCGAACTTCAGAAGCTCCATGAGGCCTCCCTCAGTGCTGGCGTCCTTCATTGCCGCTCGCTCAGTCATTCAACAAACACTTGCCTACTATGTGCCAAACCTCGTGCTGCTACTGGGCAGGCTGGGAACTTGATTTGGGGTGAGCAAGGGGGTGGCAGCTGAGCGCCCCTCCTGGCCACCCTCACCTCAGCTTGGGTCACCAGGGTATTTGAGAGAGGTGGGTGGGTTAGGCATGGCCAGTCTCAGGTGGGATTTGGGCCCAGGATTGGCCAGCTTGGGACTGTTCTTTGCATGTGGGTGCTCAGGGCATGCTCAGGGCATCAGCCTGTGGCTGTGACACATAGGCCTTGGGTTGTTGGGGTCCCAGGTTTCTCCTAATTATTGGGAAAGTGCCTTGATCTGGTGATGCCCGGGAGCTTGGTGGGTCCTGAGGCTGTAGGGCCCCCAAATTCCTCCTCTTGCATGTCTATCAAGGCTCAGTGTGAAAGATCAGCAAATAAATTTGTTGTGAAAGAATCCTGATGGCTTCTCTGATTCTTTCTTGCTCTTTTGGCCTCAGGGCACAATGGGAGTGTGTGAACTTAGAAACACATGGAATTTCTAGGAGAATGAACCTCACCATAGCCCTTAGTCACCAGGGGGAGATGGAGGCAGCGGGTGAAGTCTGTAGGGTTTTGGATTAGGTAGACTTAGGTTTAATCCTCACTGTACCATTTGCAGGTCATCGGGCTTCCCCTTCTCTAAGCCTGTTTGCTGCTTGGGAAAAAGAGGATGATGACTATCACTACCCTTCAAAATAGGTTGGATGAGTAATGGGATTAATGGTTGGGATTTGCAGCTAAGAGTCTGTGCAAAACCCAGTTAATGCAAGTCAAGCCACAGACTAGGAAAACATCTTTGAAAATCACCCATCTGATAACAGGAGTGGACCCTGCATATATGAAGAATTCTTAAGCCTCACTAACAAGGAAACCACTCAATTTAAAAATGAGCAAAGGATTTGGGTGGACATTTTGCCATAAAGAACATTCAGGATGGCCTAGAGATAAACACGTGAAAGATGCTCCACATACTTGGCCATCAGGTGAATGGGTGGAAAGATACCACTTCACACCCGCTAGAGGACTGAAATTAAGGAGACCAGCCACACTAAGTGTCAGCAAGAACATGGAGCAACTGGAACTCTCACACATGGCAGGTGGGAATATTAAATGGTACAACTGCTCTGGAAGACCATTTGGCAGTTTCTTAAAAAATAAAGTTAAGAGAGTTTGGCAGTTTCTTTAAAAATTGCTGTATAACCTAGACATTCCACTGTTAGGTATTTGTCCAAGAGAAATGAAAATATGTGTCCACACAAAGACATACACATGGCAGCTTTTAAATAATAACCTCAAACTGGAAACAACGAACAAATTTCCATCAAAAAGGGAATGGGGCCTTCCCTGGTGGTGCAGTGGTTAAGAGTCCATGCTTCTGAAGCAGGGGGCTTGGGTGTGCTCCCTGATAGGGGAACTAAGATCTCGCATGCCACGCAGTGTGGCCAAAAAGAAAAAGAAACAAACTGAATGAAAAGTGCTCAGTAATAAAAAGGGACAAACAATAACATGAATGAGCCTCAAATGCATCGTTGGGGGAAAAAAGCTGTACCAGGAAGTATGCATATGGGATGATTCCCTTCCTAAAGAATCATAGACAAGGCAAATTCATCTGTAGTAACATCTAGTCATGGGTGCTTGGGAGAGAGAGAGAGATGGGGCTGGGGTGGAAGGGATGGCAATGAAGTAGAAGAAAACTCCAGGCGATGGAGGTCTTAACCTTCTTGATTATGGTGACGGTTTCACGAGGCTATATACCAGTTGTGCGTGTGTGTGTGCATGCTAAGTTGCTTCAGTCGTGTCTGACTCTTTGTGACCCCATGGACTGTAGCCTGCCAGGCTCCTCTGTCCATGGGATTCTCCAAGCAAGAATACTGGAGTGGGTGACCATGCCCTTCTCCAGGGGATCTTCCCAACCCAGGGAACGAAGCCCTGGGTCTCTTGAGTCTCCTGCATTGGCAATCGGATTCTTTACCCCTGAGCCACCTGGGAAGCCTTACTCTGCAGTTACCTATATATCAATTGCATTTCAATAAAGCTGTAAAACAAATTAAAAAACTTGATAAAAAGTGATCAAAAGATTTGAACAGACAGTTCACCAAGGAGAATAGATGTATGACATTAGTGTCCATATAAAACATTAGAACACAGTCATACACAGAGAAAAGACCCTGCGAGGCCATAAGGAGAAGATGGCCCTCCACAGGGAATGGAGAGAGGCCTCGGCAGAAACGAAGTGTGCTGCTGATGCCTTGATGTCTCACCGCCAGAACTGTCAGAAAACAAATTTACGTGAAGTCACCCTATCTATAGGACTGATGCTGAAGTGCCAATACTTCGGCCACCTGATGCGAAGAGCCAACTCACTGGAAAAAGACCCTGATGCTGGGAAAGATTGAAGGCAGGAGGAGAAGGGGACAACAGAAGATGAGCTGGTTGGATGGCATCACCGACTTGACGGACATGAGTTTGAGCAAGTTCTGGGAGTTGGTGATGGACAGGGAAGCCTGGAGTGCTGCAGTCCATGGGGTCGCAAAGAATCGGATATGACTGAGCGACTGAACTGTGTTCAGTGTTCAGACTGTGAATAGTGCTCTGTTAAATCAGTCCTAGCAAACGAATACAACACTGTTTAGAGTGAGTAAAATAAAAGTAACTCAAAATGCCAGATGCTGGTAAGGATGTGGCACCACTGGAATGCTCGTGCCCTGCTAGTGGAAGACAGAAGACAGTAGTTTCGTATAAAATTTAACATCACTCACCATATAAAGCAAAAACTCAGGTTCACACAAGAAATATTTATAGTAGCTGGTTTGGGTAATCGCCGAAACCTGGAAATATCCCAAATACCCTTCAGCTGGTGAGTGGGTGAGCATCATACAATGACTCCATTGTGCAATGGAGAACTACTCAGCCAAGAAAAGGAACGGACTTTTGACACATGCAGCAGTGTGGACGAATCACGTATGCATGTGTTCACTGAAAGAAGTTGGACTCGGGCCGCATCCTGCGCTCTCCCTTTATGGGATGTTATGTTGTTTTTCAGTCACTAAGTTGTGTCCAGTTCTCTGTGACTCCATATACTGTAGTCTGTCAGTTCTTCTATGCTCGGGATTTCCCAGGCAAGAATACTGCAGTGGGTTGCCAGTTCCTTCTCCAGGGGATCTTCCCGACCCAGGGATCAAACCTGCGACTCTTGTGTCTCCTGAATTGGCAGGCAGATTCTTTACCACTGAGTCCCCTGGGAAGCCCCATAGGATGCTATAGGAAGGGCAAACACATAGATATAGAAAACAGATCGGTGAGTTCCAGGGTCTAGGAGGGGGAGGAGAGGCTGTCTTCAAAGGGACAAGGGGCATTTCAGGGGGAGAGGGTGGCAGCACTGTCCCGATTCTTGATCATGGTCAAAACTCACAGGACCTATGCTGAGAATGCTACTTCATCCAAAAGAAAAGGAAAACCAGAATAGGCTCGGAAGCTTCTCAGACCTGCTCTTATCCTGTCTTTTCACCTTCAAGGATGCGTGGCTTTGGGCATGCGAACCCCCTTCTCAGACTCTCAGTCTCTTCCTAGGACTACCAGCCTAGGAACATGGTCCACCACGGTTGGATCACAAGGCCAGCTCTGCAGAGTCCCCAGAGAGTCTGCTCTGGCTCATCTAGCGCCTGCCGGGTGCTGGTAGTAAGCCAGCTCCCTGCAGTCCAGCTCGAATGTTCTGGGATCTCATTTTATGAGAGAACAGATTGTACTAAAATAGCCTCTAGGCCTATTTTGGGAGGGGGATGAGCAAGCCACCGGCTGGCTGGGGGATGATTGGCTGGGCAAGCTGCCTCTGCCATCTGGGGTAGTGCGGGAACTCCGACGGCCGGCTCTCAAGTCCAGAGTAATTTTAGCAGCAGGAGTCAGGCTCCATTATTTCTTTGGTCTTGAGAGGAAAGTTCTTTCATTGCTATTACTATTATTCTGTGTGTGCTCAGTTGCTCAGTCGTGACCAACTCTTTGCAACCCTTTGGACCATAGCCTGCCAGGCTCCTCTGTCCTTGGGGATTCTCCAGGCAAGAATACTGGAGTGGGTTGCCATTTCCTGCTCCAGGGGATCTTCCCCACCCAAGGATCAAACCCACGGCTCCTGTGGTTCTTGCATTGGCAGGCAGGTTCTCTACCACTAGCGCCACCTGGGAAGCCTCCATCACTATTATCATTATTATAAAATCCACAACGTGGTATTATTATTATTGCAAAATGCACAACATGGTATTATTATTGTAAAATACACTTTTTTTATTATTGCTGTAAAATACACAGCATGGTATTGTTATTATTACTGTCAAATGTACAACATATTATTATCATTATTGTAAAATATACAACATGAAATTTGCTATCTTAACCTTTTTTTTTTTTTTTTTTTGGCTGCGCTGGGCAGCTTTGGGGATCTTACACCCTCAGTATGAAAGCCCAGATCACAAGGGAATTCCCACTATCTTAATAATTTTTAAGTACACAGTTCAGTGGCGTTAAGTACACTCACATTGCCGTGCAATCATCACCATTGTCCATCTCCAGAGCTTGCTCACCTTCTCACACTGAAACTCCATCCTCATTAAGCACGGACATGCCATTTCCCACCCCCAGCCCTGGCACCCACCGTTCTGCTTTCTTTCTCTAAGACACTGGCTGTTCTAGGGGCCTCACAGGAGTGGGATCATACAGTGTTTGTCCTTTGCCGGCTGGCTTATTTCACTTAGCACGATGTCTTCGAGGTTCATCCATGTAGCGTGGGTCAGAATTTCCTGCCTTTTTCAGGATAAATATTATTCCTTTGTACGGACGTACCTGGTGTCTCAGTAGTTAAGGATCCACCTGCAATAAAGGAGACGTAGGAGACATGGGCTCAACCCCTGGGTTGGGAAGATCCCCTGGAGCAGGAAATGGCAACCCACTCCAGTATTCTTGCTTGGAGAACCCCCATGGACAGAGGAGCCTGGCCGGCTAGAGTCCATGGGGTCACATAGAATCAGACACAGCTGAACATGCACATGGACATACCACATTTTACTTATCCACTCACCCATTGATGAAAACTATGGGTTGCTTTTACCTTTTGGCTTTTGTGAAAAAGTACTGCTGAAACACTGGTGGACAAATACGTCTTAGGTTTTTGTTGTTTAGTTACTAAGTAGTATCCAACTCTTTGCAGCCCCACAAACTGCAGCATGCCAGGCTTCCCTGTCCATCATCAACTCCCAATGCTTACTCAAACTCATGTCCAGAGAACTGGGGACATCATCCAACCATCTCATCCTCTGTTGCCCACTTCTCTTGCCTTCTGTCTTTCCCAGCATCAGGGTTTTTCCCAATGAGTTGGCTCCTTACATCAAGTGGCCAAAGTACTGGAGCTTCAGCTTCAGCATCAGTCCTTCCAAAGGATATTCAGGGTTGATTTCCTTTAGGATGGACTGGCTTGATCTCCTTGCAGTCCAAGGGATTCTCAAGAGTGCTCTCCAGCACCACAGTTTGAAAGCATCAGTCCCTCAGCACTCAGCCTTCTTTATGGTCCAACTCTCACATCTGTACGTGACCACTGGAAAAATCATAGCTTCGAGTAATATGGACCCTTTTCCGCAAAGTGATGTTTCTTTGAGACCCTGCTTTCCATTAAGAGGAAGATTATTGTAGTGAAGACAATGGGGTGGATGCAAAGCCACTGGGTACCAGAGTCCAGTTCTGCAAAGAAAGAGAACAGTGGCCACATTACAAGGGCTTTATTTCTTGGCACTACAACTTTTGGCTAGAAATGTACATGCCTTTTTTGGGGGGGGGGTGATGGTCATTGCAGGGTATATAAACTTCCTATGGCTACTCTAACAAATTACCACAAACTTGGTCACTTGGAACAACAAGAAATTATTCTCTCACAGTTCCGGAGGCCAGAAATCTGAAGTCTGGGCGTGCGCTTTCTGAGGGCTCTAGGGGAAGATTCTATTTGCCTCTCCCAGCTTCTGCGGCTCCTTGGCTTACCGCCGCCATCACTCATATCTCTATCTCCACCTTTACCTGGTCTTTTCTCTGTCTCTTTCCCTTTCTTTTTTAAGGACACTGCCCGATACAATAGTATCGTCAAAGATCATTGATCATAGATCAGCAGGAAGAGTATAATAACAATCAAAAAGCCAGAAATAGTACAAAAATTACCAAAATGTGACAGAGACATGAAGTGAGCAAGAGCTGTTGTTAAAATGGTGCTGCTCAACTTGCTCAAAACAAGGTCGCCACAGGTCTTCAAACTGTAAAAACAACACTTGGCCACACAGAGTATATTGTAGTTTTCTCCAGTGGGGAGAAACCTGCAAAATCTTGTCTGTCAAACCATGAAGTGATACCTCTACCCACTCTTCACCTAAGAAAGGGAAAGAGGAATCAAAAGAACATTTATCAAGCAAAGTACATTAGGTGTTTGTACCTCCAACAGATGTTAGGTGGCATGAACAGGGGTTCAGTCTCAGAGAAACTTGGTAAAAGTGTGACCTGAAGCCAATGAATTTATCTCTTTTTTTTAAAAAAATTGTTATTACTTTTATTTAAAGCTTAATTTTTTTTTTAATAATTTTTGGCTACACTGGGCCTGCACTGCTCTGGGCAGGCTTTCTCTAGTTGTGGCAGTGGAGGCTACTCACTGCAGCATCTCTTGTTGCAGAGCACAGGCTCCAGGGCACGAGGGCTTCAGTAAACAGTGCTCAGCCTCAGTAGCTGCAGTGCTCAGCCTCGGTACCTGCAGTGCTCAGCCTCAGTACCTGCAGTGCTCCGCCTCAGTAGCTGTGGCTCACAGGCCTAGCTGGTCCACTGCATGTGGGATCTTTCCAGACCAGGGATCAAACCTGTGTCCCCTGCAGTGGCAGGTGGATTCTTATCCACCTCACCACCAGAAGTGTACCTCTTGAATCTTGCCTCTACAATGGGCTATATTAAGAATTAACTAAGGGTGATGGGGCTGTGGTCTCATCCTAAGGCTTGACTGGGGAAGAATCTGCTTTCCAAGCCCACATGGTTGTTGGCAGCGTTTTGTTTCTTGTGGTCTGTTGGACTGAGGACCTCAGTTCTTTACTGGCTGTTGGCAGGAAGTTTCCCTCAGTTTCTCACCCATGAGAGCCTCTCCAATCCAGCAAAATTCATCAAAGCCAGCATCTTTCCTGTTAGCAAAATGGAAGTTGCAGTTTTTTTTTTTTTTAATTGAGATGAAATTCACATAACATAGAAGGAAATGGCAACCCAGTCCAGTGTTCTTGCCTGGAGAATCCCAGGGTCGGGGGAACCTGGTAGGAGGCCGTCTATGGGGTTGCACAGAGTCGGACAGGACTGAAGTGACTTAGCAGTGGTTAGTTAGTTTTAACTAACCACTTTAAAGTAAGCAGTTCAGTGGCACTTAATACAATCACAATACTCTATACCCATAATTTCTATTTAGTTGCAAGACATTTTCATCCCTCTAAAAGGAAACCTCATGCCCATTAGCAGTCATTCCCCATACCTAATTCTGCATCCCTGGGCAACCACCAATCTGCTTTCCATCTCCATGGATTTGCCTATTTTATAAATGGATCACACAATATGTGCCCTTTTGTGTCTGGTCTCTTTCATGCAGAATAACGTTTTCACAATGTTTTTAGCTTCATCCACGTTGTAATGTAGACTGGAACTTTGTTGCTCTTTATGGCTGAGTAGTATGACACATGTTGTTTATCTGTTCATCCATGGATGAACACTTGGGTTGTTTCCTCTTTTTGCCTATTGTAGATAGTGTTGCTATAAAGATCAGTTTGAATACCTGTTTTCCGAATTTGAGTTATGTACCTTTCAGTGGAATTTCTGGGTCATAGATTTTTAGAGCCTAATCTTGGAAGTGACATTTCATCACTTCTCATCCCCATTTTAAGTGTACCACTTAAAAATCAGCTTTGAAAAATGGATACACTCACGTAATTACTGCCATAATTAAGATATGGAACTTCTACAAAGTTTTCTTCAGTATTCTTTTGGAGATATGCCAAGAAGTGGACGTTCTGACGCATGTGTGTGCTCATGTCCGACTTTTTGCAACCCTTGGGACTGTAACCCACCAGGCTCCTCTGTCCATCGAATTTTTCAGGCAAGAATACTGGAGTGGGTTGCCATTTCCTACTCCAGGGGATCTTCCTGACCCAGGAGTCGAATCTGTGTCTCTTGCATCTCCTGAATTGGCAAGCGGATTCTTTAACACTGAGACACCAGGAAAGCACTCGTAGGGAAGTTTCAGATCGTATGGTAATTCTATATTTAAAAATTTGAGGAATCACATCCGATCACTTTTGTTGTATCATGTTCATTCAAAGAAAATTCCAAGAACCCTAGTATCAAGGGTGGGAATTATACAAAATCATGGGCACCAGGTGCAGGGACCCACAGTGGTCCCTTTAGAAGCTATCCGCTATTTCTCGTAAGCAAATGCAAACCACAGTTACACCTAGAATCTTCTGCTAAGCACTTGCAACATGCCAAGCACAAAGCTGAAACTCCAGTACTTTGGCCACCTCATGCAAAGAGCTGACTCATTGGAAAAGACTTTGATGCTGGGAGGGATTGGGGGCAGGAGGTGAAGGGGACGACAGAGGATGAGATGGCTGGATGGCATCACTGACTCGATGGACGTGAGTCTGAGTGAACTCCGGGAGTTGGTTATGGACAGGGAGGCCTGGCGTGCTACGACTCATGGGGTCGCAAAGAGTCGGACACGACTGAGCAACTGAACTGAACTGAGCTGAAGCACATAAGCAGGTATTTTCTAAACAGTATGTTTTTTGAAGTGGCTTACATTCTAAGGGGAAAAAATTAGGTTCAGTGGCTAAGTGACTTGACATCAGTCACATGGAGCTGACAGTGGGCACAGAATTGAAATCCATGCCTATCTCATTCCAAGAGAGCGGCCCTGTCCTCTTCAAGACTCTCAGTCCCTTTAGGGAAGCATAAGATACACACATGGGAAGAGCTGGCAGAATCTTGAGCAAGTGCTTACCCAAGATAAGGCTAGTATCAACCGTTACCACTGACGTAGGCGGTTAAAACCATGTTTACTTTGCACTTTCTCATTGGTACCTGCCTGGAGGTATCTGGGAAAAGTCCCAGCTTAATTAGCGGAGGATACAAGCACCTAACTGAGCCCATAGAAGCCAGCTGAGAGAGAAAAGTGAAGGCACCAAGACAAGATGTTCGGCAGGCCTGAGAATGAGTTCTGAGAGTAAATGCTTTTCACCTGCTCTTAAGTGAAAATGTTGGACCAGTCAAGGGTAGGTAAACTATATCACAGGCCAAATTCAGCCCACTGCCTGTGTTTGTCAATAAAGTTTTATTGGCACAGAGCCATACTCATTTGTTTACACATTGTTATGGTCCCTCTGGAGCTATAACAGCAGAGTGGAGTAATTTCAAAAGAGGCCGCCCTGCACAGCTGAAAATATGAACTCTTTAGCTTTTTGAAGGAAAAGTTTGACAGCCCTGGACTGAATGAGTTTTAGGACTCTAAATCCCCAAATCTGATAATTAATAGAAAAAATGAACAGTACAATTAACTAGGTAAAACCAAAGCAGTTTTTATCAAACTCTGTGCCATCTCACAAATGGGCATCTCACCATCCCTCAAGTATTCACATTTCCTCAATAAAAATCTACCATAATCAGACTGGGCTGCTATAACAAATTATCACAGACTGGGCTCCTTAGGCAACATTTATTTCTTACAATTCTGGAGGCCGGGAAGTCCAAGATCAGGTTGTCGGCAGATCCGCTGTCTAGTGAGCACTCTTCCTAGTCTGTGAATAGCTGAGTTCTTGTGTTTTCACATGACAAAGAGGGGGCCGTCTTCACGTCCTCTGCCTGCCTCTTGTTTGTAGAAAAACCTTAGTCTTCCAGGCCTTCCCCAAGTTCCAAAGAGCACATTTAATCGGAAAAGTGAGCAAATGCAGAACCAAAGAAAAACAGTCAAGCAAGACGAGATAATGATGTGTTCTCAGTTGCTCAGTCGTGTCTGACTCTCTGTGACCCTATGGACTGTAGCCCATCAGGCTCCTCTGTCCATGGAATTTTCAAGGCAAGAAAACTAGGGTGGATTGCCGTTTCCTTCTCCAGGGAATCTTCCCAACCCAGGGATCAAACCTGCATCTCTTGTGTCTCCTGTATTGGTAGGTGGATTCTTTACCTCTGTACCACCTGGGAAGCCCAAAATAAGTCAGAGATTTTCAGTTCATTCTCAAGGATTATAGATAATATTCTGAGCCATATTCTTGAGCTGTTTTGCAGATACTGAAACCCCCATTCAGGAGGTAGGAGTTAACTGTATGTTGACCCCAAACATAGACCCACAGATCAGTTGGAACCAGAAGGCTGATCATGTTGACTCGTGATTATTTCACCATCAGTCACCCAGAAGAATGCCTGTGAACTGATCATGTACCCTGAAACCCTCTCCCTCATCCCGTCCTTAAAAACTTTTCCCTGAAAGACATTGGGGAGCTTGGGTCCGTTGAGCATTAGCTGCCCAGACTCCTCACTTGGTGACTGCAATAAACACAGCACTTTCCTTTGACCTAACTTGGTGTCAGTAGAATGACTACTTGTGTGCTGGTGAGCATACTCAAGTTTGGTTTGATAACAACCCCCTGACACACACAGAGAACAAAAACACAAATGAAGAGAATTCTGAAGATGAGATGTAAAATCATGCTTGGAACTTAACTGGCGGAGGGTGCAGGAGTCTTTCAAGCATTGGAAATGTTCTGTTTCTTAAGCTAGAGTCACCTGATTTTGTACAACCCCTGAGCTAAGAATGGATTTTCCATTGTTTAATGACAGGAGTGGGAAGAGAGGACAGTTGTCTCAGGCCATGTGAAAACCATATGAAATTCAAGTTTCATGTGCCCAGAAATAAAATCTTATTGACACACATTGATGACCATCTGTTTATGTATTATTTGTGGCTGCTTTCAAACAACAACGATAGAGCTGAATAGTTGAGCCACAGGCTGATCTGCAAAACTGACTCTCTGGACTTTAAGAAAGTGTCTGTTTTGTTATTTCTTATATCTAAATTTGTTGTATCTTATATATCATATGGAACCTCTCCAAACTATGCAGTTTCTTGAACATGCCATGTTGTCCCTCACCCCAGGGCATTTGCACGTGCCACCCTCAAGGAAAGAATACTTCTTTGTTTATTCTGGCTTCTGGTGGCTCCATTCCTCAGCAGGGGCTGCTTTACTCCAATTCCTGCCTCCATCCTCCTCCTCCTCTGTGTTTATATCTTGTCAGCTTTCTCCTACAAGATACTTGTCGTTGGATTTAGAGGCCATCTGGGTAATCCAGGATGGTGTCGTCTTGAGATCCGTAACTTAATCACATCTGCAAAGACTCTTTTGCCAACTAAGGTCACATTCACATGCTCTGGCAGTTAGGGCATGAATGTATCTTTCTGGCAGTCCCCTTTCTACCCAATAGGCTTGGTTACATTAAAATTTTTGGTCTGTCTGAATGGATCTCCTATGAATATTGTAGCTTTGGTCACTTGGAAAATATCGGTTCCCTGAATTATGCAGAGGTTGTCGTGCTTTCTTAGTCAACAACAGAAAGCTACATTCGTTAATATCAGCACCGTTCTGTCACAAGAAAAAAAGCCTTTTAAAAATGTCAGGAAGTGGTCACACCGTGGCAGACATGGGATTTCCAAAATTTTGATTTCCCTTGAAAGCTTATATCTTGTCATTGGCAACAGAGCTGACAGTTGTTTCCCTTGAAGGAACGGGCTCCTTTTGTTCATTTTTGAGAAAAAGTCTGCCAAACAGCCAAGGCTGAATCACAGTTTGTCAGATATTTCAAATAAAAATGGTGTTCCCTGAAAAAGGATGCCAGCTGGATGCCAAAATTTGTTCCAGTGCTTTTCTTTTAAAGATGATAATCGAACTTAATGCTCAATAGGAGAGCTTTATGTGTATTTCCCATTTTGTCACACAAAATATTAAAGAGACATGGACTCACCTATTGTGTGGTGAACTGTGTCCCCCTAAAAGGTATATTGAAGTCCTAACCTTCAGTATCTAAGAAGGTGACCTTCTTTAGAGATAGGGTCTTTGCAGATGTCATTGAGTTAAAATGAAGCCACCAGGCTGGGCCCTAATCCAGTAAGACTGGTGTCCTTACAGGAAGAGGAAAGCTACATTTAATGTCTGAACTCAGACATTAAAGAGGAAAAGGCAGGGTGACGGAGCCAGAAACTGGAGTGATGTGCAAGCTGACAGCGGATCACCAAGGACTGATGGCCGTTACAAACGCTGGCGAAGGCAAGGACGACTCTTTCCCTAGAGCCTCGGGAGAAAGTGTGGCCCCTGCTAATGCCTTGATTTTGGCCTTCTGTCCTCCAGAAGCCTGAGGGAATAAACCCGTGTTGTTCTAAGCCCTCCAGGCAGGCCCAGGACACTAATCCATCATCCAAATATGCTGACTAGATAGAGACTGATGGAAAAGAAAGTGAAAGTGTCAGTCGGTCAAAGAGTCTGACCCTTTGCCACGCCACGGACTGTAGCCCATCAGGCTCCTCTCTCCAAGGAATCCTCCAGGCAAGAATACTGGTGTGGGTAGCTATTCCTTCCTCCAGGGAATCTTCCTGACCCAGGGATCAAACCTGGGTCTCCTGCATTGCAGGCAGACTCTTTAACATCTGACCTACCAGGTGAAGCCCATGATTCCATTTATGTGACATTCTCCAGAAGAACTTATCTTTTTAAAAAAGACATAATGTGGACCATTTTTAAAGTCTTTATTGAATTTGTTACTTATTACTTCCATTGTTTACATTCTGGTTTTCTGACCATGAGGCACGTCAGATCTTAATTGCCTGACCAGGGATCTGAACCCACTCTCCCTACATTGAAAAGTGAAATCGTAACCCCTGGAATGCCAGGGAAGTCTCCAAGAGAACTTATCTTGACAGAGGAATGGGAAGATGCCAGGAGTTGGGGAGGGACGTCCAAACAGACAGCCTAAGGGAGTTTGTGGTTATTGTTCAGTCGCTCAGTCGTGTCCGACTATTTGTGACCCCGTGGACTGCAGCACATTAGGCTTCCCTGTCCATCACCAACTCCCGGAGCTTTCTCAAACTCATGTCCATTGAATCGATGATGCCATCCAACCATCTCATCCTCTGTTGTCCCTTTCTCCTCCCGCTTTCAATCTTTCCCAGGATTAGGGTCTTTTCCAATGAGTCAGCTCTTCACATCAGGTGGCTAAATGGAGCTTAGGCATCAACCCTTCCAATGAATGAACATTCAGGGCTGATTTCCTTTAGAATTAACTTGTTTGATCTCCTTGCTGTCCAAGGGACTCTCATGAGTCTTCTCCAACACCACAGTTTGAAGGCATTAGTTCTTTGGCCCTCAGCCTTCTTTATGGTCCAACTCTCCCATCCATATGTGACTACTGGAGAAACCATAGCTTTGACTAGACAAAACTTAGTCAGCAAAGTAATGTCTCTGCTTTTAAAAATGCTGTCTAGGTTTGTCATAGCAAGCATCTTTTAATTTCATGGCTTAAGTCACTGTCTGTGGTGATTTTGGAGCCCAAGAAAATAAAGTCTGTCACTGTTTCCATTGTTTCCCCATCTCTTTGCTATGAAGTGGCAAAGATGGGACCCGATGCCATGATCTTTGTTTTTTGAATGTTGAGTTTTAAGCCAGCTCTTTCACTCTCCTCTTTAACCCTCGTCAAGAGGCTCTTTAGTTCTTCACCTTCTGCCAAGGAGTTTGAGGGGATGATAAAGCTAGCTGGGTCAGTATCCTGATTGTGGCCACGATAATATTAACGTGCACTTGCGCCGAAGTCTGCTAACCTGCACGTTGAAGAGGCAATTCAACCACACGTGAATTATAAAATAGTATGAGAAAGTGAATGAGGGGGGAAATATACTCAAGGGTTGAAATTTTCTTAAATTAACAATTTTTACTGTTTCACCAAGCTTCAGCGATAAAATCAAGTGATAATGGCTCCCCTCAACCCCTTTTTCTGCACAGGTGCTGTGATGATCAGTATCACGACTGTTCACTATCCAGTACATTTGGTGCTGTTGCTGATTTCTGCTAAGGCACCAGCGTGATGCCTGAGTACCTTTAGGGTAAATGCCAGCCCAGAGAAGAAGGCAAACGGTGTAGCATTAACGTCATGGTTGGGGGTCTGACATTGTGGGTCCTGGAAAGGATCTGGGGGACCTCGGGTGTGCTAGATACATTTGGAGAAGTGATTTCTAGCATGTGGGAGGCATGGATAACCTTCTCATTTTGCAGATGAGGAAACTAACATTTGGAGAGGTGAAGTCATCTGCCCAGAGGGACAGGAAAAGGCTTAAACACTGGACTGCTGGACACAGAGTAGGTGCAACTGTCCAGGGAGCTGGACAGTCCAGTGCCTGTAAAACTTCGGAGCATGGAGGCCTCCAATAATTCAGGACAGCTAAACTATATTTAGTATCATTAGTATAAGAGTGCTGCTGCTGCTGTTGCTTCAGTCGTGTCCGACTCTGTGCGATCCCATAGACCGCAGCCCCCCAGGCTCTCTCGTCCCTGGGATTCTCCAGGCAAGAACACTGGAGTGGGTTGCCATTTCCTTCTCCAATGCATGAAAGTGAAAAGGGAAAGGGAAGTCACTCAGTCGTGTCTGACTTTTAGTGACCCTGTGGACTGCAGCCCACCAGGCTCCGCCACCCATGGGATTTTCCAGGCAAGAGTACTGCAGTGGGGTGCCATACTATGATATAGTCTAGGTTTATATGGAATTTGATTTAATTTCATGCAAAGATGGGCTCGATAAAGGACAGAAATGGTCTGGACCTAGCAGAAGCAGGAGATATTAAGAAGAGGTGGCAAGAATACAAGGATGAACTGTACAAAAAAGATCTTCACGACCCAGATAATCATGATGATGTGATCACTAATCTAGAGCCAGACATCTTGGAATGTGAAGTCAAGTGGGCCTTAGAAAGCATCACTACGAACAAAGCTAGTGGAGGTGATGGAATTCCAGTTGAGCTGTTTCAAATCCTGGAAGATGATGCTGTGAAAGTGCTACACTCAATATGCCAGCAAATTTGGAAAACTCAGCAGTGGCCACAGGACTGGAAAAGGTCAGTTTTCATTCCAATTCCAAAGAAAGGCAATGCAAAAGAATGCTCAAACTACCATACAATTGCACTCATCTCACATGCTAGTAAAGTAATGCTCAAAATTCTCCAAGCCAGGCTTCAGCAATACGTGAACTGTGAACTTCCAGACGTTCAAGCTGGTTTTAGAAAAGGCAGAGGAACCAGAGATCAAATTGCCAACATCTGCTGGATCATGGAAAAAGCAAGAGAGTTCCAGAAAAACATCTATTTCTGCTTTATTGACTATGCCAAAGCCTTTAACTGTGTGGATCACAATAAACTGTGGAAAATTCTGAAAGAGATGGGAATACCAGACCACCTGACCTGCCTCTTGAGAAATCTGTATGCAGGTGAGGAAGCAACAGTTAGAACTGGACATGGAACAACAGACTGGTTCCAAGTAAGAAAAGGAGTACGTCAAGGCTGTATATTATCACCCTGCTTATTTAACTTCTATGCAGAGTACATCATGAGAAAAGCTGGGCTGGAAGAAGCACAAGCTGGAATCAAGATTGCCAGGAGAAATACCAATAACCTCAGATATACAGATGACACCACCTTTATGGCAGAAAGTGAAGAGGAGCTAAAAAGCCTCTTGATGAAAGTGAAAGAGGAGAGTGAAAAAGATGGCTTAAAGCTCAACATTCAGAAAACGAAGATCATGGCATCTGGTCCCATCACTTCATGGGAAATAGATGGGGAAACAGTAGAAACAGTGTCAGACTTTATTTTTTGGGGCTCCAAAATCACTGCAGATGGTGACTGCAGCCATGAAATTAAAAGACGCTTACTCCTTGGAAGAAAAGTTATGACCAACCTAGATAGCATATTCAAAAGCAGAGACATTACTTTGCCAACTAAGGTCCGTGTAGTCAAGCCTATAGTTTTTCCAGTGGTCATGTATGGATGTGAGAGTTGGACTCTGAAGAAAGCTGAGTGCCGAAGAATTGATGCTTTTGAACTGTGGTGTTGGAGAAGACTCTTGAGAGTCCCCTGGACTGCAAGGAGATCCAACCAGTCCATTCTGAAGGAGATCAACCCTGGGATTTCTTTGGAAGGAATGATGCTAAAGCTGAAACTCCAATACTTTGGCCACCTCATGCGAAGAGTTGACTCATTGGAAAAGACTCTGATGCTGGGAGGGATTGGGGGCAGGAGGAGAAGGGGATGACAGAGGATGAGATGGCTGGATGGCATCACTGACTCGATGGACGTGAGTTTGAGTGAACTCCGGGAGTTGGTGATGAACAGGAAGGCCTGGCATGCTGTGATTCATGGGGTCGCAAATAGTCGGACACGACTGAGCGACTGATCTGATCTGATCTGATAACAGCATACAATAAATTAATATACTATATATAATTTGATTATGTACTATAATAGCATATGGTGAACATAGAATCTGTCATTTAATTTGCTGTGTGCTATCACACAGCATACAGAAATACATGTGATTTAATTTCTACATACTATAGCATAAAATACAGTAAATTAATATGCTGTATATAATTTACTAAACTGTATACCTTCATCATATATAACATGTTTTGCGTGGATGAGTGCTAAATCGTTTCGGTAGTGTCCGACTCTGTGCGACCCTATGGACTGTAGCCTGTCAGGCTCCTCTGTCCATGGGATTCTTCAGGAAAAAATATACTGGAGTGGGTTGCTATGCCCTCCTCCAGGGGATCTTCCCAACCCCAGGGATCAAACCCGTGTCTCTACGTCTGTTGCATTGGCAGGTGGGTTCTTTACCACTTGCATCACCATGGAAGCCCATAACATACTATATATACAGTAATAAATACGTATATTTCTAAAAAATAATGTAACCTTATTATGGAACATTTGGAGAAAGAAAAATAACCCTTAATTCCAGATGCAGGTTATATTTCAGTCTATTTCTTGTCATTCCCGGCCCCTCCCCCTGCCCTTGTACTTCTAGCTGTTTCTTTAAAACAAAAAACAAAAAACATAATATCTATCAAATTATACCTCCACTTCTGGACCTGGCCCTTTTCACCCAATATTTAATCCTAAGATGTTGTCCATGATGCTACACAGCTGCACTGTCCAATGAGGTAGCTGGCAGCCATTTAAATTTAAACGGATGGCACCTGCATAAAACTGACAATTTCCTTCCTCCCTGGAACTAACTCCTTTTCAAGCACTCAATCGCCATGTGTGGTAGGTGTCCGCCCGTATCAGGGAGCACAGACAGAGAACATTTCCATCATCTCAGGAAATTCTATGGGGGCAGTACTGCTCCAAAAGCTTTCTAACCAGCA
The DNA here is from genome assembly GCF_001704415.2 of Capra hircus. NCBI lineage: Eukaryota > Metazoa > Chordata > Mammalia > Artiodactyla > Bovidae > Capra > Capra hircus. The sequence goes on from NC_030814.1 coordinate 102,428,365, forward strand.
TTTAAAATTTTTTTTGGCTGCAGAGGATGGAGGGTTTAGTTCCCTGACCAGGGATGGAATCTGTGTTCCTTGGAGTGGACGTACAGATTCTTAAATACTGGGCCTCCAGGGAAGTCCCCTAACTGGCATTTTAAAATAAAAACTATGTCTGTGATAAAAGATGCAAAGATTTCAAAAGGTGAGCACTGTTCCTGTCTCCTCCCCCATCCCCAACTTCTGTCTCTCTCCCCAGATACCACCATGGCCTCTTGCTATCCTCCCTTTAAAAAAAATATTCTTTCCCTATGTGAGCATGTGAGGGCTTCTCTAGTGGCTCCGTTGGTAAAGAATCTGCCTGCAATGCATGAGAGCTGCGTTTGATCCCTGGGTTGGGAAGGAAGATCCCCTGGAGGAGGGCATGGCAACCCACTCCAATATTCTTGCCTGGAGAATCCCATGGACAGAGGAGCCTGGCAGGCTACAGTCCATGGGGCTGCAAAGAGTCAGACAAGATTAAGCAACTAGACACAGCATATGTGAGCATGCATACATATATGTGTCCCCATCTTCTCTCTCTCTAGTTTTTAAAATTTTGTTTTGGCTGTGCTGGGCACACAGGCTTTGTTGCGCCATGGGGCTTCTCTAATTGCAACACATGGGCTTAGTTGTCCTGTGACACGTGGGATCTTAGTTCCCTGGCTAGGGATTGAACCCACACGCCCTGCATTGAAAAGCAGGTTCTTAACCACTGGACCGCCGCAAGTGCCCACATCTTCGTTTTTAAAAATACCCGCTGTTTTGTGCCTTGTTTTCCCCGCTATGTCTGTTGCGAATTGTTCCTCGTTAGTATATAGAGCTCCCTCTGAGAGCTCTAGGGGAGGACGTTTCCTCGTCTCCTCCAGCTTCTGGGGCGTCGGCCTTCCTTGGGTTGTGACTGCATCCCTCCACTCTTTGTCTTCACTGGGCCTTCTCCTCTTTATCCCTCCTAAATTCCATTCTGCCCATCTCTCTTAAAAAAAAAATTTTTTTTTTTAATCTAGTTGCAGAGAACAGAGGCTCCTCTCTGGTTGTGGGGCATGGGCTTCTCATTAAGGTGGCTTCTCTAGCTGTGGAGCGCAAGCTAGGGTGCACGGGCTCAGGGCTAGCCGCTCCCAGGCGCCAGAGCGCGGGCTCAGTAGTGTGGCACTGGGGCTCAGTTGCTCACAGCATGCGGAGTCTTCCTGGACCAGGGATCAAACCTGTATCCCCTGCATTGGCAGGTGAATTCTTATCCTCTGCGCCAACACGGAAGTCCTTTGCCTTTCTCTTATAAGGACTCCTATTGGATGTAGAGCCCATCCTAACATCGGAGATGATCTCATTCAAGATTCTTAATTACATCTGCAAAGACCCTCTTCTCAAATAAGGTCACAGTCACATGTTCCAAGGGTGAGGACTTGGACACACCTTTTTTGAGGGGTTCTATTCAGTCCTCTGCCACGAGTCTATGATACATAGAGTGACTGATATGTAGAGTGTCAAACGGACAGGTAAGGTCTTTTTTAAAGAAGAGTAGATTTTATTCTAAATGTCGGGGGAAGAGACTGAATAGTTTTTAACCAGAGATGCCACCAGCTGGCTGAGACGTGGAAAACAGACTTCAGTGAATCAAGGTGGAGACAGGAAGATGAATGGAGAGGTGATGATAGCGCCTGGACTGGGTGGGAGGCTCCTGAAGGGTCAAACAGGGGACAAAGGGGAGGAATTGAGAATGACTCTGGGTTTGGGGCCTGAACAGCTGAGTGAGTGAATGACCATTAATGAGATGGAGAAGTGGGGGCCAGTCAGATGGGCCAGGAGGGAGGTATTGGTCATCACCCCCATACTGCAGCTGAGTCTCAGAGAAGGAAGGGCTTGCCCAAAGTCATGCATGCGTGCTTAGTCACTCAGCCTTGACCCATGCTTTGCAACCCTTTGGACTGTAGCCCACCAGGCTCCATGGGATTTCCCAGGCAAGAAAACTGTAGTGGGTTGCCATTTCCTCCTCCAAGGTATCTTCCTGACTCAGGGGTTGAACCCGTGTCTCCGATGTCTCCTGCACTGCAAGCAGCTTCTCTACCCACTAAGTCATATATATTTATATATAGCACTAACTGAATCAACCACCTTGTGTGTGTCCTCCAAATCCATGTTTGGTGGGTTGAATTGTGTCTCTTCATAAAGCTGTTTGATTCAGGTCCTAATCTTTGTCACCTGTGACTATGATCATACTTGGAAATGGGTCTTTGCAGATGTTAATCAGGTTAAGAAGGGGTCATAACTGGATTAGGGTGAACGATGTCCTTGTAAGGGAAGGGAAAGTTGGACACAGGCACATAGGAGGAACATCATGTGATGATGGAGGCCGAGGGTGGGCGATGCAGCTCCAAGCCAAGGAATGCCCTGGAAGCTGGAGGAGGCAAGGAAGGACTTCCCGCATCTGGAAATGGAAAAGAATAGGTTTCTGAGAACTTTCATGGTGGCCCAGTGGCTAAGACTGTGCACTCCCAATGCAAGGGGGCTGGGTTTGATCCCTGGTCAGGAAACTAGCTCCCACACGCAACTAAAGGTCTGGCATGACCCTGCATGCTGTGACTGAGACCCAGTGCAACCAAGATCATTGAATAAATAATAAATACATATATTTTTAAAAGGAATAGATTTCTGTTGTTTTAAGCCACCTTGTCTGTGGGACTTTGTTACAAGGAACCCAGTTCACCAAGCTCTGTCCAGGGGACTCCACCATGATGCGACCTGGAGCAGTGAGCTCCACGGCTCAGCCTGCTGGCACTGTGACAACAAATATGACAGAGTTTGTAGAGGCAGGAAGCCCAAGAACAAGGTGCTGATCGGATCTGGTGTCTGGTGATAGCCCAATTCCTGACTTCCAGACAGTTGCCTTTTTGCTGTGCTCTCACACGACCTTTCTTCTCTGTCTTTCTCTTAGAAGGACACTGATCTTATCATGAAGGGCCTACACTTTTGACCCAATCATGTAAACCTAATCACCTCCCAAAGTCTCCTAGTCACCTCCAAACACTATCACAAGACAGTTAATTTCATGTGTCACCTCAGCTGGTTGGAGGGATGGCCAAGATGGCTGGAGAAAGGGGATGTGTCCTTGAAGGTGTTTTCAGAAGAGATGAGCGTCTGGACGGGGTGAACTGAGTAAAGCAGGTGGCCTTCGCCAACACACTTGCGTCTTTCCGATCAGCTGAGGCCTTGTTCAGGTCGGTGCAGTCGTTCAGTCATGTCCAAAGCTTTGCAACCCCAAGAGCTGCAACATGCCAGGCTTCCCTGTCCACTACCAACTCCTAGAGCTTGCTCAAACTCATGTCCATCGAGTCGGTGATACCATCCAGCCATCTCATCCTCTGTCGTCCCCTTCTCCTCCCACCTTCAATCTTTCCCAGCACCAGGGTCTTTTCCAACAAGTCAGTTCGTCACATCGGGTGGCCAAAGTATTGGACCTTCAGCTTCAGGATCAGTCCTTCCAATGAATATTCGGGACTGATTTCCTTTAGGATGGACTGGCTGGATCTCCTTGCTGTCCAAGGGACTCTCAAGAGTCTTCTCCAACACCACAGTTCAAAAGCATCAGTTCTTTAGCACTTAGTTTTCCTTATAGTCCAACTCTCACATCCATATATGACCGTTGGAAAAACCATAGCTTTGACTAGATGGACCTTTGTTGGCAGAGTAATGTCTCTGCTTTTTAATATGCCATCTAGATTGGTCAAAGCTTTTCTTCCAAGAGTGTGTGTCTTTAACTTTCATGGCTGCAATCACCATCTGCAGTGATTTTGGAGCCCCCCAAAATAAAATCTCTGACTATTTCCTTCCCCATCTATTTGCCATGAAGTGATGGGACCAGATGCCATGATCTTAGTTTTCTGAGTGTTGAGTTTTAAGCCTACTTTTTCACTCTCCTCTTTCACTTTAAGTAGAGCAAAAAGATAGAGGAAGGGAAAATTCACTCTCCCTGCTTGAACTGAAATATCTATCTTTTCCTGCCCTTAGACATTAGCACATCTGACTGTTCTTTTTTTTTTTTTTTTGGCCACATCCTGCAGCATACGGAATCTTACTTCCCTGACTAGGGATTCAACCTGAGCCCCTTGCATTGGAAGTATGGAGTCAACCCCTGGACCACTAGGGAAGTTCCTGATTCTTGAATAATTTGTTATGACAGCCTTATGCCCACTGAACAAAATCCTAAAAGGACCTTTTCTCCACACCATGACCCTGGAACAAAATTGCAACTAGATAAGTGAATAACAGGCCTGTTCTGTCTGAATGCATACATGGGCACTTGTCAGTGGGCAGTCACACATTTTTTTTTTTTTCCACCAAACATTCCAGACTGTTTCCTGAAGGGGTGCACATTTTTCAAAATCCTATAAAGCAAAGGCTTTTGTTTGTGTATCTTTCAGATTTTTTTTAAATTACAAAAGTACAATGTGGATAAGTGAATCACTTTGCTGGGAGCCCAAAATAAGAAATCTAAAACAGTTAAAAAGGAAAAATGCAAACTATAAGGAATTCCTTGGTGGTCCAGTAGTTAGGACTCTGCACTTCCGCTGCCGAGAGTGTGGATTCAGTCCCGCACTGGGGAACTAAGATCCCACAAGCAGCATGGTGTGGCCAAAAATATAAATGAAATGACATAATGTAACATCACGCAAAATAAAAAGAACCTGTTATTTAAAAAGGACTCCCCTGGTGGCTTAGATGGTAAAGAATCTCCCCATTGGGAAGCGGGTTTTTTTTTTAATGCAAAGTATAGAGAAGCATATGAAGTCAAAGGAGAGCGAGACCTCCTTCCTCTCATCCATAGCGCGCCTTCCCAGAGGTAACCACAACGAACAGCCCTTTTATTACGCGCATATGAACTTCTGTGAGGCTTCCCAGGTGGCGCCAGCGGTAAGGAATCTGCCTGCCCATGCAGGAGACCTGAGAGACGTGGGTTCAATCCCTGGGTTGGGAAGGCCCCCTGGAGGAGGGCGTGGCAGCCCACTCCAGTATTCTTGCCTGGAGAGTCCCATGGACAGAGGAGCCTGGTGGGCTACAGTCCGTGGGGTCGCAAAGAGTCAGACGTGACTGAAGTGACTTAGTATGGACGCATGAACATATGTAGAGAAAAAGCTTCTATTTTGACCAGAATGGACTCATCCAGCATGCACCCTTGGGCACCTTGCTTTTATCGCGTAATAATATAACATGGACACCTTCTCAGGGGAAAGCCTCGAAGATCTAGTTCATTCATTTTCATGGCTGCATGGAATCCTCTCAAGTGAATGGCTTATACTTTATTTACGCGGTTTCTTAAGATGGATGTCTATACTGTTTCTAACTTTCCATATTATGACTTAAGTTGGGGGGTGGAACCAGACTACCTGGGTTCAAATCCCATCTCTGTCCATTTCAAGTTGGTTGATTATTCACTGCTGTATAACTAACGTCCCCCCAAACACAACAGCTTAAAACAACCAGTACTAGTTATCCACAGTTTTAGAAGCAGAAATGTGGGAGTTGAGCTCGGTAGTTTAGGCCTGGAGTCTCTTAGGAGACTGCAGCCAGATGTCAGCCAGGGCTATAGTCATGGAAGGCTTAAGTGCTACTGGAGTATGTGTGTGTGTGTGTGTGTGTGTGTGTCAGTTGCTCAGTCGTGTTCACCTCTTTGTGAATCCATGGACTGCAGGACGCTAGGCTTCCCTGTCCTTCACCATCTCCCAGGCCTTGCTCAAACTCATGTCCATTGAGTTGGTGACGCCATCCAATGATCTTGTCCTCTCACTGCCTTCTCCTCCCACCTTCAATATTTCCCAGCATCAGGGTCTTTTCAAATGAATCAGTTCTTCACATCAGATGACCAAAGTATTGGAGCTTCCACTTCAGCTTCAGTCCTTCCAATGAATATTCGGAATTGATTTCCTCTAGGGTTGACTGGTTGGATCTCCTTGCAGTCCAAGGGACTCATAAGAGTCTTCTCCAACACCACAGTTCGGAAGGATCAGTTCTTCTGCGCTCAGCTTTCTTTATGGTCCAACTCTTACATCCATACACGACTACTGGAAAAACCAGTCTTGACTACACTTACCTTTGTCAGCAAAGTAATATCTCTGCTTTTTAATACACTGTCTAGATTTGCCACAGCTTTTCTTCCAAGGAGCAGGTGTCTTTTAATTTCATGGCTGAGGTTACCTTCTGCAGGGATTGTGAAAGTGAAGCCGCTCGGTCGTGTCCAACTCTTTATGACCCCATGGACTCTAACCCAACAGGCTCCTCCATCCTTGGGATTTTCCAGGCAAGAATACTGGCGTGTGTTGCCATTTCCTTCTCCAGGGGATCTTCCCCACCCAGGGATCGAACCTGGGTCTCTCGCATTGCAGGCACACTCTACTGTCTGAGCCGCAAGGGAAGTTAAAGCTAGCACAAGGAGCCGGGATCTTTTGGGGGCGACGTGCAGTGGCAGCGGAAACCCACGAGGTGAAGAAAGGGGCAGGAAGGCGATCACCTGGGGCCGGACGGCCCCGCCCCGCCTGCGGCGAGGACGGCTGACAGCCCTGCTTGGTCCACGATGGGCCCACAGTGGCAGGGGGCGGCGCGGAGGAAAGACGGGGAGATCCCAAAATAAAGTCTGTCACTGTTTCCACTGTTTCCCCATCTCTCTGCCATGAAGTGATGGGACCGGATGCCATGATCTTTGTTTTTTGAATGTTGAGCTTTAAGCCAACTTTCTCACTCTCCTCTTTCACCTTCATCAAGAGGCTCTTAGGTTCCTCTTCACTTTCTGCCATAAGAGTGGTGTCATCTGCTTATCAGGTTATTGATATTTCTCTCGGCAATCTTGATTCCAGCTTGTGCTTCATACAACCAGTATTTCACATGATGTACTCTGCATATAATTTAAATAAGCAGGGTGACACTATACAGCCTTGATGTACTCCTTTCCTAATTTGGAGCCAGTCAGCTGTTCCATGTCCGGTTTTAACTGTTGCTTCTTGACCTACATGCACGTTTCTCAGGAGGCAGGTCAGGTGGTCTGGTATTCCCATCTCTTTAAGAATTTCCCACAGCTTGTTGTGATCCACAGTCAAAGGCTTTAGCATGGTCAATGAAGCAGAAGTAGATGTTTTTCTGGAACTCTCTTGCTTTTTCTATGATCCAGTGGATGTTGGAAATCTGACCTCTGGTTCCTCAGCCTTTTCTAAATCCAGCTTCTACACATGCAACATACTGTTACCTCTGCTTTATTCTGTTCAGTAAAAGCTAGTCATTAAGTGCAACCCACACTCAAGCGGAGGAGAATCAGTGTCTACTTTTTGAGGGGATGACCATCAAGGAATTTACAGTCAGATTTTAAAAACCACCGCACTGTGCACCTGGCCAAGTTATTTCGCCTTCCTCTTCTCCCGTTCTCCTGCTGAAAATGGAGATGAAAAACTGCGCGCACTGATTATTGAATAGGTTGTAAGAGTGCCAGGTCAGTGTCTGCCACTAGGCAAACACCTCAGGGAGTGACAACTGTTTCATGTGGCCTGGGACGTGTCCCTTCTGCATGTGAGTGAGTGTCACTTTCGTAGCAAATTATGCTGCTGGTTTAAGAATGGTTGACTCTCACTAGGGAATGGGAGAAGAAATCTGCAGCCGTGGAAATGACTGACAAGAGATTAATGCCAAATAGCTCACACAGTTCAATCTAAAAAAAAAGCAAACAATTCAACAACAACAACAAAAATGGGTGGAAGATCTAGACAGACATTTCTCTGGCGACTTCTCTGGTGGCTCCCTGCAAGAGACCACCCGCAACTCTGGAGACGAAAGTTCAGTCCCTGCATCAGGACGGTCCCCTGAAGGAGGAAATGGCACCCCACTCCAGTATTCTTGCCTAGGAAATCCCATGGACAGACGAACCTGGTAGGCTACAGTCCATAGGGTGGCAGAGAGTCGGACAGGACTTAGGACCTAAATAACAGCAACAACATGGCAATTCTGTGTTTAACTATTTAATGAACTGTCACAGCCAGCTCAAGCATTTTACATTCCCATCTAGCAGAGCTCCAAGTTCTCCCGTGCTCACTCACACTTGTCATTTTCTACTTTTTTGATTACAACTGTCCCAGTGGTTTTGAGGTGGTGTCTCACTGTGATTTTGATTTTGGAAATAAATGCTATTTAAGTAATTAAAAACTCAAAATCAATGCAAACAAAAATCCATGATGAGCAAAATATCAGAATCTTAATGAAAATAGGATTCTGCATTTGTATACTCATTTCACCCACTCACTGTTTTCTATTTGTTGGTGGTTTTTTTTTGCGGGGGGGGGGGTGCGGGGCGGGTCACATTGCCCCGTTTGTGGGATCTAGTTCCCCCACCAGGATCTAACTTGGACTCACCGCCAGTGAAAGAGCAGAGTCTTAACCGCTGGACCGCGGGGGAATTCCCACCTCTCTGTATTTAAATTATGATATTTAATTTATGTGGTTTTTCTGCACTGCTTTTGATTTCCTAAAAAAATATTGCATGAAATATTTTTATCCTTTACAACAACCTAAAAAATATTATTTATCTTTACTGCTGTGTTCTTTTGGTGTCCCCGTCCCCAAATGCTGCACCCGGGCAGCCACCATCTCTCGTACGTTCTCAACCCACTCGCACCCTGTTCAAGTTCACGAGGCAGGCCCAGCCATGACCTCCAGGGGGCGCTGCAGCTCTGCTCAAGCTCAGCCCAGCACCTTCCACGCTAAGTGCTTGATTCAATTTATTGACGTTTCCCAGATCAGATTCCTCCTCTGTGAGATGGAAATGATAAGGTTAAGCTTGCGGGATGGCTGAGCAGCCTTGGAAATGCCCTGCCCACGACTCAGTCCCGACTCAGTACACAGTGATAACAACGACTATTTCCTCAGAGTGCAGATAGAAGAATATTTGACAATTTTACTGCAGAGAATTTGAAAACCTCATAAAAGTAGGCAGAGTGATATAATGAGCTCCCAGGCCCTGCCCTGACCACCATCACCCCCTAGCCAACTCTAGGCCATCCACCTCACCTAGGATTATTTCAAGGCAAATCCAAGCAAGTCCTTCTGTAAAGCTTATCATTCTGTAAATATTTTATTTTGAGTCTCTAAAAGATAAAGACTTGCAGCAAACGAGAAGGAGGGGAGACTAACCACATTACTATTGCTGCTGCTGCTGCTGGGCTAAGTCGCTTCAGTCGTGTCCGACTCTATGCGACCCCATAGACGGCAGCCACCAGGCTCCCCCATCCCTGGGACTCTCCAGGCAAGAACACCGGATCATGCTTTAAAACCTTTGCCAAGAATTTTTGAATACACAGTTTCAATATAGCCAGAAAAGGAGGGGGTTGCCTCTCAGTTCCATCAGTCTCTTGTCAAGAGAACTTGGGCAAATTGTTGAACTTCTCTGGCTTATTTTCCTCATCAAGCAACCAGGTTAGCATGAGCCTTAGGGCCCGTGTGCCTCAGCTACTGAGCCACAGTCCAGAGCCGGGGCTCCAGAGTAAAGAAAGTCACGACAATGAGAAGCCTGCACGCCACAACGAGAGAGTAGCCCTCACTTATCGAAACTGGAGAAAGCCCTCATGCAACAATGAAAACCAAGCATAGCTAAAAGCAAAATGTTTAAGAAAAGCAGGGTAGCAAACTCAAGTCCTCAGGTCACTGGGAGTATTGGTGACAGTATGTGTATTAATACCTGCAACTTCGGAGTCCCTTGAAATACATTAATATGACTATTACAAATGTAGAAAACAAACCTGTGGTTCAGTCAAGTTCAGTCGCTCAGTCGTGTCCAACTCTCTGCAACCTCATGGACTGCAGCACGCTAGCTTCCTCGTCCATCACCAGCTCCGGAGTGCACTCAAACTCATGTCCATAGAGTCAGTGATGCCATCCAACCATCTCACCCTCTGTCGTCCCCTTCTCCTCCTGCTTTCAATCTTTCCAGCATCAGGGGTTTTTTTTTTTTAAAGGAGTCAGTTCTTCGCATAGGGTGGCCAAAGTATTGGAGTTTCAGCTTCAGCATCCTTCCCTCCAAAGAACGTTCAGGACTGATTGTCCTTCAGAATGGACTGGTTGGATCTCCTTGCAGTCCAAGGGACTCTCATGAGTCTTCTCCAATACCACAGCTCAAAAGCATTAATTCTTTGGCGCCTAGCTTTCTTTTTTTTTTAATTTATTTATTATTTATTTATTTTACTTTATTTTACTTTACAATACTGTATTGGTTTTGCCATACATTGACATGAATCCACCACGGGTGTACATGCGTTCCCAAACATGAACCCCCCTCCCACCCCCCCCCCCCCACAACATCTCTCTGGGTCATCCCTGTGCACCAGCCCCAAGCATGCTGTATCCTGCATCGGACATAGACTGGCGATTCAATTCTTACATGATAGTATGCACGTTAGAATGCCATTCTCCCAAATCATCCCACCCTCTCCCTTCTCCCTCTGAGTCCAAAAGTCCATTATACACATCTGTGTCTCTTTTGCTGTCTCACATACAGGGTCATCATTGCCATCTTTCTAAATCCATATATATATGTTAGTATACTGTATTGGTGTTTTTCTTTCTGGCTTACTTCACTCTGTATAATCGGTTCCAGTTTCATCCATCTCATCAGAACTGATTCAAATGAATTCTTTTTAACGGCTGAGTAATACTCCATTGTGTATATGTACCACAGCTTTCTTATCCATTCATCTGCTGATGGACATCTAGGTTGTTTCCATGTCCTGGCTATTATAAACAGTGCTGCGATGAACATTGGGGTACATGTGTCTCTTTCAATTCTGGTTTCCTCGGTGTGTATGCCCCGCAGTGGGATTGCTGGGTCATAAGGTAGTTCTATTTGCAATTTTTTAAGGAATCTCCACACTGTTCTCCAAAGTGGCTGTACTAGTTTGCATTCCCACCAACAGTGTAGGAGGTTCCCTTTTCTCCACACCCTCTCCAGCATTTATTGCTTGCAGATTTTTAGATCGCAGCCATTCTGACTGGTGTGAAGTGGTACCTCATTGTGGTTTTGATTTGCATTTCTCTAATAGTGAGTGATGTTGAGCATCTTTTCATGTGTTTGTTAGCCATCCGTATGTCTTCTTTGGAGAAATGTCTAGTTCTTTGGCCCATTTTTTGATTGGGTTGTTTATTTTTCTGGAATTGAGCTGCATAAGTTGCTTGTATATTTTTGAGATTAGTTGTTTGTCAGTTGCTTCATTTGCTATTATTTTCTCCCATTCAGAAGGCTGTCTTTTCACCTTGCTTATAGTTTCCTTTGTTGTGCAGAAGCTTTTAATTTTAATTAGATCCCATTTGTTTATTTTTGCTTTTATTTCCAGAATTCTGGGAGGTGGATCATAGAGGATCCTGCTGTGATTTATGTCTGAGAGTGTTTTGCCTATGTTCTCCTCTAGGAGTTTTATAGTTTCTGTCTTACATTTAGATCTTTAATCCATTTTGAGTTTATTTTTGTGTGGTGTTAGAAAGTGATCTAGTTTCATTCTTTTAAGTGGTTGACCAGTTTTCCCAGCACCACTTGTTAAAGAGATTGTCTTTACTCCATTGTATATTCTTGCCTCCTTTGTCAAAGATAAGGTGTCCATATGTGTGTGGATTTATCTCTGGGCTTTCTATTTTGTTCCATTGATCTATATGTCTGTCTTTGTGCCAGTACCATACTGTCTTGATGACTGTGGCTTTGTAGTAGAGCCTGAAGTCAGGCAAGTTGATTCTCCAGTTCCATTCTTCTTTCTCAAGATTGCTTTGGCTATTCGAGGTTTTTTGTATTTCCATACAAATCTTGAAATTATTTGTTCTAGTTCTGTGAAAAATGTGGCTGGTAGCTTGATAGGGATTGCATTGAATTTGTAAATTGCTTTGGTAGTATACTCATTTTCACTGAAGAGATATTCTAAT